>NC_133418.1:111095875-111409500 GCF_049350105.2 Macaca mulatta
GGGCCTTGCAGTTCCTATTAGATGAGTAACCTCAGCTCAGCTTTGAGACTTTTCAAGCTCAGCATCATGTTTTCAGAAGTTTCTTGTTTGGTGTGAATCAGATTTTATTGTCCTACCTTAGAAATCAAAGAGAATTGGGGGTTGGGAGGAAGAACTTGCTTGTCTTCCTGTGTTCTTTACTTGTCAAGAATTGTATGGACGGTGTAATGTTAACAGAAAATTAGTTATAGTGATGGTTTTGAGATAAGACTAAAGAGCTAAAAACAAAAACAAAAACAAAAAACCAAACAGCAAGATCTCCAGTGGCTTGAAAGATTTAAAGAAGTTTTGCTTTATTATTTTAATATTGAGGACTTACTGAAATCATCTGAAGACAGGAATTAAAACATCTGACCTGTATTTTGAAGGATAAATTTGGCAGCAATCTCTTTAAGCACAGCACTTTTCCAAGGCCAAATGAAACATGTTAAAGTGACTTTTGTTCTGTGTATTAGTCCATTTTCACACTGCTGATAAAGACATACCCGAGACTGGGCATTTTACAAAAGAAAGTTTATTGGACATACAGTTCCACATGGCTGAAGAGGCTTCACAATCACAGCGGAGGGCAAAGAGCAGCAAGTCACATCTTACATGGATGGCCGCAAGCAAAGAGAGCTTGTGCAGGAAAATTTCCCCTTGTAAAAACCATCAGATTTCTTGAGACTTACTCACTCTCATGACCACAGGAAAGACCTGCCCCATGATTCAGTTACTTCCCTTCAGGTCCCTTTCACAACACGTAGGAATTCAAGATGAGATTTAGGTGGGGACACAGCCAAACCATATCATTCTGGAAAAAAGCAAAAATAAAAATAAAAACGTAAGTCTTAGCAAAGCAATCTTTGTAAAGAAAGACATTTGAGGCTAGGTGCTGTGGCTCACATCTGTAATCCCAGTGTTTGGGGAGGCCAAGTTGGGATGGGAGGATCATCTGAGGCCAGGAGTTCAAGACCAGCTTGGGCAATAAAGTGAGACCTTCATCTATTAAAATAAAAATGCATTTGATAAATGCTTCTGCTCATGTGTTTAGAAATGTTTTTCATTGTATAGGTATTTTTTTTAGAAATGTCACAAGTGGCATGCACTTCAAGAGAGTATTCTCTTTCAGGCCTGAATTCTTCCCAAGTTCACAGCTATAGTATGACACTTGATTTGGAAAGTTTTCAAACGTGCTTTCTTAACTGTGTATAATTTTCAAGTGGAAAACAAGCATGAGTGAAGCAACAACAATAATAATAACAACAACAACAGATTTTGAGAAATCGAAGTTGTATTTTTTAAATTTCTCTATCAAAAAATGAATTGGTAGAAGGTTATTAGGAAGTGAGTACTAAGAACTATATTATCAAGGCCTAAGTTAATTGCATTTAAAATATTATACTTTCTAAGAGATGGGATGTTTCTGAGAAATAATTTGTATGTATATAAACAGTGTTGAACTCATAAATCATTTGGCTGTAATTTCAGTTCACAAAATGTGATAGAATGCTTAGTCTACTTGGTGTATGGCTGTGCTTATCGTATCCATACGTTTGGGGAATATTCTGTAGTCATCATATATTGCTACACAGGATTCTTCCAGGGAAGACTGATTCATGCATAAGAAATGATATTATAGCTATTTCCACAGGGGAAGGGAAAATTTGGCAAACTAAACCAAGATACTGCATACACACTTATATTCTTTACAATTAACTTTGAAATGGGAAATTTTATTCTTTTACTTTTTCACCTTTACTTTCTGGATCTCCTTTAGGAAAGATGAAAGTGGATGTACAGGACTTAGCATCTGATAATTTTGGAATTAGATTTCTATTCTGTAACCTTGACAAGTCACTTAATCTAAATTTATATAATCATTTTTGTACAAATTAAGATTCATAATTATCAGCAATAGCTGGTTTGTGAATTAAAGCAGATAATATAACAATTGCATAGCATGTCTTATAATAGATTTTACAATATGTGCTTGGATTATATTCCACTTGAATCTTAGGTATAATTAGGTCTAAAACGCTAGTTTCACAAACTTAATTTTTCAAATTGAGATTTCTGAGGTATTTTGCTCCTCAGTAACAGTAGGACAGAATAATGGGTGTGAAAATGATTTGAGGAAACCTATCCATATCATATATAGTACATTCCACATTACACTAGGTGTGTTTTAAGCTCCACACTTATAATTACTAAAATAAAATGATAAGAAAAACTATAATAATATAGTAATAATTGTTTTATAAGAATTTAGGGAGAGAATTCAGACATGAATGCAAACATTTTTATACCAGTTTTCCTAGGAGGAAATATGGGTTGGTTCTTTGGCAAATAATAATGATAATGCTTTACATTCTTACAACTCCCATTGTCTTAAGAACTTCCTGCACTATGCGAAGAAAGATCAAGAGGTGTCATCTGAGGTGAAGTGTTTGAAGGAAGAGTGGTTTTTCAATTATGAACGCGGAGAGCTACAAAAGGTCACAGAACACAACAAGTAAGGATAGACGTAAAGCTGTGAGAGAGAATGACATTTTAGGAAACCTGTAATCCAGTTTTACAGCATTGTTTTCATTCAAACAATACTCTTCAAATTATTCTATAAACTAGGCATTCCAGTAGGCAACATCATAGGACGTCATAGTCAATGTACAGTTAAGAACTGAAATGTAAAAGTGGTTACCCACCCCCTAACAAATTGAAGGGTCTGCATCTGTATCTATATTGATCCAGATATTTTAAAATGAATTTTAGTTCATCTTTCTTTCTCTAGTAATCGCAACTATTTGTAAAACTTGCTACTTTGATAAAGGATGTGGCCACGGATATTTTTCTTATTAAAATGAGACCTTTTTTTAGTCAGTTCTCACAATGGAAGTAGTATGCATGTATAATCCACAAGTTTTCGTGTAATATTTTTATTATTATTCAGTTCAAGACATTTTTCAATTTACGTTTGATTTCTTATTTTACCAATCAGAAGTTAATTGCCTTATTTCCCAGTGGCTAGACATTTTATAGTTATCTTTGTATTATTGATTTCTAATTTATTTGTACTGATCAGAAAATACATTTTCCTGGATAAAAATATATGGTATTTATCATTTAAAATAGGTTAAGTCTTTATAACCTGGCATATAGTTAATTTTGGTAAACTTTAATGAATGTCATTAAATAACAAGCATTCTATAGTTATAGGGTGCAGTGTTCTTTATGTGCCGATTAGGATAAGTATCTTAATCTTTTATTGTTCAGATAATATGTAACATTTTTTTAAATTCAATATGCCCAGAAGTTCTTTTGCATGCCATCTTTCCCTTATTTACTAAAAAGCTTGAAAGAAATTTTGTAACTATTTACCTATATTAAAATTCTTTTTTATAATACTTAGGATTACTTCCGTTGTCAGACTAGCATGACAATAAAGTAGTAACAGTGGAACATTTCTGTATGTGTTCAAGAGTAGATGTAAACTGAAGGAAGTTTGTCAGGACAGAAAGAGATTTAAGCTGAATACCCCTTTCATAATTATATTATCTCTTTAAATATAAATAAATTACAATTTTGAATACAGTAACCTAAATTATGACATCTATACTTTTAATAAAACCACCTGAGTTAAAATGAAAAACTAGGATGTAAGAAAAGATAGATTTCTGGCAATGTGAATTATTATTAGCATTTATCATAATTTCTAATAAGATGGCAAAATGCTTTCAATAAATAAAGTAAGAGAGAAATTTCTATAGAAATGTGTATGTTCAACAACATCACATACAATGTTACAGGTTGTTGAAATTGCATGAATGTAATCATTCTGACACATTTTTAGTTGAATATGACACTATCAAATGTACTGTGATATTTTTATATATTTGTTCACAAACTATTTACTTTGTGATTTGCCTGAGCATATACATTATAGTAAAAAGTCAATATTTGTTTTTCAGATAATATATTATTTAAGGGTACAATTATATGATGTTTCTATTTTATGCATTTTAGCAAATTAAAAATTGGTAAAGCAAATATTTTTTTACAATGTTAATTGACCAATCTAAGTGACAAGCATATGAGTATGCAAAACACAACACTTTTATTTCTACATGATAAACATTTTTCAAAAAACAAGGAAAGAAAAAAATAGTTCATTTTATTTTAAAGTACCCATCACAATTTTCGCAATTTTTTAATTGCAATTTCTCATTAGATATTTTAAAACATGTAAAATCATTCATATTTATTCTTCAAGTGATGTAGAAAGTTGTAATAATTTATCTTGAGATTTTGAAAACAAAGACAATAAAACCTGAGAGTCTTGTTGGGGTTTTATGAAACCAGCTGTTTTATGTGATTGTTTCATTACTGGTCAAAGAAGATCTGACCACATCTATACAGAACACTGTAACCAGTCATACGAGCTACCATTTATTAGTAATTTTTCTGTACCAAACACTATTCTTAGGTATACTACAAGTATCAAATTGTTTAGTATTCACAGCTAGGTCTTGAGGAAAAACAGTATAATTATCTTCATCTTACAGATGACAAAACTGAGGATCAGAGCATTTAGGCTGTTTCTTGGAGACCGAGTGCACAGTAATGGCAGAGTACCCTTACCTGCCACACTGCTACCGAAACAGTAAACAAAATATTATTCTAATATGCACATCCTTGCTAACGACAAGGAACAATGTGAGAAAACTCTGTCTAAATATAATAATTATTGGTTCTTGTACTTTGATATAATTACGTATTCAATGACTAAAACATACATTTCAGACATATTTAAATAAATTGTTTTAGTTTTTGCTACAAATATGGCAGTAATATTGTAAATGAAGATTTTCCCAAATGGTGCTTTAGTTAAAACCCAGTTGTCAATGCATCTTTTAAAAATAGAGCATAGAAACAGTATTGACCATCACAGAAATATTCCATTAACCATATAGGATTAAGGAATTTATAAAGAACTTCTTTTTAAATGACAAATGACACTAGAATTTTAGTTTAGTTATAGCTGTACTAGTAAATGCTATCTCTAGTAAAATTTGATTTAGTTAACCATTTAATAAAATGTATGTCATTTATTTTGTATTTATTTTCAATTTTCCACAATTGATATTTTAATACCTCAAATGTCTTATTAAAGAAAATTATAAATAAGAGATTACAAATTTATCATCTTAATGCAGAATCTGTCGAGCAGATATGTAGTAATGGCCTGCACAGGATTTTTTTCTTTTTTTTTACTTCAACTTTTATTTTAAGTTCCAGGGTACATGTGCAGGAAGTACAGGTTTGTTACACAGGTAAAGGTGTACCATGGTGGTTTGCTGCACAGATCAACCCATCACCTGGGTATTAAGCCGAGCATCCATTAGCTATTCTTCCTGATGCTCTCCCTCCCCCAACCCCTGCCCCAACAGGCCCCATTGTGTGTTTTTCCCTGCCACATGTCCAAGTGTTCTCATGGTTCAGCTCCCACTTATAAGTGAGAACATATGGTGTTTGATTTTCTGTGCTTGCATTAGTTTGCTGAGGATAATGGCTTCCAGCTCCATCCACATCTCTGCAAAAAACATGATCTCATTCCTTTGAATGGCTGCATAGTATCTCATGATGCATATGTAGCACGTTTCCTTTATCTATTCTATCATTGATGGGCATTTGGGTTGATTCCATGTATTAGCTATTGTAAATAGTGCTGCAATGAACATATATGTGCATGTATCTTTGTAATGGAATGATTTATATTCCTTTGGGTATATACCCAATAATGGGATTACTGGTTCAAATGGTATTTCTGTTTCTAGGTCTTTGAGGAATTGCCACACTGTCCTCCACAATGGTTGAACTAGTTTACACTCCCACCGACAGTGTAAAAGCATTCCTTTTTCTCCATAACCTTGCCAGCATCTGTTGTTTATGGAATTTTTAATAATCACCATTCTGACTGGCATGAGATGGTATCTCGTTAGTGGTTTTGATTTGCATTTCTCTAATGATTAGTGATGTTTAGCTTTTGAGAAGTATCTGTTCATGTCCTTTGCTCACTTTTTAATGGGGTTGTGTGTTTTTTTCCCTGTATATTTGTTTAAGTTCCTTGTATACTCTGAATATTAGACCTTTGTCAGATGAATAGATTGCTAAAATTTTCTCTCATTCTGTAGGTTGTCGGTTAACTCTGAGGATAGTTTCTTTTGCTGTGCAGAAGCTCTTTAGTTTAATTAGATCCCATTTGTCAATTTTTTCTTTTGTTGCAATTGCTTTTGATGTTTTTGTTATGAAATCTTTGCCCACGTCTATGTTCTGAATGATATTGCTTAGATTTTCTTACGGGGTTTTTATGGTTTTGGGTTTTGTATTTAAATCTTTAATCCATCTTGAATTAATTTCTGTATAAGGTGTAAAGAAGAGTTCTAGTTTCATTGTTCTGCATATGACTAGCCAGTTATCCCAACACTGTTCATTAAATAAGAAATCCTTTTCCCATTGCTTGTTTTTGTCAGTTTTGTTGAAAATCAGATTGTTGTTGGTGTGTGGTCTTATTTCTGAGTTCTGTTCTGTCTGGTCTTTGTGTCTGTTTTTGTACCAGTATCATGCTGTTTTGGTTACTGTATCCTCATAGTATAGTTTGAAGTCAGGTAGCATGATACCTCCAGCTTTGTACTTTTTGCTTAGCATTTTCTTGGCTATTCTAGCTCCTTTTGGGTTCCATATGAATTTTAAAATAATTTCTTCTAATTCTGCAAAAAATGTCAATGGCAGTTTAATGGAAAAAGCAATGAATCTATAAATTACTTTGGATAGTATGACCATTTCCACAATATTGATGCTTCCTATCCATGAGCATGGAATGTTTTTCCATTTGTTTGTGTCCTCTCTGATTTCCTTGAGCAGTAGCTTGTAATTCTCCTTCAAGAGTTTCTTCACTTCCCTTGTTGGCCATATTTTTAGGTATTTTATTCTTTTTGTAGCAATGGGAGTTCATTCATGATTTGGCTCTTTGCCTGCCTGTTGTTGATGTATAGGAATGCTGGAGATTTTTGCACATTGATTTTGTATCCTGAGACTGCTGAAGTTGCTTATTAGCTTAAGAAGTTTTTGGGCTGAGACAATGGGGTTTTCTAGATACAGGGTCATGTCACCTGCAAACAAAGATATTTTGTCTTC
Source organism: Macaca mulatta (assembly GCF_049350105.2). Taxonomy (NCBI): domain Eukaryota; kingdom Metazoa; phylum Chordata; class Mammalia; order Primates; family Cercopithecidae; genus Macaca; species Macaca mulatta. Next base: position 111,103,088 of record NC_133418.1, read on the forward strand.
CTTTCTCTGTATTTGAATATCCTTTATTTATTTATCTTGCCTGATTGCCCTGGCCAGATGTTGCAATACTGTGTTGAGCAGGAGTGCTGAGAGAGGGCATCCTTGTTTTGTGTCAGTTTTCAGTGGGAATCCTTCCAGCTTTTGCCCATTCAGTATGATATTGGCTGTGGGTTTGCCATACATGGCTCTTACTATTTTGAGGTATGTGCCTCCAGGACCTAGTTTACTGAGAGTTTTTAACATGAAGCCATGTTGAATTTTATCCAATGTCTTTTCTACATCTATTGAGATAATTATGTGGTTTTTATCTTTAGTTCTGTTTATGTGATGACTTGCATTTATTGATTTGCATATGTTGAACCAACCTTGCATCCTGGGGATGAAGCCAACACAATCATGATGGATAAGCTTTTTGATGTGCCGCTGGATTTGGTTTGCCAGTATTTTATTAAGGATTTCTGCACTGATGTTCACTGGGGATATTGGCCTGAAGTTTTCCTTTTTGTTGTATGTCTGCCAGGTTTTGGTATCGGGATGATGCTGGCCTAATACAATGAGTTAGCAAAGAGATCTTCCTTTTCAATGTTTTCGGAGCAGTTTCAGTAGAAATGGTAATAGCTCTTCTTCGTACATCAGGTAGAATTCAGCTGTACATCTATCTGGTCCTGGGCTTTTTTTTCAGTTGGTAGGCTATTCATTATTACCTCAGTTTCCTAACTCATTATTGGTCAATTCTGGGATTCAATTTCAATTTCTTCCTGGTTAAGTCTTGGGAAGGTGTGATTCAAAGTGATGGCAAAAACCACAATAACTTTTGCACCAACCTATGTATTGGCTATACAAGGACTCAATGGATAAGTGCAGCTTAAAGTTATACCCATCTAAAGTTAAATGACTAGTAAGTGAATTTGTTAAAATTTCATTGGTGTGTGCATTTCTTCATAGTTATAAATATTCAGAAAGAAATCATGTAATAATCATGAAGAAAATAGAACACGAAGAAAAAATTCTCCCATGATAATTCTAAATAGCCAACTGGCTCTCACATGTGTTTGAGATCAGAATGTATAAAATATGCTTGGAATGAATTACACTTAAGAATAATCTTCTGGAAGAATCTAGCTAAACCCATGTTGAAGAATTCTGGCAAGCAAATCTCCAAGAATTATGAACTATAAAAATATATGAACAGTACAATAAAAACCTCCATAAAATGAGAGTTAGGCCCACCCATATAGCAGATATGGGAATTGCTAAATAAAAAAAAAAAAGTTCATTAGGTTGCTATCATTTAATTAAATAAAATAGAGTAATAAAATGTACAACCAAGGAATGAGAGTTCACCAAGAAGGATCAGAGTGACTGGCAAATAAATATTAAAGCAGCAAATAACACTCTAAGAAAAAATATATATACTTGTGTATGTATATGTGTGTTTATACACATATATATTTAAACATTGATATAAATTTAATAAAATTACTCAGAATAAAAAATAGTGGGAAAATAGATTAATAATAAGGAAAGGCAGCACAATTAATAGAATGAGTGATCATTAAATATCTAAATAAAATAATAAATGAACACAGTGCAGAAAAATTGGATTAAAAATATTTAAAGATATATTGACATAATATTTTCTAGAATTAATAGATAACATATATCTTCAGATTCTAAAGTTTCAAGGAGCCACAAGTTACATAATTAGTAAGCAAATATCACTGAATGCTTAATAATAAAAAATGCTAAATACCAAAGCAAATAGATTTTTAAAATACAGATAAAGAACAATAAACTAGCTACCAAAAAAGCAATAAGAAGACTGACAGAATAGGTCTCATGATTAACAATATAAAACAGCTTACACTGGTGTAATATGTTCAAAGGGATGATAAAAAATGTATCATCCTAAAATTCCATACTGCATGATGGTAAAAACAAATCAATGTCCAAAAAAAAAACTTAAGAGAGGCCAGGTACTATGGCTCACAGTTGTAATCCCAGACCTTTAGGAAGCTGCGACAGGAGGATCACTTGAAGCCAAGAGTTTGAGACCAGTCTGGACAAAATAGCAAGACCCCATCTCTACAAAAAATATATATATATATATTTTCTACAAAAAAAAATATATATATAAAAATATATATATGTATTATTATATGAGGAACCGCAGGGCTCAACTTTAGTCCTAGCTACTCAGGAAACTCAGGTGGGAAGATCGCTTGAGCCAGGAGTTTGAGGCTGCAGTGAGCTATGGTTGTGCCACTGCACTCCAGCCTGGGCAACAGATTGAGATCTTGTCTCTTAATTAAAACAAAAATAGAAACAAGGTTAAGAGAGTATTTTATCAATAAACACTGATTAAAATAACTCCTAAAGGATATAATTCAAGAAAGAGTTAAAAAGATTCCAAAAATAAATAATACTAATATTAATGAATAATATCAGTTACAAAATGGGTAATTGAAATTAAAGATCTTTAAATTCCTTAAATTGAAATGCAGAGGATTTATAATACTGATTAAGTTAGGTATTACTATTTATTGTGTAAGTACTATGTAAACACATGCAAATGTTAGAATATTTGTGCTAAGCACTGAAATACCAGGTATGAGTGTATAATCTTCTATCTAGTACAAAGAAAAATGTAATAAATACACTAAAAAGTAAAAATTAAAATAATAAAAAATACAAAAATAATAAAAAATACAAAAGGCAAGAACTAACCAAATATTAAACACATCAACATTATTCTTGAGTTAAACATGCCTATTTCAGAGGCAGTGTTGTAATACTGACTTCATTAAATCCATTTGCTGAGTTTATCCAATTTTGGAAAATATTAAAGATAGTCCTAGTAGTTCAGAGAATTATTTGTCTTTAAAATTTCACACTCAAGTTAAAATTTTCCCTTTACCTTAGTAATTAGAAATGCACAGAATTATTGCTCCAAGTCTGCTCGGGGAAATCTCTCCCTTTTCGTATATTCTATGTATTTATTATACAGCAGGAAACAGATATTCTCTCAGATTTCCCTTTACCTAAAATCTTGACTGAAATATTTATTTCATAAGATTTAATCCAGTTATTTTTTCTTTTATATCTCTCCTTTTATTTTGGGGAAGACATATCTTGATATTGGTTGCTTTCAATCGGTATTAACACAAGGTCAAATAAAATGCACAAGATGGCATTTAGTGCCTTGAATTTATAGTAAAATCCAACAAGAATCCATCACCTAAAGCCTAAGAGAGTGACAAAATTTATTATCACTCTCTCTCAAACTCCAGCTTTATTTATTTTGTGAGCAGTCTAAAGAAAATAGCACAGTTAATGGGCAATTCAGAGAAGAATCACTTTTCAATTATGTAGGAAACAATTTGTTAATGTCAGAATCTGGGAGTAGAGCAAGTGTGGTCTGTTCTAAACAATCACTTTTAAAAATTGGATGATGAGAAATTATCGTGGTTGCTATTTTAAAATCTTAGCTTACCATATCCCCATTGAGGCTGCATTAGTTTCAGGAGCCAGGGTTGCTGGTTCATGTAACAGGATATAGTCATGAAGAAACATGATGTACCAGATACTACAATCATTCCACTAATAGGTGTTTCATATGCATTCTATCATTTAATCTTCATTTCAAAGAGGAAATATTCACAATTGCACCATTTTTATATACACAGGGAGTAGGAGTACAAATCGACTTTCATAGTCGAAAAAATCTGAAGTGATGGAGCTAGAATTCAGAGAATCTTTACCTGACTCGCAGATTATACCGATGACAGTAAATCAGCCTGAGTCTCTGTCTTCAAGGAAGTTGCAATTTATCAGAAAAGAAGATAAAATGAAAATAGGAAGCTTTGCCTAACACAGCTATTATATTATATACAAATTCAGAAACCATTAAAATATTTTGAATTAACCAGTGAGTTTTAAAAATTTCTTTATTAGGTCAGGGGTACATGTGCAGATTTATTATATAGGTAATCTCATATCATGGGGAATTGTACAGATTATTTTGTCACTTGGGTACTAAAGTTAGCACCCAATAGTTATTTTTTCTGATTCTCTCCCATCTCCCACCTTCCACCCTCCAGTAGGCCTCAGTGTCTGTTGTTCCCCTTTTTGTGTCCATATGTTCTCATCATTTAGCTCTCATTTATAAATGAGAACATGCAGTATTTACTTTTCTGTTCGTGTGTTAGTTTGGATAGTTCATGTGTTACTTAGTAAGGGTAATGGCCTCCATCTCCGTTCATTTTCTTGAAAAGGACGTGATCTCATTCCTTTTTATGGCTGCATAGTATACCATGGTGTTTGTGTACCACGTTTTCTTTATCCATTCTACAACTGATATGCATTTAGATTGATTCAATGTCTTTGCTAGAATGAATAGTGCTGCAATGAACACACATGTGCATATGTCTTTATGGTAGCACAATTTATATTCCTTTGGGCATATACCCAGTAATGGGATTGCTGGGTGGCATGGCACTTTTGTCTTTAGCTGTATGAAGAATTTTCACACTGCTTTCCACAATGGTTGAACTAATTTACACTTCCACCAGAAGTGCTCCCTTTTCTCTAATCAGTGATTTTTTGGGAATCTGATGTATTTGTTTTCTATTGTTGCCATAACAAATCTCCACAAATGTAGTTGTTTAAAACAACACAAGTTTATTATCTGGCCGGGCGCGGTGGCTCACGCCTGTAATCCCAGCACTTTGGGAGGCCGAGACGGGCGGATCACGAGGTCAGGAGATCAAGACCATCCTGGCTAACACGGTGAAACCCCGTCTCTACTAAAAAAATACAAAAAACTAGCCGGGCGAGGTGGCGGGCGCCTGTAGTCCCAGCTATTCGGGAGGCTGAGGCGGGAGAATGGCGTAAACCCGGGAGGCGGAGCTTGCAGTGAGCTGAGATCCGGCCACTGCACTCCAGCCTGGGCTACAGAGCGAGACTCCGTCTCAAAAAAAAAAAACAAAACAAAAAAAACAAAAAAACAACACAAGTTTATTATCTGACAGTTCTGCAAGTTAAAATTCAAATATAGGGCTTACCAGGTTAAAATCAAGGTGTTAGTAGAACTTGTTACTAATGAGAGGCTCTGGGGAAAAATCTGCTTCCAAGATCATTCAGATTGTTGGCATTTGTAGGACAGTTTTCTCACTGGCTATCAACCAGAAATACTTCTTTGCTTCTAAAAACTGCATGCATTTCTTCTCATATTTTGCATTAGCTCCAATAGGCTTCTCTTTGATCCTTATACAGGTGACCCTACATCTCAAAGCAGTAACAGTTTGTCCAGTCCACAACATGCTTGAAATCCCTCTGACTTCCCTTCCTGTATCATCTCTCTTGCCATTCTCTCTTGCAGCGTCTTTCTCCAGGCAGCCTGAGAAAATGTACTTTAAGTGGCTCATGTAATGAGGTCAGGTGTACCCAGATAAGCCAGGATTATCTTATTTTAAGGTCTGCCACCTTAGTTACATCTGCAAAGTCCCTTTTGCCATGTAACACAACACAGTCACATGTTCCAAGATTGGGGCTGAGAATTTGAACAATAAACAGCCACATGTGCTTAAGATAGCAAATATATATATAGGAGAGTGAGCATTGGACCCTGTGGGTGATCAAAGACAACTTCTCAGAAAGAATGCCCACTGGAAGACATGATTTTGAAATCCAGCCAGTGGACTCATCAACCTCTTTTGTTTACTAATCTACCTGTCTTTGGAGACATTTTTCGTGAGGTAGTGGGTTGGCTGAACATACCTTGGAATTCATCTGGTTTGATCTCCTTTGTTTTTGAAGGAGAAAAGTTTTCACAGAAGAGTAATGAGTTATTCAAGTTTAAACAAACACTGAATAACTGGCAAACTACTTAATTAAAAAGATAAAAAATAATACAAAAATACAACGGACACAGCATTATGAAAAGGACAGCTGAGCTTCTCTTTGGTTTAGTGTGTTCTAGGAAAGACCTACATTCTTCCTGAGTCCCCCTCTTCCTCACATGGTAAAGGAGCCTGAGACTTTACAAATTCCTACTGTTCAATCTCTTCTCTCTCCAATTCTCCAAGACGTGAAATTCCCCCCAACTGAGTCCCAAGTTGCCGATTGTCTAATCCAGTACTGTTGTATCCTTTACTTGTTTACTTCATGGTGATCTTGATGTTTGTTTTATTTTTATTTTTATTTTTTAAGAATTATACTACTTTCAAAATAGAATGGCAAACAATTTCAGGGCCTAGGAAATGGTCTTTCTATATTTTGTCATCTGTTTCCTTTACAGAAATGTAAATACTTCCTAACTCCCACAAACAAAGATTATACTACCTTTTTCAGTGAGATACCTGACCCATCAGATGAGGAGATATTTATTTTGATTTTTTATTTGGAATTTTATGTTCCATTTTTTTTAACTATTACAATTTTTAACTATTACTCACAAAGTACCCTTCCGAGCCTATCTTTTATTGACAAGGATAAATAGATGAAAGTTACAGACCACAGACCAGAGACACGGATTTAATTCTTTGTTCATTTACTAGATCAGTGAATTTGGTTAGGTTATTTAACATCATTGAGCCTTAACTTCCTCATCTGTGAAATGAGAAAAACACAGTTACTCAACTACATTGCCATGTGAATTAAATAAAATCATGTATGTGACAGTATCTGGCACAAAAACACTAGCACAGAGTTCTAGTTCTCTATCCCAATGTTTCTATTTTAATTCTGTTATGTGTTTTGCAGGAATCTCTGTTGCTGAATTTAAAAGACAAAATGGAAGGCAAACTCTAGATTCTAATTCACAGAGAAAGTGTTAAGAACAATTTATTAATGAAGCTTAGAGAACAATGGTTTAAAGAAAATATTAGGGTAAATTTCAAAACCTTGCCATTTCCCATGTTGTCTTTGTAATTAGATGTGTTCTCAGAATGCAGTTATACATTTTGTAAATGACTTGTGAATGTCAGCTAATCTTGTTTTAATTAGAGCAAATAAGACTGATGTGAAGGAAAATTTTAAACTTTAAGGTTGAATTCCTTTCAAGTGTAAAGTGCAGTGAAAAAGTTCCTTTTTTAAGTGAGAAAGAAGACAATATAATGAATCATGGACCTCAAGAGGAATAAAGCACTTCTTTTATGAAGCAGAAGAAAAATAAATATTTTTAAATAGTAAAAATTTTTCTTTGAGAAACCAGATAAAGCCGAATTCCAAATTTAAAAGCTTGATGTACAAATCATGATGATTACACTAATTATAAGAGCTAAAATGTACTGAAGATGTTCTATGTTCTTGACATTGACCAAGAAAGCCTTCATGTTTCCCTCAGCTTGAACTAAACTTCAGACAGGATTGTAAGCCCTAACCTTTCTCTCCTTAGAGCATTTATTTTAGAAAACTTGTAATTGCACATTCATTCTCTGCCCCTTTGAGATGTAAATCTTTTTTAAAAGCCTCTTCCCAGTTTTACAATTCAGCACTGCCTTTCTCAAGGACCTAGGAGCCTTACCTTTGCAATGCAACTATCAAGGAAGGTAACGCCCCTATCTCCTCTTCCTATGGCAGGGTAGGAACCTAACTTCAGCTGGCACCTTGCTTCAAGTTGGATAATCACCTCCTTTCATGAAGACTTGAGAAAGTTCACTTTTCCTTTTAGGAATGACAATTAGCAAGGGTAGATGGTCTGTGATCCTCCAATCCAAGCTCTTAAAACGCTCCCGCCTTTTGTTTCAGCAGAGGTGAGCTCGGACTGAATTCTGGAGTCTCTTTCTTATGTGTTGAACTTTGTACAGTTCAAGTTTTGCTTTGAAAAGATCTATTCTTTGTAATGGGCTAAGGGGGCATATAACACATTCTCTCCATCAAAAATGTAATAGTAATAACAGAAATATACCTATACCTGGTTCAGGCAGCATTGTATGTGCATATAATAATAATAATAATAATAATAATAATAGTACATATACCTGGTGCAGGCAGCATTTTCTATGAGAACTGCTCTGGACCCTGACCACTAGAATCCTGGCTCATATAATCAGGTGGTGCTATGTGATCCATCAATTTAACCTCAACTATCTAAGAGAACCTTAGACACAGTATCTTGTGATAATAAATAAATGTGTTGACAATGACTGAAACCTCTTCTTGAAAAAAAGACAATTAAACATACACGTGCATATAAAAATAAATATTAAGGATTTGTAGTGGGTAAGAACGACTCCTCAGACTTTCCTCCTCACTGCTCTCTTGAAGCACCTGGTCAGATGTCTCTGTTTAGTCCAGAGTCCCTGTGAGTGCCCAGTTGCCCATCTTGTTCAAGCCTATCACTATCAGAGAGAATCTTGGATTTCACAGCTTCTTAAAGAATTGTCCTGAAGGACGATGTTCTAGCAAACGATTTCTAGGATGCGATTGTCATCGTCCAAATAAGCCTTCAGTGTACAGGCCAGCCCGTGAAGGGCAGCTTCTCTCTGTGTCACCCACCTGGATGTGTTACGTGCATATATGCCTGCTCTTGGTATATGTGCTCTGTGAGGGCTCTTCACTCTTAAGATTATGTGAGGACTACTTTGAACTCTCTTTGGTAAAAAAGACTCATTTCCTGCTTAGCACAGACTTGGAAAACAACCCACTTTCCTTGCACAGAGTGGTCATGACATTTTCTAGAGAGTGATATGAAGTATCCCCCATGAATGTGAAGTGACTCAACAGTGGTTCAGGTGTGTCTGTGATTATCCCAAGCCAAGCTGCCTGCAGAATCACACTTCGTTGGCAAAATAATACAGTAAGGCTAAAGAATTTATAAATAAATGGTTTTTTTTAATAGATGAGAAAACTAATAGGTAAAAAACTGATCAGAGACACATGACTGGCAAATTAACAACCCTGAATTCCAACTGTCTTTGAATCTAAATCATGCCTTTCTCCCACTTAAATTGGCTCTTTCATAGCTGTAAGAGATGTCAGTTCCCCACAGCACATAAATTACAGATGAGCTGCTTTTTCACTTTACCACTGAGAGTCAAAGAGGTTGACTGATTTTGCCCTAGGTCCTCCAGTTACTGAATGGCAGAACTTAAACAAGAACCCAGGTCTTCTGACTCTAAGCCAGGATTCACATCATAATTAATAGAGGGGTCAAAATGTATCAAAATAGAGGTGTTCCTAGTGAGGGCAGGGGTTGGGGTGTCATTAGAGAGTTAATTGCTCTCTTTGAAAAAGTAATTCCTAATAAAAATTACCTTGTGCTAACCATCAGAACTTCTATGAGTGTAACTTGTGGGCTTACTTAGTTATACATAGCTTTTATATATGGACAGAAGAAGGGCAGCCAAAGGGGGAGAAAAATCTATCATTAAAAAAAATATTCATTTAGCATTGTATTAATCAATGTTATTCAGAGAAAAAAAAAACAATAGGATGTGTGTGTGTGTGTGTGTGAGAGAGAGAGAGAGAGAGAGAGAGAGATTGAGATTAAGAGTAAGGTTTTAAGTTATTGGTTTAAGCAATTATGGAGACTAGCAAGGTCAAAATTTATAGGATAGGTAATAGTCCATCAGGCTGGAGACCAATGGTTAGCTGATGTTGCGGTTTGAGTCCACTGCAGTCTGTTGGCAGAATTATTTCTTCTTTGGGCAGATCCATCTATTTTTTTTCTTCAGTTGATTGGATGAAACTGACCCCCATTTTGTAAGAAAATCTGCTTTTCTCAAAGTCTACTGATTTAAATGTTTACCTTATCTTTAAGATACATACAAAGAAACATCTGAAATTATGTTTGGGAAAAAGCTGTTACTGTGGCCCACTCAAGTTGACCAGTACAACTATCACAAGTATGTGTCGTGAGTCACTCTTTGCACTGATGCTGAACATTTAAAGATGAAAATAAAACAAAACATAGGCTTACATAGCCTAGTATAGAAACAAACAACAAATGATTTCATCATCATACAATTTTCATGCTAATGGAGATATTTGCAAAGTAGAGAGCAGGAAAGGGATTCACTTAATTGTTGCTAAGGAAGCAGGGAAGCTTTCCTAATAGGCAGAGAGTTTAGCTTGGAACTTCAAGGGTGGGTGGGGACTTCCCAAGCAAACAAACGGAAAACAGGACTTCCCAGTCAGAGGAAATGTTTGTGGAAAAATAGAGATTTGATGGAATGCTTCCTACCGGGGAAGCTATGGATAATTTTTTATATATATATATATATATATATATATATATATGTATTATCTGAGAATGTTAAGTACTTTGTGGACCTTGAAGGGCTTCTGTGACTAGGAGAATAGTGGTGGGAAATCAGCCAAATCGCTGCCACCCTGTGAGAGTGTGTGAGTGGGACATGAAGACTGATTCACACAGTACTCAGGAGAGGGAGACAGCACCTTGACAAGTTTGAAGAAAGAGATTACGTGTATATGTATATGTGTGTGTGTGTGTGTGTGTATACACACATATATGTGTGTGTGTGTGTATATATGTGTGTGTGTATATATATGTGTGTATATATATACATGTATATATATACACACACACACATACACACACATATATATGTAGTGGAGGGGGCAAAAGACAGGAGATGAAGATCAAAGTCCAGGTAAGACCTAGATTGTGGAGGACTTTGTGAGCCATGCAGTGGCTTCTGCACCTTATCCTGTAGTCCCTGGGAGAAATGGAAGAATTTAATGCGAGTCTTCTCATGGCCAGATATTTGTTATAGAATTCACAAGATGGGAAAAGCAAAGACAAATGAAAAACCTGGATACATATAGCCATTAGAATCAGACTGGCATGATGGGATTATTACAGACACAGCACAACTTCATTAGGTAATTGTCCAACGTTTGCCAGCCACACAGATATTTACTAATATTAAAGATCTCAGTAGCAGGCTGATCCCCAAAACATACTTCTCTTATTTCTTTGAAGTCAGTGGAGTTCAGATACTCCTCTCTCCTTTGGACCTGATTGTTTTCCCAAAGTTCTTATGAGCTGAGATCAAGTGACCAAAACTAACAGTGCCAATGAATTCAGATAACCGTCAGGGGCTGTTGGGGTGAGGTGGACAGGTCTCAGCGTGACCCGGTTCCTCTCAGGGTCAGAAGCCATTTAGAAATCATATTGGACTGTGTAAGTTTGAGTTGCTTTGACACTTCAGAACCTTGAGTAAGTCATTTTAGATCTTAGGTTTCAGTTTTCTTACCTTTAACGTGGAGATAGAACTGTCCACCTGGTTGATTACTGTGGGAAATAAAAAGAATTTCTAAAAAGTGCTTAGCCTAGGGTTTCTTGAATAATACTTGACCTAAAATTTCCTTCTGCTTGGCCAGGTTTCTGACAGCCTGTCTATGCTTACCCTTCTCTCAGTCGCGATGCTGTTTGCTTCCTAAATATGGAACTATGTGCTACTCTGAGTTCAGCCTAATATTTTATCCTTTAATTCTTCTGCCTGGAATATCTGTTTTCTGCACGGAATATCTGGTGGGTTAAGTCTTCCTATCAGTAAACTCTTAGGGGAAATGTTACGTCTTCCAGGAAGCCTTCCATGCTAAGTTCCTTCCAGGCTTCCCAGAGCCACTTCTTCACCTCCCCACAGCTATTAGCCCTACACCAGTGGGGGCTGTGAGCTTTAAAACTATGTTTTCACTTTTATTTCCCCAGAAACTTCTGCAGAACAGCACACGTAGTGGAAAATGAATATTTACATTAAAAGAAACAAAACAAAGAGCTGAAATAGCAAATCAAATATCCACCCACTGCATGAGGGAAATGATATTTCCTACAAAAGTTATGTTTCATGTGGCTTAAATATGCTTTCCTCTTCCACATGTTTCAGTGAATTTTGGCACAATGTTTCTCTTTCCTGGTGTCCATTTCCTTGTCTGTAGTAAAAGACTGAAGTTTCTGAATTATTGGATAAGGCTCCCTGTAGTTTGGAATCTGTGTTTCTTCAAAGCAACCCAGTAGTAACAAGTAAATACTTTCTTATGAAAAAAAAAAAAAAATGCCTGACATTTTAAAAGAGTCAGAAAACAACTGCACACATTGAAATCCAAGTCCTAGCTAGATCACACTCATGTGTACTTGTGCTTCTGGCTGTGACAACTTTTCACAGAGCATCTCTTTCTTCAAACTTGTCGAGGTGCTGTCTCCCTCTCCTGAGTGCTGTGTGAATCAGTTCTCATGTCCCACTCACACACTCTCACAGGGTGGCAGCAATTTGACTGATTTCCCACCACTATTCTCCTAGTCACAGAAGCCTTTCATCTTCTTCAAGGTCAACAAAGTACTTTTCATTTTCAGAGAAAAAGAGCTATTATAATGCAGTGTGCTATCTTTTTTTCAAAATAGAAGAAATCTCTGACTTTAAAAAAGTTCTCATATAGAATCTGCACACTTAGACTACATATAAATGATTAACCTGATGTATTTTATATCAATCTTTAATAGCTGCATATTTAATAATTCTTCATAGCAATCTAACCTCATATTCCCACCAATAAAAAAATGACTAATTTAGTTTGCCTAAACTATCCAAACTTTCTGTTTTCCACACATAGTTGGCATCCATATAGGCATCAGCGTGTTTGATTTTGAATGTAGTAAACATAATTTTGCATAGTTTTTAAAAATTAAAACAATCCATTTTTCTCGGATTTTCCAAATTATTTACATTTTAACCGATTGCGTTAATGGCCTCTTAAACTTCTTTTGTGATTTAGTGTAAAACTTTTTTTGTGATTTAGTGTCAAAAGCAAAATGTTTGTAATTACACAGATGTGAATTAGAATTCAAGCTCTGACACCAGCATGTTGGGTTTCCTGAGACACCTTATTATGTATTTATTTAGTTAGTTGAGATGGAGTCCCTTTGTGTGTCTCAGGCTGGAGTGCAATGGCGCGATCTCAGCTTACTGCAACCTCTGCCTCCCAAATACAAGCAATTCTCCTGCCTCAGCCTCCTGAGTAGCTGGGATTACATGGTGAGCCACCATGCCCAGGTAATTTTTGTATTTTTAGTAGAAGCGCAGTTTCATCATGTTGGCCAGGGTGGTTTTGTACTCCTGACCTTGTGATCTGCCCGCCTTGGCCTCCCAAAGTGCTGAAATTACAGGCATGAGCCACCGACACCTTATTATTAATAATAATGCTGAGCCATGTTTATCTTAATTATAAAATAGAGAAAATAATTCATCAATGTTAGGGTGCTTATGAAAATTAAATGTGTTAACACATGAGAATGTCTTCTTTCCTCCTGTTAGAAAGTTGAAATTATTTTTTTCTTTTTGTTAGTGCTTATGCTGTTACAAATAATGCTGTAATATAAGGTTATCCTCTATTCTCATACAGATATGAGCATAGAAAATTACACATAAAATGTTTCTAATTATATGTGTTCCTAGGTAAATGTATGTATAGGGCAAGAATTGTCTAATTAATCCCTGTATATCTGAAGTCAATGGTTCCCACCTGGGGATAATTTTGTCCCCCTGGGGACATGTGACAACGTTTGCAGACATTTTTGATTGTCACAACTAGAGGATAGGGTGAAACTGCCATTACCCGCTTAGTGGGTAAAGATCATGGATGATGATAGACGTTCTACAATGGGTGGGACAACCATCCGTAACCAAGAACTACTTGGCTCAAAATTCCAATAGTGCTAAAGTTGAGAAAACATGCCCTAAATCTATCATAGCACCTGGCATATCATACATGACCAATAAATATTTTCTGACTGTATGGGGAATTTTCGGGTCCTCACCGAAAGTAAACAGCTGGGTGCATGAATTCACAATGTCTAGTATGCTATTTTTCATGTTATAAAGAAAGGGCAAGGGATGCCAAAAATACTACAATGTCAAGAGGATTTATTCTGAAAACATGTTTACTTATTTGAAAATAAAGTAGTTTCTCCAAATAGCACTTTGTCCTCACGAAGGTACTTTCTTTCAGATACAAAATAGATTAGCATCCGCTCTTGCCCACTTTATCAAAAGCTGTAAAGCAGTTAAAATTAATAGAAGGGAATGACCTCCATTATAAATGTTGCTCATTACCTGTCAGATCGATGAGTATTTAGATGGACTGAAAAAAATAACACTCTCAGATCAAAAGCCCACTAACAGCTGAAATATATTTCAGATTAAGTTAATTGCAACCCAGGAGGGATGACGTTAGCCAATATTGTTCTGTGCAATCTAATTAAAGGAAGCCAGGTAAAATCAAGAGCCTTTGGGGAGCTTTATCAGGTTTTACCAAGTCACAGACTCAACATATTTGATGAAATAGAATGTGTTTACAAAGAACAACTGCACTAACAAAAGAACCATATGAAATAAAATGAAGGAAGCGTGTGTCTTCCTAGACAGATATGATATGAAGACCTGAATTGCAATCTTGGATTTATCATCATATTCCTCAAAGAAAGTATTAATTACTCTGTGCTTTTATTTTCTACACCTATGCAATAAAGACTGCTGAAGAATTTTATTACTATTATTTCTTTGAAAAAATTAAATAAAATGAAATAAGATGAATAAAAGAAGGAACAGTAAAGATAGGATATGTCTTATTCTAATAAATAAAATGTATAGCTAAACTTTAATATACCAAGTACAGATTGTGGTAAAACTCTTTTTTCATCATCTCATTCAACTCTTGGAACATATGATGAGGGACATACTATTGTTAGAATTTTACAGATAAAGAAACCAAGGCACATACAAGTTACTGGATGGGCTAAGATCATGCAGGTGGTAACAGAGATGACCTTCAGGTTTCTAAACCCTACATTATACAACTTCTCAAAGTTGGTAAGGAGAATAACCGTGTTTAACACCAAATCTTCTGATACCAAAGCCTTCTTATTTGTACCCCAGTTAGTTGAAGACTGGTGATTAAACAATGATAACAAGTTCAAAAACTGCCCAGAAAGGAAAGTACTGCCTAACGTTAGTAGGAATTTGATATTAGCACCTGCGTCTTTAGTCAAAGTTCCTTGAAATACTATGAGATAATTAATCATGTGTAGAAAAATACTATGAGATAATTAATCATGTGTAGAAAAAGTTCATGAGTAAGTTTACATCATGGAAATACGGTAGTTAGAATTTGGGTGCTCATGGAGAGTAAAGAAGGTATAGAGTATCATTATGAATAGCACTTTTGGGTGCAAGCTTTGCTTTATTGGCTCTGAGAAATCATATAGCCTACTCTCATGGCCATTTGAGGTCAAATGGCAAAAAAAAAAAAAAAAAAAAAAAAACCTCTGAATTGATATACTTTAAGGTAACATCTTCACTCTGCTAGCCCAAGTAGTCGTACAGGTAGAATGAAACTTCCTTTTTACTTATTTGACAAATACTAGTCTATTTCTATGTTCAAGGAACAATATGCTAGTGGGTGAAGATAAGATTAAACATGCAGATAACATTCTTGCTCTCATTAAGCTTCTATTAAAGTCAGAGAGACAGAATATAAACAATAAATTAGTAGCGTAACTGGAGATAGCGGCAGGTACAAGTTGGGGAATAAAATAGAGTAATGGATGAGAGAATGAACTGGAAGAAGCTGTTTTCATCCAGAAAGTCCGGTCTATGGGGTAAGGATTAAATTAAATTAAAATATATCTTCTGTGATAACTAGAACATAGTGGGGACTTAGAGCAGGGAATAAATTATTAACATTTACTTTAAAATCGTAAGTCATTAGGAAACATTCCTTTGACTTTGTTAGATGAGACTGACCATGTGTCATAATTAGAACCACAAAATTCAAAGGTGGTAGTTACACATACACTCATCCAACTCTATTCCCTACGGTAATAAGCTGGAGAAGAATGTGGGCAGAGTTAAAATTTAGAAACTGGCTAGTTCTGAGTTTGAATGTAGTGGGTTATTTACTGGCTGTAAAGTCATGGATAATTTAAATAAAGTCTGAGTTTCTGCTTCCTTCTTTGTTGAAATGATTGGCAAGCACTACGTAGTCATCAGTTTCCTTTCCTTTCTACCCATTTAATTATGAAGAAATTGACTGGAGGAGAAAGGAAGGGACTTGCCCATGATGACATAGCTATTTGACACAGTTATTTATTAGGTAAACCTGAAGAAATACCTACTATATTAGTCTGTTTTCACACTGTTATAAAGAACTACCTGAGACTGGGTAATGTATAAAGAAAAGAGGTTTAATTGACTCACAGTTCCACATACTGTAAAGAAGCATGGTTGGGAGGCCTCAGGAAACTTGCAATTATGGCAGAAAGTAAAGGGGAAGCAAGCACGTCTTACCATGGTGGAACAGGAGAGAGAGAGAAGGGGGAAGTGTTATACACTTTTAGACCATGGGATCTCATGGGAACGCACCCACTATCACGAGAACAGTAAGGAAGTAATCTGTCCCATGATCCAGTCGCTTCCCGCCAGGCCCCTCCTCCAATTTGATGTGAAATTTGGGTGGGGACACAAATCCAAACCTTATCACCTACTCTCCATTTTATAGTCTTTCCTGAACTCCATTTTGCTATCCCCATGATAAATTTAATCAGTAATGTGCAAAACGACAAAAAGAAGGGAGATATTTAGAAGGATAGGACAAATGAGAAAAATATCTTTGTGAAAAAAGTGAGTTAGAGGGTCTTGAGAGCCATCCCAGGAGTAGCAGCATTATCATCTCTTGGGAACTTGTTAGAAATGCAAAT
The DNA here is from genome assembly GCF_049350105.2 of Macaca mulatta. Taxonomy (NCBI): domain Eukaryota; kingdom Metazoa; phylum Chordata; class Mammalia; order Primates; family Cercopithecidae; genus Macaca; species Macaca mulatta. The sequence goes on from NC_133418.1 coordinate 111,119,808, forward strand.
TATTGAGCCCTACCCTAGACCTACTGAGTTAAAAACTCTGGGGGAGGCCCCAGAAATCTGCGCTTTAACAAGCTTTTTAGGTGATTCTTATGCACATCTCAGTTTGAGAGCCAGCCACTGTTTTAGATCAGTTTTAGGAAAAGGAAAGGTATCTACCATAAAAGAAGCGAGCTTCTTTGCAACATAATACTGCAAGAATGAAATTGCTACCTTAAAGGATGTTTTGTGAATGGAAAATTAAATGTAGATTGATAGATTAGATAGATTAGATAGATAGGTAGATAGACATGACAGATATGCATATAAATATAGATTTTATTCATCCTACTGTATCATCAATCACTTTCACATTCTACCTGTTTCTGCCTGAACCTACTCATTTGGCAATATTCTATTTAGTAAAGAATTGGTAATACTAATCGTATTGGGTTTTTACTCACTTTAAATTTACCTAATTGCAGAAAAATAAAGTAACAGATTTTATCCATAGCATAATTTATAGATGTTAATGCAATGCCCTCAGACCTCACCCAGAGTATTATGCCGAGTGATGTTATCCATCTAAATTATTGATAATTTGCATTTCTAACAGTTTCCCTGGTGGGTGGTACCTTAATTTTGGCTCAGCTATCATCAACTTCCACTCATTAGAATTCTTTGTAAAATGTAAAATACTTTTAAAATATTAATTATTGATCTTTTTGTAGGAGACTCTTACATGTGCTCAAATTATTTCAGATAGATTCTTAGGTCTAATTTACATTACAATGATTTTACACTATATTTATACATAAAATATGTGCTATTTTGCTCAGAATTGGAGTAGTAACCCAGAGAGTCAGCATTACAGGTCATTAAGAAAAAGGATAGAATGTGCCTCAAGTGGCGGATCACTCAAGAATAAAAAGAACCATTTACTGAATTCCGTATGTGGATATTGCTGTTGTGGCTTTACAGACATTCTATGGACTCCTCACAACTTTAAGGCTAGTATCATTTTGCCATTTTAGGTAAAAAAAAAAAAAAAAAAAAAAAAAAAAAAAAATGAGGCTTGATTTTAGATTAAGTTCAATCTAAATCTAAATTTCTTAAAGTTAAGAAACCAGTGATTGAGACCCAAATTCTGGTTAACTAAAAGCTCTTATTTTCAACTCTCAATGGCGGACTAGTCAAGAATAAAAAGGACCATTTACTGAATTCCACATGTGGATATTGCCATTGTGGATTTACAGACATTCGATGGACTCCTCACAACCCTAAGGTTAGCATCATTATGCCATTTTATGTCAAAGAAATTGAGGTCTGAGCTTAAATTAAATATGATACATTAAAATTAAGAAACCAGTGAGTGAGACCCAAATTCTGGTTGACTAAAAGGTTTTGTTTTCAACTCTCTGGGGCCACGTTTCCAGAACCACGAAAACAGTTTAGCATTAACTTATCAAACACTTACTGTGCACCTACCATGCCATACAATGCTTTGTAGAGTATTAGAATGAACAATGGCCATGTCTACCCTACTTGCCAACCTGTTTCAGCTTCCATGTCACCTTAGAGAAGCCTAAGTTCACCCATCCCATGGGGTGAACCCATTCTTGTTTCTTTTCTCATCTATAAAACAGTGTGAAAATGCATAATTTATAAAGATTAAAATGTATTCAAAGATCTAATTAGTAAAACAATAGGTGATTTTTAAAGGCCCTGTCATGTCCCAATGTTTCTTAATGAGTATATATTATTTAAATACTGATAGGTATTTTCCACTAGTGTTCTGGAAAATGTATTCAGTGCCTACTCATCTAAAGAATTCCTATTTTGCTCCCCACTGAAGTTGTAGGTTGCTGTCCTATACTGGATTGGACAGAGGCAGGAATGAAACAGCAGGGAATAAATATTTTATTTCTCAAGTCTTAAAATAACTAAAATATTAGAGAGAAAAAATATGTGCAAAAGAACCTTCTCTATCAAGTTTGGAATCTGAGTCCCTTGACAGGTTTCATTGGTAAATTTTTATACAACACTGACTTAGAATTTTGTATATACCTGTATTGTCAATCCCTGTAGAAATATTCTTAAACTGTCAACACCTATGCATATGCAAATCTCACCTTTCCTTCAAACTACAGCGTAAAAGCCATTAAGCCTCCCTTTGTTCTTTGAAGCTGGAAATTCTAAACAGCTTGTCTGAACTCAGTGGGTTCTTCATCTGTCTGTCTCCTAGGAGCACATGCCTAAGAAAATGTTGGCAAGAAAAAAAGAGATATTATTATACCATTAAAATAGAGTGTAGGGAGAAAAGATAAAATTACCTCTATGCTTGTCCTAAGGCATTAGCTGCTAGGATTTTGGTTTATTCTGTTCACTATGCTTTCAATGTTTTATTGGTATATATTATTTTACACAATTAAAATTAACTTGTAAAAATATTAGATCAATTTTTTTAAATAATACAATTTTTCATATCAAGTGTGACATTACAGTATCAGAGTTTACCTAGCTGCTAAAGATTTTTCAGGATATATTGCTTTCTAACATGAAGTCTAAGTTTTCATTGACTATTTCCTATTATACTAGACTGCAAACTGGATGATGCCATAAATTGTATCTGAATTGTGCATTTCCCCCAGGGCCTTACTCAGAGTAGATATACAACAAATATTTGTATACTGAACAGCTTTTGCTGTATTGCATTTGGAATCCATGAAATACATTTTATCATTTAACAATGTCTGCTCCTTAGGAAAGAGTAGACCTTTTTACTTATTTCATGGGTAATTTAACTTTGAAGAGTGAGAGGTCAAATAGACGTGACCATCCATCCCGAGCCTTTTGTCTCAGGGCTGGTGTTCCTTCTACCATAGCCAGCTGCCTTAAGTTTAAAAAATGAATGGATTCTGGGATGATCTTTTAACTTGAATTTATACTCTATAGGATGGGCAACAAACTCTTCCCAGTAATATTCAGGATATGAATACTCAGACAGATTGGAGGTATTTCTAATGAATTGGGCTTCAAATCTTCAGAACACGTATCATGCCAAAAACATTATTTTGATGAATAGGCCCTAAACTTTTGAAAAATGAAGCTATGATGGCAAATATCAAATCTTTTAAACAAAATCAAATTCAGGAGTTCAATTTAAATTTTGGCAAAGTCCCAGCACATTAAAAGAGAATTAAATCAGTTTTAGGAAGCAGAACATTCATATTTTACCTTTATTTTTAAACAACTGTTAAAACCTCTACCTTTTTATTTCTTTACTTCAGAGAAAGAATGGCCCTGAAGCAGCAATGTCTTGTCTGACCCTGGATACCATAATTGAAATAAATGGAGGAAAAAGATGTTTTTATTTTAAAAGCTCCTTCAGTATGAAAGGAAATGTATTACTGTGAAGAAGCAATTAGAACAATTTATAATTGTATTTTTAAATGTATTTTCATTTTTATAAATTTAGCCCTGTACAATCCTACTCCAAACAGGAATTTAAAGAATAATAATGTCTACTATTTTTAAGCACCTACTATGTGACAGGTATTGTCCTACGCTTTTTACTACATTACATCACCAATCTTTCAAAACAGCTGTTAGTATGTCTATTATTACAGATGAGAACATTGTTCCTGAAATAGTAAGAAATCTTGCCATATTTGCATGCCTATTATCTGATGGATTGAGGTTGTTGACTTCAAAATTCGTTTTTCTCTGCATACTACCCGGCTATTACAAAAATCCATAAGTCATTGTGCTTAAAGATGAAGAAAACATTTTTGAACATGCCTAATAGATTTGTATCATGTTCCTTATCTGCTAAGCAAGGCACTAGAGGCTTTTGCTGATGTGGAATTTATATAATTATTTAAAATTTCATGTAAGTAGAATTTGTGAATACAAATTTAATATAAACCAATAATAATTCTTCTGATAATTTTGCAAAAGAAATTTGGAATGGCAGAAGACAGAAAATAATAGCAGTTAGTAGTAAGAGTTCCTAGAAATGGCTGGCCTGGGGTCAAGCTCCACCCAAGGAAACCTGGACAGATAGAAGCAGAAAAGTTCTTTAAAATCTAATAGTTATATGTATATAATCATATATATATGTAATTTTATGTATTTATATATAATTTCTGCTGCAGTTACAATGTGGCCGTTTATTTTAATGTAAAGGTAATATTGTATATTCCCTACTACGAAGAAAAATTGAAACCCTAGAAAGAAATGACATATTTTCCCTTGAGCATTCGATGCACCAGATATGCAACTGTGGACCCCAGGAGTACATGCACCAAGTTTGAGAAGAATTATTAAATGTTTTACCATGTATTTGATGTTTATCGTAAGAAATGATTACATATACATGATTTTTAAGGACTTCAAGTATAAGATTTTATTTAATCCTCACCAAAATCACTGAGACATATTCTTTTGTTTGCATTTATATAAAATACTCTATGACTTATCATTTAACAGCATCATCAATTCCCCTTTACCTGAAGTGTTTGATAAGTCACACCAAGTTTGAAATGTTCAAAGCTACAGATCATGTTTAATTGATTGCTTTGTTTTCCTAAATTTTAGAAGTAGTGGCAGAGGGAAAAACAAGGGATGAGTAGTTATAGGCAATGGGTGGGAGCCCAGAAATTTTGAGGAAGATCATGCTTTTAGGTGATACTGTAAACACTATGTTCATCAGATTAAATTACTTTTCATGGGACTTGTAAACATTCTGCTAGGTTAAATTTTTGTGAAACCCCATCCTATCATTTAACAGTTAACTCAAGTAATAGGCTAAATGTATACATGGGAGTATCTGTGAAGTTTTACAGAAAAGAAAATGCATGGGAACACTGTGTAGCTAACTGCCTATATTAGCTTAGAAAAAAATACAATGTTTTTCCGTTTAGGCCACATTTATTTCCACTGTCCTTAAGTGAAAGTTGTCCCACACCTTAAGATTTCTTTATAGCTATTAAATACACAGATTCCATTCAGTTTACACAGAAGTAAACGCCTGGAAGGAGCTTACCCTTCTTACTGCCAAGGGATGGGCACAGCAATACTGGGAGAAAGGGAGATCAGTTCTTAGCATCTTCATCCTACCAAGGTGAATACTGTGGTCCTGAGGGCTTAAAGGCTATTTTTTAGGTCAAAAATTAAATGACAGACATTGTGCTTAAATAATTTGACCTTTAAGGATTTCAGTTCCCTAAAGAACTTAGAATTCTCAGTTTCAAAATTAACACAACAGATGTGTTAATTTTACAAGTGGGCATAGATTAAGGCATTCAGGCACACATTGCAATTGTAGCTGGAAAAAAAGACACGGATGTGATCAGGGAAACTAGTCTCTAATGACTATTATTATTCTGAAGCTAATGGTGATGAGCCCTGGGTGAACTTCTGGTTCTTCTGTAGCTACACCTTATTTCAGGGAAGCTCGACTGTAAATACAGACAAGTTACAGGAAATGAAGATCGTTTTTGTTCAAAAGTGTTCAACATAACATTGCCTTCTACAGCCAGCTTCCCAGTAATGTTTCCAAATCTATTTTTAAATGGCTTAATTTATTTTTGTTTATTACTCAGTTGATCAAAGACTATTTTCCAGGTGCTGTGCTAGGTGCTTGTCTCATGGGATCACAGTTTCTTTCTTCATCAAACAAATATGTTAATGAAAAATATATTCAAATGATAGATCAATGTTTGATTACAAAATGAGTTCCTCTATCAAAACAGTTAAGACAGGAATCTAGATCTTTCTGAAGAGGTGACATTGAAGCTGACATCTACTGGAGTCCAAGAGTGAGAGAGGAGCATGTGGGATGGGGTGGGCAGGCAAAGTACCCTGAGGTGGGCAATAGCCTTAAATAAAGCCACCATAACTGAAGCCAATGGAGAGAAGGAGAGTAATGCAAGGTAAGGTTTCAAAAGGAAGGCTGAAACTCAGTTTTGAAGAATCCTAAGCCATTGTATCGTATTAGCTTTCCTAGATTTCCCTTTCAAAAACTGGGTGGTTTTTGAGAATTATTTTCTTATAATCCTGGAGGCCAGAAGTCCGAAATCAGGGTGTCATTGGTGGTGGTTCCTTCTGAAGCCTCTGAGGGAGAATCTGTTCCTTAACTTTCTCCAGCTGTCAATACTGGGTATTCCTTGGCTTGTAGATATAAACAGCCCTCTATATTCAAGGATTCCGCATCTGCAGAGGCAAGTATTTACTTAGCATTCATACTGTATTGGATATTATTTGTCATCTAGAGATGATTTTAAATATACAGGAGGGCCAGGCACAGTGGTCCAGGCCTATAATCCTAGAACTTGGGAGGCCAAGGCAGGTGGATCCCCTGAGCTCAGGAGTTTGAGACCAGCTGAGGTAACATGGTGAAACCCCTTCTCTACTAAAAATACAAAAAATTAGCAGGGCGCGGTTGCACATGCCTGTCATCCAAGCTACTCCAGAGGCTGAGGGACATGAATTGCTTAAGCCTGTGAGGTGGAGGTTGCAGTGAGCCGATATTGCATCACTGCACACTGCCCTCCAGCCTGGGTGACAGAGTGAGAATCTGTCTCAAAAAAATATATATATATATGTAAATTGTATGCAAATATTATGCCTTTTATATAAGGAACTTGAGCAGACTTTGGTACCCCAAGAGGTCCTGAAACGAATCCTCTGAGGATACTGAGGGTAAACAGTACGTTTTAACAAGCTTTGTGCATGGCATTCGCTTCTGTGTGGTTTTGTCTCTTCACATGGCCATATTTTCATAAAGACATCAGTCATATTGGATTAGGAGCCGATCCTACTCCAGTATGACCTCAACTAATAACATTTGTAATGATCCTATTTCTAAATATAGTTACCTTTTTAGGTACTGAGGATTTGGACTTCAACATATCTTCTTTTGGGGGACACATTGCAACCTGTAAGTCGTATTAAGATATTTTTATTTCTCTTAAGATCAAAGAGAAATCACTGAGCAAGTTTATACCTCCTTCTGACATTTCTTTGAAGAAAATAAAAGGGCAGGAGGAGAAAAAGCTAATGAATTCGCAAGCTCTTGCAAATACATTAGGATGGTAAGAAGTAATTGTGGCTTAAACTAAGATGCCAGCACTAAAGGTAGCGAGAAAGGACACATTTGGCAAAATGTCATAAGAAAAAGTTGATTTGGCCGGGCGCGGTGGCTCAAGCCTGTAATCCCAGCACTTTGGGAGGCCGAGACGGGCGGATCACGAGGTCAGGAGATCGAGACCATCCTGGCTAACACGGTGAAACCCCGTCTCTACTAAAAAAAAATACAAAAAACTAGCCGGGCGAGGTGGCGGGCGCCTGCAGTCCCAGCTACTCTGGAGGCTGAGACAGGAGAATGGCGTAAACCCGGGAGGCGGAGCTTGCAGTGAGCTGAGATCCCGCCACTGCACTCCAGCCTGGGCGACAGAGCGAGACTCCGTCTCAAAAAAAAAAAAGAAAGAAAAAGTTGATTTGAGAACACCAGCAAATCAATAGATCGTTATGGACTTGAGTTTGGCATGCCACCGACACTAAGGAAAATGAGAGGAAGTTGGCCACATAGGAGTACCATTCAAAAGAGAGGCTGGACTTACAATTTTAGGACTCATAAACACACAGATGACTCTAAAGACGTAAGTGTGGATGTCTCGTAGAAAGAGCATAAGGAGAATAGAATAGGAGAATAGGGCTCTGGACTAAGCCCAGTCCAGGTAGAGGGTAGGAAAAGAATACTGAGCAGTAGGTGCCTGAGAGGTAAAAAGAAAAACAAAGAGACAGATAATAACAAAAGGCCATAAATAAAGCCTTTAGAACGAGCCTGAAGAATGAAGTCACATAAATCAAGAGAAGAAAATGTTTCTAGAACGGAGAATTGAATAGTATTCAATGCTGCTGAATTTGATGAAAAATGAAGGATCCAAAAGGCAAAAAGGGATAATACAAATGCCATTTTTGATTACATAACAGAATATCACATTTACCAGACTGATTTTGGAGAGGTGAGGCCAGCTGGACTTCCTGGGTCAAGTGGGGACTTGAGGAACTTTCCTGTCTTACAAGAGGATTGTAAAATGAATCAATCAGTGCTCTGTAAAACCATCTATCAGCTCTCTGTAAAATGCACTTAGCAGGATTCTAAAAGTAGCCAGTCGTGGGAAGGATTGAAAAAAGGGCCCTCTGATAGGACAGAACTGGAACATGGGCAGGGACAATAAGGGAATAAAAGCTGGCCACCCCAGCCAACAGTGGCAACCCACTCCGGTCCCCTTCGACATGTGGAAGCTGTGTCCATTCGCTCTTCACAATAAACCTTGCTACCACTCACTCACTGGGTCCGTGCCATCTTTGAGAGCTGTAACACTCAGCGTGAGGGTCCCCGGCTTCATTCTTGAACTCAGCAAGACCACGCACCCACTGGCAGGAGCCAACTCCTGACACAATTTTAAATATATGATATAGTATACCTATATATGGGAAGTTTTACAACTTTGACCAACAACTTTTGACTTATTCTATTCTTGGCACAAACAACTGTCAAAATCATAAATTGATAGGGTAAAAATAATATGGACTTGAATAGATCCCAATCTCTTTTTAAAAACTTCTTTGAATGATATTAAATCAATGAGTCCTGAAAATTTACAATCATGTTTTACCAGAATAATTGAGGGCAGTTACTTTGTATACTTTTGGACAGAAAGTACTTATATGTTTCCCAATTTTAGGAATCAGCAGGTAATCCTTAAGTAGTGCCACCTTTAATTTTTAATAATGCACTTTCCATATTGTAATATTCAAATGACATTACAGGGACATTTTATTACTTTATTTCTCTTACAATTCCCCCTCCTCTTCCTTTCTTAGTGGAGACTCTACAAAACAGTTAAGAAGGCTAGGTGTAAAAAAGTAGTCAATCATGTGACTATAATCAGCAACGAAGTGCCATACCTGAAAATCATTCATGTTCATTTTCTGAAACAGTTTGGAGACCCCCAAACCAAAACAAAACAAACAAGAAATTCTTCCCCAATGTCTTGATGTTATATATTTGTAATCTGAAATTATATTTTCAAAACAGCAGGCATATAAAAGTCTAAAAAATGCAAGAAACTTGAACGAGCTTTTGAGTATTCCATAGAGTCTTAATTCTTTCTACACTTCAATTTATTGAATTAACCTGGCAGTACAATAATTTCCTCTCCTTCCATAGACTTGTCTACCTGCTGTTAAGAATTGGACAAGATTTACTGATCTGGCTACCTACTGGTGTGGTATCTTTAAGTGGTGAATATAAATCTTTAAATCACAGTGCTCACAATGACTTCACTTCCTCCTAGTATTTCATCCACAAATAAGAAAAAAAAAAAAAAGCAATGGAGAACATATTACTGACATTTGCAACACCATTTTTCCCTCTTTAAATTTTTTTTAACACCTCTGGGGAAGTTGTAACTTTTTTTCTACTAGATCTTAAGAGGAAAACATCTACTCTGCAATATGTACATAAATGCTGAAGGGAATGCTAAAATACAAGGATGAAAAGTTTGAGACAGGACACCTTCAATTCCTGGTAAATAGATGTAATTAAACTCAGTGGGTTTTTTTTGTTTGTTTTGTTTTGTTTTGTTTTTTTAACCTAACTTCATTGTTCAGGTTTGTTATTGCATCAAATGAATCATTAAGAGTTTGGTATTGCTAAAGCTTCTGCAAAATTACTCGAATAGCTAAGCATCCTAAAGACTAACTTTTTAAAATACACTTAATTTTTCCCACCTTAAACATACCACCCCACTTCCCTCTCCCAACTCCCTACTCCCCAACCACACTTATTCATTGACTCTGCTATAGATTTTTTGATGAGGATAATTCATCATAACTTAATTTGTGGTTGAACATGTATCATTTTTGCCTGATTATGAAGTATACATTGCTTAGTTTTAGTGTCATTTTTTCAGATTCTGTGATTTCAAAACTGCTAAGAAAAAATGAATGTCAATATCTCTGTCTTTGTGGGGTTTTTTTGTTTGTTTTTTGTTTTTGAGACAGTCTTGCTTTGTTGCCTAGGCTGGAGTGCAGGGGCACAATCTCGGCTCACTGCACCCTCCACCTCTCAGGTTCAAGCGATTCTCCTGCCTCAGCCTCTCGAGTAGCAATAAATCTCTCTCTCCTCCCTTTTTTTTTTTTTTTTTTTTTTAGATGCAGTTTTGCTCTTTTTGCCCAGGCTGGAGTGCAATGGCGTGATCTCGGCTCACTGCAACTTCCACCTCCTGGGTTCAAGCGATTCTCAAGCCTCAGCCTCCCAAATAGCTGGGATTACAGGTGCATGCCACCACACTCAGCTAATTTTTTATATTTGTAGTAGACACAGGGTTTCACCACGTTTGCCAGGCTGGTCTTGAACTTCTGTCTTTAGGTGATCCACCTGCCTCAGCCTCCCAAAGTGCTGGAATTACAGGTGTGAGCCACTGTGACTTAATAGTGGAGTATCACTGGGTACTAAAAGTGTGGTGGAGTATACTGAGGTAGCAGAGCTTGGGTATAACAATTTGGAAATTGAATCCTGTTTTTGCCTTTTACTAGCTTTATGTTTATGAAGTCAATAGCCTATTTTCTCAGAATGTCATTTTACCTACCTATAAAAATAGACACTCAGAGCTTTCAAAACTCTGTCAACAGTAGTTGGAACAATTAAAAGAAATAAGTGGGTAAGTGTGCCTAGAAATTAGTAAGTGGTTACTTAACTTGAAGTCTTCCCCTTTTCTATCAAAAAAGATCTTTAGTAAGATCTAATGCTATTATAATATTTTTATGCAACAAAAACTCTTCTTGAGAAGAAAATGAACCTCTCATTCATAAATAACGTAATTATTATACGGTTGCTGATTTCTTTTGTTATGTTAATATCATTGCCTCATTAGTGAAAATTGTGCCCAATGCGAGGACGACTCTGTTATTTTTGAGACATTTTGTAAATTTGCTTTCCAGAGGATTGTATTAACTGAAAATGCCACCAGTAAGGAGATTAGCAAACCCACGTACTATTTTTTTGCTATTATTTACTTACTGCTATTTTACCATTTTAAATGAAATACAATATTTATAACTTTAAAATTAAACAAAGGACACAAGGTTGCCATCAGAGCAAATGCTATATTCATTTACCTCATTTTTTTGTATATACATAGAAAAGGTTGTTTTCCTCCATAAATCTTCAATGAAATCTAGGGGAAGATACAGTCGTAGTGGTGGCAACCACAGGGGTTCTTGTGTCATTTCACCCCCAGCTTTAGATGGCTTAGAATGGAGAGGGATTTTATTTGTTTGGGAGAAAGTGAAGAACTAGAATAAGAGTTTCTGCCTGATAATCCAGAGAATTCTCCTGGAGCATGTCCAAAACTATCGAGGCAGTACCTCTATAAGTCTGCAAGAACCATGGCATTACTGGATTTGAGATTACCCCTACTAGAGTTTAGATCACAGAAACAAGTTCCTCCTACAGTTTAGATCACGGAAACAAGTCTTTTCAAATATCTGGAAAGCCATTCCAAGAAGGATGACTACAAATAATCCCAGACAGTGAAGACTAAAATAAATACCTAATTCTAAATTCTCAGACACCAAAGAACATCTACTAGCATCAACACCATCCAGGAAAACATGATCTCACCAAATGAACTAAACAAGTCCCCACAGATCAATCCTGGAGAAATAGAGCTGTGTAACCTTTCAGACAGAGCATTCAAAATAACTATGAAAAAGAAAAAAAAAACTCAGAGAATTTCAATACAACAGAGAGAAAGAATTCAGACTTCTATCAGAGAAATGTAACAAAGAGATTGAAGTAATTAAAAAGAAGAAGAAATTCTGGAGATGAAAAATACAATTGTCATACTGAAGAATGCAGCAGAATTATTTAATAGCATAATCAATCAAGCAGAAGAAAGAATTAGTGAGTTTGAAGACAGATTAGTTGAAAACACAGTCAGTGGGCAGAAAAAAAAGAATAAAAAACAATGAAGGACACCTACAGGATCTAAAAAGTAGCCTCACAAGGGCAAATCTAAGCATGATTGGCCTTAAAGAGGAAGTAGAAAAAGAGGTAGGGTTAGAAATCATATTCAAAAGGATATAACAGACAACTTTCAAACCAAGAGCAAGATATCAATATCCAAGTACAAGAAGGTTATACAACACCAAGCAGATTTAACCCAAAGAAGACTATCTCAAGACGTTTAATAATCTGACTCCCAAGTCAAAGATAAAGAAAGGATCCCAAAAGCAGCAAGGGAAAAGAAACAAATAACATACAATGGAGCTCCAATATGGTCAATGGCAGACTTTTTAGTGGAAATCTTACAGGTTAGGAGAAAGAGGCATGACATGCTTAAAGTGCTGAAGGGAAAAAACATTCACCCTAGAATAGTATGTCCGGTGAAAATATCCTTCAAACCAGAGGGAGAAATAAAGACTTTCCTAAGACAAACAAAAGCTGAGAAATTTCATCAACACCAGGCCTGTCCTACAAGAAATGCTAAAGGGAGTACTTCAGTCCCAAAGAAAAGGACATTAATGAGCAAAAAGTAATAGCCTGAAGGTAGAAAACTCACTAATAATAGTAAGTACACAAACCAACTCAGAATCTTATAATACTGACACTGTGGTGTGTAAGCTACTCTTGTCCTGACTGGAAAGACTAAATGATGACCAATCAAAAGTATTAACTACAACAATTTTTCAAGACATAGTCAGTACAATAAGATATAAATTAAAACAACAAAAAGTTAAAAAGTAGGGGGAATGAAGTTAAGGCATAGCGTTTTTACTAGTTTTCTTTGTGCTTCTTTGTTTATGCAAACAGTGCTAAGTTTTTATCAAGTGAAAATAATGGGTTCTAAGATAGTATTTCTAAGCCTTATGGTAACCTCAAACCAAAAAACATACAAGGGATACACACACATAAAAAAGCAAAAAGCTAAATCATATCATCAGAGAAAATCACCTTTACTAAAGAAAGACAAAAAGAAAAGAAAGAAGTGAAGACCACAAAACAACCAGAATACAAATAACAAAATGGCAGAAGTAAGCGCTTACTTATTAATTAACAGTGAATATAAATGGACTAACCTCTCCAATCAAAAGACACGGACTGGCTGAAATGGATGAAAAAACAAGACCCTTTGATCTGTTGCCCAGAAGAAACACACTTCACTTACAAAGACACACATAGACTGAAAATGAAGGAATGAAAAAAATATGCTATACCAATGGAAACAAAAAAAGAGCACGAGTCATACTCACATCAGACAAATAGTTTTGACAAAAACTATTAAGAAGAGACTAAGAAGGTCACTATAAAATGATAAAGGTGTCAAGCAAGAGGACATAACAATTTTAAATGTATATGCATCCAACATGGGAGCACCCAGATATATAAAGGAAATATTATTTGAGCCTAAGAGAGATATATGTCCCAGTACAATAATAACTGGAAACTTCAACACCCCACTTTCAGCATTGGATAGATCTTCCAGATAGAAAATCGACAAAGAATCATCAGACTTAATCTACACTGTAGAACAAATTGATCTAATAGATATTTATGGAAAATTTTATCCAACGGCTGCAGAATATGCGTTCTTTTCCTCAGCACATGGATCATTCTCAAGGATAGACCATATGTTTTTTCACAAAATAAATCTTCATACATTACCAAATGTAAAGTAATATCAAGCATCTTGTCTGACCATGATGAAATAGAAATTAATAACAAAAGAAATTTTGGAAGCTATACAAATAAATGGAAATTAAGCAATATGCTCCTGAATGACCAATAGTCAATAAATAATTTTAGAAGGAAAGTGAAAAATTTGTTTCATTATATTGAAACAAATGATAATGGAAACACAACATACCAAAACCTGTAAGATACAGCAAAAACATTACTAAGAGGGAAGATTATAGCTGTAAGTGCCTATATCAAAAGAAGAGGAAAAATTTCAAATAAACCCTAGTGATGCACCTTAAAGAACTAGAAAAGCAAGAGCAAATCAAACCCCCAATTAGTAGAAGAAATAATAAAGATCAGACAATAAATAAATAAAACTATATTTTATTTATATATAAAAAATAAATACAAAATATAAATGAAGTAAAAAGTGTTTTTCTTAAAAAAAAAGATAAATAAAATTGACAAACCTTTAGTGACACTAAGGAAAAAAGAGAGGGGCTGGGGACTGTGCCTCACACCTGTAATCCCAGCACTTTGGGAGGCCGAGGCAGGTGGATCATGAGGTCAAAAGATTGAGACCATCCTGGCCAATATGGTAAAACCCTGCCTCAACTAAAAATACAAAAATTAGCTGTGCATGGTGGTGTGTGCCTGTAGTCCCAGCAACTCTGGAGGCTGAGGTAGGAGAATAGCTTGAACCCAGAAGGCAGAAGTTGCAGTGAGCCAAGATGGCACCACTGCACTCCAGCCTGGCAACAGAGTGAGACTCTGAATCCAAAAACAAAGAATAAGGAATAAGGAAAAAAGAGAGAAGATCCAAATATATAAAATCAAAAATGAAAAAGTAGACATTATAACAACTGATACTGCAGAAATTCAAAGGATCATTAGCAGCTACTATGAGCAACTGTATGCCAATAAATTGGAAATTCTAGAAGAAATGGACAAATTCCTAGACACGTATAACCTACCAAGATTGAACCATGAAGAAATCCAAAACCTGAATTGACCAATAACAAGTAATGAGGAATGAAGCTGTAATAAAAAGTCTCAAAGGTGACCAAAGTGTTTGAAGATACTTAACCATGTTCATGTATTGGAAGGCTCAACATAGTGAAGATGACAAGTAGTTACGGATCGCTAATAGTTAGGCATTGGCAGAGGGGGTAGCATGTGAATGTGGCTATACATGAGTGAAAAGAGGGAGCCTTGAAGTGATGACACAGTTCTGTATGTCAATTGTGGTTGTTGTCATTACATGAAGTTGCATATATGATAGAACTTTATTGAATTATACACACACATAAAGAGGTGCTTGTGAAAATGGTAATATCTGAATAAACTTTGTGAGTTGTACTATGTCAATTTCCTGGCATTAATATTTTTTACAATCATTATACAAGATGTTACTATGGTGGGTGCCGTTGAAGGGTGATTGTGGAATCTTGCAACTTCCTACAATGTTCTTATTATCTTAAAATAAGCTTAAAATTATAATTAATTCTATCACACTTTTACAATAACAAATAAATAATTTCATATTCCATGTAAAAGTAACTCTTAGCAGTTTTCTCAAAAGTTATTCCAATTGTCTATCTCATTTACTTTTAAATATTTTATGGTGTCCTAAGTCTAGCTATTATCCTTAGGTGTCTGATGGCTTCCCCAAACTCACAGATAGATAAAGTTAGTAGTCAACCCTGAATAGGACATAAGAGAAATAATTATTGCATGTGGAAGTCTTGTTGTAAACCTTGAACTATAGTAAAATGACTAAATACCACTTAACTTATGTTTTCTGATTTCTATCCTGATATTCTATTATATTTTTCATAGTGGCCTTAACTTTAACTTTCAAACAAAGAGAATTATGATCTGTCTTGTCACTGACCCTACATACTTAATCTTGAAAAATCTTCACCCAAGGGATTTTTTAAAAATTCAATCTGGAAGCTTAACTATCACCTAACATAACCTTTCTGAAGAAAGATTTTTCTCTGCAATTTGTTCCTTTGAATATTTTCAGACTTTCTTTTAGGTTCATTTGACATTATTTTCTGTAAGTTATAGAGAAATTTTGTTTCATTTGGTCCCAGAAAAATGTGCCTGCAATCTTATTTTAATAAATAAGCTCTTATCTCCCCCATTTAAGTTACTCTGACGTACATGAAGAGTTTCAGTCTTGCAAGAGTAGTATAGTTGCTGAAAGTACCCATGTTGTCATATAATGCATTCACCATGCTTTAGTGAACTTGAAAGTATTATATTGTTAGGTGACAAAAATGATGAAAGAACATGTAGAGGGTTCATGCAGAAAATCATCTTTGCTGATCAAATAAACATGAAGCAAATCTAACATGCTAGGTAAATACCTAACCATGGCTGAGTAAGCCTGGCTCCACGAGTGGGCATACTGCAGCAAATTAATTTTGCTGATTCAGTGGACAACTGTGAGCTGGTGCCAGATGAGAGTCACTTAGTGTAGATCTATGATTGTTTTCCAGGCAAAAGTTACAGAAGATTTTTAATTTTCTCTTTCTACTTACCCCAGAACAAAGCAAAACAAAACAAACAAAAAAAAATTCAAAGACAAATTTTATAAAGCCTCTAATATATATAAAAAAATAGTTTATTTTTATAAAATTAGAGTTAAGTTGAAAATTTTATATTTAAAGTTATGGAAGTCAAATATCTAAGGTCTTAACGGCATCTTGATCTTTTACTTCTGTCTAAAGAGAGTTACAGTAACTGCATGGCTTATGGAAAATAAATGTTAGTTTTGGTTATCTCATTGGAGATTCCCATGGTTTCCAAAGGGTAATATTTAATATTTTATCTCTCTTCTGTACAATTTTTACTTCTCAGGATTTTGGTTTTAAAAAATTGAATGGTATCCAAATAAATAATTGTGTGATTTCCAGTTTACACAATGCAAAATTACATCTACTTTACTATTTTGTCTTAATCTGAGGTAAGTGTTCTATGAGACCATTATTCTCATCACCATTTCATAAACAGTGAAATTAAGAGCCACCAAAAGAAACATGTCCTATGTCCCTTCACTAATATAGGACAGAGTTGAAGTTCTAACTCTTAGATTTGTCTGAAACCATAGCCCATGCTGTTTCTCTTCTATTCTGCTGTGTAAATGAATGCAGTATTCCTTGTAACAGAAATGTCTCTGAGTACACCAGGGAGAAGGTTCTCTCTACCTAGAAGTCCTAAAAAGTCCTCGAAAGACGGTTTTTCCCTTATCTAATTAATCTCAGTGATCTAGGAAGAAGACTAAGTATAAAAAGAAGAATTGAAAAGTCTTTCAGAATCTAGGAATGTAGTGTATTGCTTCTCCTCTACCATTGATACTGACTTTAAATAGTGTTGTTATGCCACACTAAGTAGGTATAAAAAATCAGAAGACTTATTAAAAAGTAAGTCAGGGATTTCTGTCATGGATTTTACATTACATAAAGTATCACTATATTTGAAGGGAGGATAGAAGTTTGATTCATCTGGCTTATCTTCTCAGTCAATACTTGCCCTTAATAACAACACTGACTTCCAGTGAAGTACATGATATTTAGCTTTTACATTATTTAATTTTTTGGAAACAAAATAAATAATATAGTTTGGTTATTATCCATACTTTAAGAGGTATTATTATCCATACTTTCAGATAAGGACCCTAAAACTCTGAGAGGTTAAGCAATTTAATCAATAGCATTAGCTTGGAGTTGATAATGCTAAGACTTATGTTCAGGTTTCTCTAATTCTAAGCCTAGGTTCTAAAAAATCATGCTTAGATGCCCAGTTTACCTCTTGGGTGGTGGTTTAAGGTTTTTAACTCAAGGAGTTAAGGCTCAGAGGGCACAGACCAGTGGGTGAGACTGCCTCTTCCTTATTCCAGTGAGCTAGGCTCAAGGCCAACAGTTCCCGGTGCCCTGGGATGGGCTTCTACCATGGTCTGCCTGGAAGGCAGGGATACCACCCTGATGAACATGAAGGACAGATAATCCAGCCAAAGGGGGATTGTTCTCAGCTTTAAAATATAATGGCATCTGACCTGCTAGATTTTGGACTTGTTGGGAACCTTGACCCCTTTCTTAGTCCTCATTTCTCCCTTTTGGAATGGCAATGATTATGACTATCCTATGCCTGTCCCACCATCGTATGAAACAGATAACTTGTCTGCTTTGATAGATTCACAGCTGAAGGGGCATTTTGCCTCAGTATGAATCATACCTCCAGCTTCACCCATACTTGAATTAGATGATATTTAGGTGACATTTTGGACTTAGAGTTTGTGTGGGAACGGGTTAAGACTTTTGGGACAGTTGGGATGGGGTTAATGTATTTTTCATATGAGAAAGCCATGCATTTGGGAGAACCAGACAGTGGAGTGTTATGGACTGAATTGTATTCCCTTGCAAATTTGTACGTTGAAGTCTTATCCCCCCAGTGGTTCATAATGTGGCTGCATTTGAAGATAGGGTCTCTATAGAGACAACTGAATTAAAAGGAGGTTATATAGGTGGGCCCTAATCCAATACTACTGGTGTCCTTGTAAGAAAAAGAAATTTGGACACAGATACAGAGAGGACTCATGGAGAATAATGCCATCTAAAAGCCAAAATAAGACTGGAACAAGTCTTTTCCTTGTGGCTCTTGGAAACAAGCAACTCCACTGACAACTTGATCTTGCACTCTCAGCTTCCAACACTGTGAGACAACATATTTCTATTGTTTAAGTCACCCAGTCTGTGGTACTTTGTTACGACAGCCCCAACAAACTAACACACCAATCAAAATGATAAATCTCTGCACCTGATTTCACACAATTCGTGAGGCTAAAAATAGTCTCAAACACGTGATTATCTGTCCATTTCTGAGAACACGCAGTTACGTTAGTGTTCCTTTTTGAAGCCAATAAAAAGTCAATGTGACTTTAGCTGTATATTTTTCTTTTTTAGAGTGTCTCTGAAAGTTAAGCAGAAACAATTATAAATGCATGCATAATATGGGTAATGAAAAAAAAAAACTGCCTTTCAAGCTGGTGGATCAGAATCATAGATTTTTAGATCTTGAAAACATTTGAGAATGTCATTCCAAACTGATATTATACAATGTTCTTGGCTCAAGCCTTTTCTTTAGTAACAAGTAAATGTCAATTTCTGCTATTATAAAAATAAAATACTACTTATAACTTTATTCCATTTTTCATCATTAAAGACCCTCTCCCTAAATTCCCTTCAGTAAACGCTTCTTGTTCATCAATAGGATAGAAATAAATCTCTTAAAAATACAACACACTAAACATGAGCAAATCATGAGGAAGCTTTTTGAAAGGTAGCCACAAAAGAGTTCATCATTCCAGAACTTTATGAGGGAACCAAACTACTTTTTAAAGGCCAACTCACTATATAGAAACAATTTCTACATTTTCTATTGTTTGGTTATCTTAAGCATAATCATTTTTGGTAAACTCAATTGGTATAAAGTGTTTTAACTTTCAAAATAATACAACTTTTTAAACTAAGGAACTGGAAAACATCTTTAGGATGGACGAGTTAACAGAAGAGTTTCAATACAGAATAAGCTACATTTGAAAATGACAAATCCTCCACGTTGGTGTATATCCTGCAGGCACACTTCTGGAGAGTGGAGCATTGCAGGGCTCCTAAGCATACTCACTCTGCACCCAGAATCTTTGGTGATGCGAACAATCTGCCTACTGTGGATAGCAGCCCTCTTTTTGTATTGTTTAATTCTAGATTCCTGTACATTCTGAAACGTACAACAGCTGTTGCTCCCAAACTGTGCATCTTGTGCTGCTCTTTCTCCATGCTGTCTACTTTTAGATTTAGAATGGTTATCATGAATCGGCTCTCCCTAAATCTCTGCCCTAGTCCTCTCCCTTGGTTTCTATACCCATGTGTTCTGTAACCCACTTGATATTTCTATTTGAATATGTAATATATAGCTACATTAACGCAATATGTCAAAAATTGAACTTTACTATTCCCCCATAAGTCCTGTTTCCCTATTCAACAAAAATTCTGTTCCTCTTCCTCCTGTGTTTTATATACCATGGAATATCATTGTAACTCAGGGGGCTTTCCATACTGTAAACATGTATGTCACCTAATTTCCTCTGCTCTCTACTCCCATACCCATCCATTTACATTTTTATTTTATTACCAAAATATCGAAGATAATTTTTTTCCTTTTTTTCCCTTCTCAAATTCCACCTCCACAGTTTCAGTCATTAGCATCTATTCCCAGAATTAGTGTGACGTCTTTGAAAGTGTGTTCTAGCTTTTCATTTTGGTTTCCTTCCTTCAATATTTCATTGAATTCATGTTGATATTCCCAAATAGAAAATCTGCTTTGTAAAAATGTCTTTGCTTCAAGTCCTTGAACTTGCTATCCTTAGGATGAGTTCCAATGTTGTGAATGAACCCAACACAGTCATTCATTATTTGCCCCTACCGTTTCTTTCATTTTTTACTACTTCCTTTCAAGTAAAGGTAACTGAAGCTATTAGATTTTTGTACACACTTGTGGATCTCTAAAAGACTTCCTGTTTTCTCTCTCCTCAATACTTATTACTACTCTAGAACATTCTCTTCCCCTCTACCTTATCAGCAGCAACTTAATCTGAATAACTTTTACATACCCTTTGGAAATCATGTTTGAAGTGTGATTACAAATAAAATTTGTAATTTGTATTACAAATAAAATCTGATTCTCTAACTCAGAATTTAGTATACCAACAAGGTGCTCCACTAAGGACCTTGTAGTTACTTCAACTATAACACTTGTGAGATATATTGCTATTATTGGTTTACTTCTATAAGGTCTTTGTTGGAAAAGAATATTATTTTGCATAATTCATATATTCAGAACCTATTGTGCTCCTTGGCACCTAGTAGATACTTAAAAATATTTGTTAAAAGGTTAGAAAATAAATGTCCTTTATCTAGCTTAAATCCTTTCCGGTTCACTTGACCTTAATCTAGTCTTCAGCATTAGATGCAATATTTTCTTGCAGCTTTTGGAACTGTTAGCTAATGTATTACAACAAACATGAATGCCTGAAAAGCTATGACTTAGGAATTCAGATATCCTAGTATTCATAGTGTATATGTATTTATTCATTCAATTGTCAGATATCACTGAACTTTAATATGTATAAAATCTAAGTCAGGAGTAGACATACAAGGTAATATAGATAACATTGGATCAATTATAAAGGTGTATATAGCAGCTTCAGTCTAGATATTAACGTAGATGACTCCATTAATAAGTACTGAAAAATATTTGGTATATTTACCTGAATTATATTAAATTGTTGATGGTTGCTAAAATTGCTGATTACTTTTTGTCCTAAACATTATACTTTTAATGGTTTCAACCTAATATAGTGCCTGTAAATTTGAGAACTGTTATAAAATATTTGTCTACATATGTTCCTCTGTAAATAAATTTCAGAATATATAATGTTAGCATAAGTAGAAGTCAGGAATCATAATTTTCCCCCAGGTTATTATCATATATACATATATCTATATAAATATATGTATCTGCAAGTAAGTGAACATTTATTTATCACATAACATGTGCTTGCCACATAGGTAAAATAGATGAATTTATGAATTTCACCTGTTGTCTTCAGGGCAAATATATATATGAAAATACACAAACTCAAAACAACATACTTGTATTTGTGCCTTATTTTAGTCACTCATTAGCTGCATTATTTTGGATAGTAACCTTAAAAGCTTACTTCAAATACTCAATTCATGCACACATAGAAATTCCTTTCATCCGTCACTCAACTAGG
This sequence comes from Macaca mulatta, assembly GCF_049350105.2. NCBI lineage: Eukaryota > Metazoa > Chordata > Mammalia > Primates > Cercopithecidae > Macaca > Macaca mulatta. The sequence continues at coordinate 111,141,383 of NC_133418.1, forward strand.
GTCTGTGGGACAGACCCAGCACTGTCATTACATTCTTCTTGCATTACATATTTGTCCCACTCTTTGTCCCAGCATAGGTAAAACTTTGTAACCAGGGCATTGATTATTTTTTATCAATCCAAATGAATATGGAGATGTTATCTCAGAAAATAATTTAAAAATGTATTACTTCCTTAAAAACTATGTTATTTTATAAACTCAGTTCTCAGATACCATGCTCATTTGGCAGCAGCTCATCTCAGACTCTGATGCCTGAGGTCCAAGTACAGATTGATTCCATTTTCTCCTTATTTTTTGCTAGTAACTGGAGGAGCACATTTCACACAACTTATGACAAGCAAGTCATCAAATGGCAACCTTCCTGTTCCAGAGGAACAACACAACTGATCTAAACAGAGAGGCTAGAGTTGTCCTGGATTCAGCGCTGGGGTTCACCTCACTATCAGAACATACAGAACAGGATGCCAGGCGTCAAATACCTACACAATAATCTAAGCAGGAGAGGGCTTTAATGAGACCCAATAATTCATCACAACCTTCAGAAGTACAAACCTGCATCCCAGACATATAGACTGTGGCCACCCTATGTTCATGACTGTCATTGTAATTAGAAGAAGTACAATTTGGCCGGGCGCCGTGGCTCACGCCTGTAATCCCAGCACTTTGGGAGGCCAAGGCGGGCGGATCATGAGGTCAGGAGATCGAGACCATCCTGGCTAACACGGTGAAACCCCGTCTCTACTAAAAATACAAAAAAATTAGCCAGGCGTGGTGGTGGGCGCCTATAGTCCCAGCAACTCGGAAGGCTGAGGCAGGAGAATGGTGTAAACCCGGGAGGTGGAGCTTGTAGTAAGCCGAGATTGCACCACTGCATTCCAACCTGGGTGACAGAGTAAGACTCCATCTCAAAAAAAAAAAGTAGAAAAATCTGTTTTGTGAAAGTAAAAAAGGTTCAAATTTTCACCACTGTTTTGCCAAACCATTACTGTATAAATCGTCTGAAGCGTCAAACATATAAATATTGGAAAATCTCTTTAAAAACCAGAAGACTTTTCATATTTAAAAAGAAGATCAAGATATATACCAAGTTGTAAAGATTAGATACAATATATAAAACGTGTTCAGCACTGTCCAGATTAGTGATAGATTGGTTTCCCATGTTGCATTGAATGTGTAAAAACAAAACAAAACAAGAAAGTGTTTTTCTGATACAGCTTTATTGATTTTTCTCTTGGTGTGCCGTTTTTATTGCCTATTTATTTCCTTTTCTGTGTATATTTTTTAGTTATCTTCTTTGTGGCCACCATGGAGGTTATGGTCATCATAAATTTATAACAACCATGCATAAATTGATACCAACTTAGCTTCAATAGCATACAGTAACTCTGCTCATTATAAAAGTATCTTCCTACCTCTTTATGTTGTTATATTTCAAACAAAATATTTGTATATTGTGTGCCTGTCAACATAGTTTATAATTGTTATTTATGAATTAGTTGTTAAAATTATATAGGAAACAAAATGAGGAATGATAGACAAAAAGAAGAATAATAATGGTTTTTATATTTATCTAGGTTGTTACCTTTACCAGTGATCTTAACTCTTTGTATGGCTTTGAGTCAATGTTTGGTGTCATATTTTTTCAGAATGACAGAATCCCTTTAGCTGTTATTATAGGTTGGGTCAACTAGTTAGGCACATCTTTAACTTTTGTTTATCTGAGTATGTCTTAGTATTTTCTTCATTCTTGAAAAAGAGTGTTTTCAAATATAGAATTTTTGGATAAGTTTCATTTACCGTTTGGCACTTTAAAAGTATCATCTCACTGCCTTCTTGTCCACATGGTTTGTAACGTTTCTTAGCATAGATTTTTTTTAGTTTATCCTATGTGAGATTTATTGAGCTTCTTGAATGTCTAGATTCATATTTCTTATCAAAGTTTTATCAAGATATTTTTGGAATTATTTATTCAATTATTTTTACTGTCCCTTTCTCTTTTGCTTTTCTTCTGGAACTCCATTAATATTAGTACTAATTTAGTCAGCTGGATGATGCATCATAGGTCCCATAGGCTCTCTTCATGTATCTTTATTGTTTTTCATCCTGCTTCTCAGACTGATAATATATATTGCACTAATTTCAAGTTTGCTGATTCTTTCTTTGCCTGCTCAAATCTGTCATTGAAACTCTCTAATGATTTTCTTTTTTGATTTCAGCTAACTTACTTTCAACTCCTAAATTTCTCTTTTGTTCACTTTATAATTTCTATCTCTTTTTTTTGGTATTCTATGTTTGTTCATACATTTTTTCTGCTGATATTCTTTAGTTCTTTGTCCATCATTTCTTTCAGCTGTTTGAACATTTTTAAGACAGCTTTCAAGTTTTAAGAGAAGTTACTGTTTTCATCTAGTAGGTTCAAGGTATGGGCTTCTTAAAGGATGGTTTCTATCACATTCTTGTTTTCCTTAAAATGACTCATTATATACACGTTTTTTGTATTATTTATAAATGTTTGTAGAGAATTTAAAATTTTGAGTATTGTAGTTGTTAACTCTGGAAATCATATATTCTCCTCTCCCCGAGGACTGTTATTGTTTCCTGATTAATATTACAGTTGTCTCTTGAACGTCTTTACAAAATGATTTTTGCAAAGACTATATTTCTTGTTATGTGTGGTTACTGAAGTCTCTGTTCCATTTTCTCCATGGTCAGGCAGTGACCTGGCTGAGATTTACTTAAATTCATAAACTCAATTGAAAAGAAGAAAAAGAAAGAAAAACAAATAAGAGCATTCTGTCTCTTAAATTCCTTTAATCAATCCTGCAAGGAAAGCCACTTTCTGATAGTTGAATCAATGATCAGCCTCTATGTCATCCCCTCAGCAAACTACCATATCCATCAAAACTCAAAACTCCAGTTTATGGAGGGCAAGCTCCCCATTGTTCACTCTGGTACAAGCAAGCCTCACCAAGAATGTAGGGTACCATTCATTTATATTTCTTCTGTAGAGCTGGGGGCTAGGAAATTGTACCTACTACACAAAATGCTAAAATTCACATATTTCTTTCTTCTTTTCTTCATCAAGCATATTTTGATGTTACAAGTATTCAACAAGACTTCAGAGGTCCCAGAATAGTTGATTCAGACAATTGTTGTGCTAAATAGTTGCTTTAGGAGAGGGATGGATTCCTAGAACTTCCTACTCTATCTTCTGCAAAGTCAAAGATGCACATTTTTATGCCTTTTATTTTCTTTCATTCTTTGCATTATTTATTTGTTTTGATAAGCTTTATTTTTAGAGTAGTATTAGCTTCATAGCATACAGAGAATTTCCATACCTCCTTCCCCCATAAATGCATACCTTCACCACTACTGACGTTCTACACTGCAGTAGTACACTGGTTACAATTGACGAACCTACACTAACACATCATCACCCCAAATCCATTGTTTGTATTAGGGTTCATTCTTGGTATTCTACATTCTATGGGTTTTGACAACTGTACGATTATGTGACTAACACATAATAGTTTTCATTGTCCTAAAAATCCTCAGCGTTCTGCCTATTATCCTTCCCTCTTTCCAAATACCTGGCAACCGCTGATCTTTTTACTGTGCTCATAGTAAGCCATGCCCATGGCTTAATAGCATATTTTTTTAGTGTTGAATAATATTCTGTTGTCTGGATGCACCAGTTTCTTTATCCATTCACTTAATGAAGAACATCGTGATTACTTTCACGTTTTGAAAGTTATGAACAAAGCTGCCATAAACATCTGTGTGCAGTTTTTGTCGTGGATATTACTTTTTAATTCATTTGGGTAAATACCAATGAGCAGAATTGCTGTATGTATAGTAAAAGTCTATTTAGATTCATGAGAAACTGACAAACTGCCTTCCAAAAGGCCATACCATATGCCTTCAGACCAGCAATGAATGAGAGGCCCTATTGCTCCTCATGCACACCAACATTTGGTGTTGTCAAGGTTTTAGATTTTGGCCATTCTCATGAGTGTATAGCGGTGTCTCGTTGTTTTAATTTGTATTTACCTGCAGCATACGATGTTGAACATCTTTTGTATGTTTATTCTCCATCTGTCTATCTTTTTTGACAAAGTTTTGCTCATTGGATTGCCGGCTTTCTAGTTAACAAATTTTAGTATTTTTATGTTTTGGATGGCAGTCCTGTATCAGATGTGTCTTTTGCAAAATTGTTCTCCTAGTCTGTGACTTATTCTCTTTACAGTGCCTCTCAAAGAGGAGTTGTTTTTTTTTTTAATGTAGTTTTGCTTATTATATCTAAACAATGATTGCCATATCAAAAATTAAGTAGATATTTTGTTATGTTGTCTTCTAGGAGTCTTATCATTTTTCTTTCTTTCTTTCTTTTTTTTTTTTTTGAGATGGAGTCTCACTCTGTCCCCAAGGCTGGAGTGCAGCAGGGCGAACTCGGCTCACTGCAAGCTTCGCCTCCAGGGTTCACACCATTCTCCTACCTCAGCCTCCAGAGTAGCTGGGACTACAGGCGCCCGCCACCATACCCAGCTAATTTTCTGTATTTTTAGTAGAGACAGGGTTTCACCGTGTTAGCCAGGATGGTCTCAATCTCCTAACCTCGTGATCCGCCCGCTTCGGCCTCCCAAAGTGCTGGAATTACAGATGTGAGCCACCATGCCCAGCTCCATTTTACATTTTTCAATATGGCCTATGTTCTATTTTGAGTTAATTTGTGTGACCTTATTCATTTTTTATGTGGATTTGCAGGTTTTCCAGTATTATTTGTTGAAAAGACAACTTTTTCTCCATTATGTTATTTTTGCTCCTTTGCCAAACATAATTTAATTATATTTATGTAGATCTGTCTTGGGATCTCTATTCTATTCCATTAATCTATTTGTCTGTTGTTTCACCAATACCACACTCTCTGGATTCCTGAAGCTGTATAGTCAGCTCTTGAAGTCTGGTGTTGTCTGGCCTCCAGCTCTGTTACTCTCAACACACAACAATGTTGTGTTGGCTATGCTGGATATTTTGCCTCTTCATGTAAATTTTAGGATCGGTTTTTTGATATTCATAAAATTACTTGATGAAATTTTTATTGGAATAAATTGAATCACTAGATACATTTGGGGAAAACTATTTCTTGACAATATTGAGTCTTCATATCCATGAACATATCCTACCGCTTCAGGCTTTTAGTTTTAGTTTTTCTTTTATTACTTTTTCAACTTTTATTACTTTTTAAATACATTTTGTGCATTTTAGAAATTGGTCTGTGATTTTATGTTTCTAATGCCTGAATCTCCTTCCTGTGGATCATGAGTCATCTTTGCCAAGTCTCCTATAAATAGTAGCTAAAAATTGCATTTGATTTTTTTTAAGTATATATTATGTTTGAATTTATCTCACTTTTATTTATAATTACTTGTATTTTAGGAATTATGAAACTATTTTTGTACTGCCTTATACTTTTTCATCCTAGTTGTTCCTTTCTTATATTTAATGACAGATACATATTTCTATTTCTTAACTTAAAATGACACTGCTTGGGTTATTAAAATAAACATATTTATAACATCATGTGGGAGAATTGCAAAAATCAACAAAGGAGAATTAAAAAAATTCTCATATACAGATATACTATTTATGGTATATTGAAATTTATAATACATATCATTTACATTTTTATATACAAATAAAATTGGTATAGATAGGCGTAGATTTTATTTTATACTAATTAATTTACTCAAGTTTTTTTCTGTGCACACAATTCTTTCTCCTGTATGTTCTCTACATAAATAAACCCTTATGTATTTGTTCCCATAAAAACATATATCATTTTTTCCTGAATTTTGTCTTATTATTTCATGAGCATTTCCACATTATTTGAAAATTTTTTCAGAATATATAATCTGCTTAAATAATCTCCTATGTAATTATGGCTTTAACAGTAATCTACGTGCAGATACTTAACAAATGCTCGCCTTTCTTGAAACTCTAAACCTATATATCACACTCTCTACTCAAAATATACTTGAATTCTCAAAAGTTTTCCAAAACCCTTAAGTAAAAATTCTAACCTATTAAGCTATGATTGTGCCACTCTACTCTAGCCTGAGTGATAGAACGGGACCCTGTCTCAAATTTTAAAAAATCTAACTTATACTATGTTATTGCAAATGTATTCATATTGAAGTTTCCCATGTACCGTTGTTTGATGTAACCATCATTCATTATCTGAGCCATAGACTCTGAAATAATCTTTATAAACTCAAACTTATAACATTATAATCTCTTGAGAATATATTTCATTCTTTGAAAACACATTTTAAGTCAAAAACATGCTGTTAAATAAATTCTAATAGACTTTCATGAATAACCAAAAAGAAATGCAGATATTTCTACACAAATAGTATTTATAATTTTGAAAAATGGAAACTGTATAAATATCCAATCATAGAAAAAAATGGCTAAGCGAATTAGAGTGACATTATAATTTAGGTGATTTATTGCAATGTTTCCATGGGCAGAGGATAATGATAAACTGAATTAAAGTGCTATAAATTAAAATAAGAAATAGAGGTGTAAGAGAGCCTTAAAGTGGCAAATTCTAGGTCTCAGAAATAAGTTGAATGCATAAATACTTGAATGGGGTGAAAGTGGTATTTGAAAGAGGAATCAAGATGACCCCTAGACTTACAAATTGGTTAACTATAATAAGGGTGGTATCAATATGTAGGTATCTCACACATATACACACACTGGGAAAGAAAGGGGAGGCAGAGAGATTTAGTCATGTTTAAGGGAAAGTTGATGGAGTAAGAATTGAAATTTTTGTGACAAATTTATCAGACATCCAGGAAGAAAGATAGAGATAATCATTGTAACTACAATTTGCCCTCAAGTGAGATATCATGGTATCCAGGAAACTATCTTTAGGTACTCCTAAGCATAATGACTTATAAAAAGGTCAATTAATACCTCAAATACAGAAATTGGAAAGATGTGTCTGGAGATTATGAAGACAGTGGCAATATTAATAAGAAAATAACATTATGCCTAAAATCTATGGTTTCCTTGATTTCTTTTCCAGACTTTTCTTGGTATTCAGAGCTTGGAACATATACACACATTTCAGCATATAAGGAAAAAATTACTTCATAGACATGCTTTTATTAATTGATATTAGAACCAGAAGTGACCTGGCACAGTAGATTTTAAAATTGTGTTCCTCCAAAGAGCCAAGATCTAGAATTTGAGTATTTTTCTTCACACCACCAGAGCAATTTGTCCTTATTTCTTTTGCCTAATGGGATCTTGCATATCTTTTCTTCTATATAGATAAAGAATTAAACTACTAAAATAGATTTGAAAGTTTTCCATTTACTCAATTTCACTCATTTTTCAGACAAGAAAATGGAGAGTGAATAGAAAGTGAATCCAACATCATACTTAAAGTAAATGACTAATAGACAAATAACTAATGTTTTCTAATTTTCAAACTAGAGTTCTTGACATATGACCTAAAATAGTTTTTTCATATATGTGTAAATTTACTAATGTTATTACAATCATTGTTATTATCATTTTCATCATATTTTTCCAAACAAAATGAGTCATCCAGTAAAGATAGTATAAACAAAATGCCACAAAGTATAAGTAAAATTTATCTTGGAGAATTATTAAAATACTGATTGAGTTTTGTGTTGTGAACTACTTTGCATAATAAACCAGTGAATTGCTGATTTAGTCATGTCATAAGTATTAGCTTACACTCTTCTAGCCAAGGAATTAATTACTATAATTTTATTTAATTTCCTCAATTTATTCCAAAACTTGCAATTCTCTATTAGACCTAGCTTTGCATACTGTCTTCATCACAATGTCTGTCACTCTTTTTCATTTAAAGCTGGTATTTTTGAGTTGGCATTTAAAACCAGCTCTCATCAATGGAAATAGGGATAAAATAATATCCAAGCCAACTTGCAAATATAGTGTGACTGGGAATATGAAAACTATGAAATTCCGACGTGGTAGGATGATCACAGTAGAAGTCTCAGTACCAAGATTATAATCCTGGTATTTATAACCACCAGCTGAGCAAACTTAAAGAAAGCAGTTAATCTCACTGTCTGTCAGAACCCCCATTCTCAGTGTAACAGGATGATCACTCTCTAAAATTATATTTTGCTCAAAATGAACAATATTTCATTTTGTGTGTGCCTAGACACTTTCATTCTAGATTTCTCTTTAGTACTTAGTTTGCATGACTGTTAAGGACCTCTAGCATTCCAGGCCATTTTAGCTCATCAAGTATTTACGAATTTCCCAAGACTAACACAACACTAATATCCCCAAATTTTGTTCTGTAAGCATGAATTATTTGGCAAAACAAAACAAAACAACAAAACAGACTCTCTATGGTTCAATGCCATGTACTGTTTGGTATAGCACAGGTTTCTGTGGATCAAACTCCTTTCACGAGACTTTATTTAATCTCATTTATTTAAAAATCAACTTGAATTTTATTATTTATTCCACACTATGGAAATACATTGTTTGAGTTAGAACGTTAGATTTTTTTAATACAAAAATTTTAAATGTATTTTACCACAGAATAAATTTAGATAGCCTAATAAAAATTATTATAAAAGTAATATTACTGATGGACATTTGGGTTGATTCCAAGTCAAATACCGCATGTTCTCACTCATAGGTGGGAATTGAACAATGAGATCACTTGGACACAGGAAGGGGAACATCACACACCGGGTCCTATTGTGGGGGGTGGCGAGGGATAGCATTAGGAGATATACCTAACATAAATGACGAATTAATGGGTGCAGCACACCAACATGGCACATGTATACATATGTAACAAACCTGCACGTTGTGCACATGTACCCTAGAACTTAAACTATAATAAAAATAACAATAATAATAATAATAATATTACTCACTGTGTACTCTTTTTATAAAATATACATAGTTATGTGTTTGGTTGTGTCATACACAAGATTAGAGGTCATAGATTTAAATAAGTAACACAGTCATGTGCTACCTAATATTTTAGTCAATGACAGACAAATTATTCAATGGTGATCCCATAAGATTATAACAGAGCTAAAAAATTTCTGTTATGTGGTGACATCATAGACTTCCCAATGGCACAAGGTGTGGAGGTAGAAGAGAATAGGATTGATAATGTTGATCTAATGCAGGCCTAAAATAATGTGCATATTTAGATAACAAAAAATTTTGAATAGTAGAAAAAAATTAAAAATAGAAAAAAGTTTAAACAATAAGGGTATAATGAAATACAATTTTTTTACAACTGTACCATGTGTTTGTGTTTTAAGCCAAGTGTTACGAGTCATAAAGTTTTTAAAAAGTTAATGAAATAAAAAGTTACAGTAAGCTAAGGTTAATTTATTATTAAAGAAAGAAAAATATTATTAATTTACCATAGCTTAAGTTTACAGTGTTTATAAAGTCCTTAGTTGTGTACAGTCACTTCCGAGGCCTTCACATTCACCCACCACTCACTCAATTACTCACACAGAGCAACTTCCAATACCACAGGCTCCATTCGTGCTAAATGCCCTATAAAGGTATACCAGCTTTTCATTCATACCATATTTTTACTGTGCCTTTTCCATGTTTAGATATGTTTAAATGCACAAATGCTAACCACATGTTACAGTTACCTGTAATATTTAGTACAGTGACATACTATACAGGTTTTCAGCCTAGGAACAACACACTATACCACATAGCCTAGGTGCATAGTAGGCTATACCATCTAGGATGTTTATGTAAGCACATTCTGTGATGTTCAGACCTCAAAGAAATCTTTTACTGGGACATTTCTCAGAATGTATACTCTTCATTAAGTGACAAATGACTGCATTTTAGAACCTGTGAACCTCGGGATGCCTATTTGCCTTAATATCTGGGAAATTAAAGTTTAATTACTGCTTAATTTAGTCAATCTCAGAAAAAAATTAAACCAGCAATTATTTTACAGTTTATCATTTCCTGTTCTAATACTCTAACATGATTATTCAAAGAAAGTGCAGATAATTTTCACAAATCATTCTGTTGAGACATTACATTGCTCAATTATGAACTTACTATGGGCACTTACTACATGAACATTCTTTCTAATTCAATGCATTATGCAATTTATACAATAAAATAAGAGTAAGATTAACAGCATAAGAAAGAAAATAGTCATTCAATAAAATAAAATAATTTGGAATCAGAACTAAGACTCTTCAACGAACTCCTACTGACCAAATATTGGTAATAGTAAGCACTACTTGAAAAAATATGGTTTGTCCTAGGGTCATTTGGACAAAATTAAAATACTAAGAACACTTTGCAGCATTTTCATCACATAATCCTGTCAAGAAATAAGCACCCACACCCTTCTATTTACCAACTCATATTGGCCCCATTAGAAACACTTTTCAGTAGAAGATTTAGGACCAGGTTCAAATTATAAATTAAAATAGCACAGGGAATGGAAATAGATTGTGCAGCCAAACATAAAGATAAATTTTCTCATTATTTGTTTCCCAATGTACATGTGCATGCATTCCTTTAAGAGTCTGAATAGCTTGTAATTTAACGTCTATGAACATTTATAAATGCTGTTAGACTATAATGACACATTTCACTCTGAATTATAGCCAATTTATGTATCTGAAATTAAAGAAGCTCAGCTTCAAAAGAAATAATCTCTTGAGTGTTGCAGAGTATATAATAGCTTTTCCAAACACAAAATGAAACAAAGCAAACACATTTACTACAGGAAAGTATAATCAAAACTGTTACATGACATCCAGAATTTTGATTCTATGGTTATTGATCATTGAAAAGCCTGGAATATACCCTTTTTCGGCACAGAATTTAACTAATTTGTTTTCTAGAAATATCACACGTTTTAAACCCCATGGTTTAATAATTTAATAGTATTTTGTTTGTTTGTTTGTCTGTTTTTGTTTTGTCTCAGGAAAGATACCCTTCAAGCCACCAGACGGTATTCAATTCAAATAGTTTCTTAGCTTTTATTTTAATTAACCTCAATTAATATTATTGAGCACATTTTCTGAATACTCACCAAATCCAGGAGATTCAACGAAGAGTTTTGAATGACCTTTTCCCTTTGTGATATAAAGCAGCAAGTTTCCATACAATATGGTAAATGCCATGATGAATGTATGCACAAGGAGAAAACACCAAGGAGGGATTGCTCACCAAATTAGGAGGTTTAGGGAACAATTTCTGGAAAGGACATTTAGTTGAATATTGAGACATGACTAGGCTTCCCAAGTTAAAAAAGAGATCGGGTCCTGTGCCGTGGCCCACGCCTGTAATCCCAGCACTCTGAGAGGCCGAGGCAGGCGGATTACCTGAGGTCAGGAGTTCGAGAACAGCCTGACCAACATGGAGAAATCCCGTTTGTACTAATAATACAAAAATAAGCCAGGCGTGGTGGCGCATGCCTGTAATCCCAGCTACTCGGGAGGCTGAGGCAGGAGAATTGTTTGAACCTGGGAGGCGGAGGTTGCAGTGATCCGAGATCACGCCATTGCACTCTAATGTGGGCAATAAGAGGGAAACTCTGTCTCAAAAAAATAAAAATAAAAATAAAAAAGGAGAGAAAGAGATCGGAAAAGTAGAGCATTTCAGAAAAAGGAGAACTGACCAATTAAAGAGACTCTCGTGCATTGAGAATACTGCAAAATGTTTTGATTTACTGGAGAATAAAGATGAATATGCAGATCGTTGAGAGACAAAACCAGATAGAAAGGTAGAAGCCAGACTGTGAAAGTCCTGCATGCCATGTTTCAGCTTGGGCGTTTTCTTAAAGTGAATGGAAGATACAAAAGAAATTAAACCCTGGGGATACTAGAAAGATTGTCCTTGAAATAAGGCAGATTTATGATAAAGAAGTGGTTTGGGGACAAAAATCAACAGTAAAGAAAATTAGCTTCTGTCAAGCATGTGGTTAAAAAATCTATTAATTCCATAAATCTATTGATGCTAAAATAAAAAAGTCTGAAAAGTAATTGTAATGGCCATATGATCTTCTTCTACTTGTTATGTAATGATAAAGTTTACCTCTGTGTTCACATTCATATAAAATGGCATTTTGACTCCACCGAACTCACTTGAATAGTTCACCAGTGACAGCCAAGATTTAGCATGAATAGACCTTGTATGAAGAGGTTCATCATTATAATCTACATACTCTGCAGGCTAAAATGAGAGGACCTCATTCTAAAATTTATGGCTGGCTCATATATTTTACGGAGTTAGTCTTGCTCAGCCTCATGAAATCTGGGCTGCGTTTGAGCACTACAGATCCTTAGCAGTTAAACTGTTTTCTGCAAAGTTCAAATTATTGCTGGGCTAGCTATGTCCTCTTGCATAGAGAGAAATCATCAGAAATAGTTCTCTAAATAACAAAATGTCTCAGGTGTTTGAGTGTTTTCTTGTTCTCACTGAATCTGGAGGCTTAAAATGATTACAATAATTTAGTCTTTCATTTATTTAATCATCCACCCTTTAATTAATTTATTCATTTCACAAATGTAGAAGCTTTCTCTGTTAGACACTTTCCTAGGCACCGAGAATGCAGAGTTGAAAATTCAAAACTGCCTTTAAAGTGTCAGCAACTCATTAATAAAATTCTGAACTTTCTTTGCCATTGTTGATACGCAAAGCAGAAAAAAAAATCTGAAAAATTTCCCAGATATACAAAACATGTGGCTATAAGAAAAATCATTAAATTTATAATCTCTCCTTAATAATGTTTACTGATCCTCCTTTTTATTGTCTTTTCTTGACACTCTATTCCAATCTTGCTAGCCCTGCACAAATGAGCCACTGTTATGGTGTCCAGTTTTAGCCACTAGTTTAATACTTCTATTCTGGTACACTGAGAACTCATTTTTTATTCACACTGTGAGTTAGGAAGGTTGAAAAACATCTACATAAGCAGAAGATAGAAAAATGCCCGCTATATGCTCAGTATATTACAAAATATATTCACCTATGATATTAAACTTTATATTTATAATCTAATGGGTGTGGATTATCATCCAAGCTGATAGATGAAAACAATTAATTTGTCTAAGATTAAATATAAGATTTGTCTAAGATCACCCATATTGAAAATGTCAGACCTTGTATTAAATATGGGTCTTTGTGTTATGGAAGTTTGCCTCTGATGTCAATGACCTCAGTTATTAACTCAAGTATTTTACAGTTTTTAATTTTGATTTGTACACGAATTCCTGAATCCTGATTGGTCATTCTGTTAATGTTCACCCCATAGGCACTGAAAATGGACACTGACCTGAAGTTTTTCTAATTATGTTCAGCAGTTATCGGGAGCCATACAAGTATGAAATATTGGGGCTTGATAGAACCTGTTGTCAAAATAGTGATATTATGGTTGGAAAATACACAAATTTTTAGGAAGCAAGTCGAAGGATTGCAATGCAAACTTACTATTTTATTAAATACACGTGCATATAAAGGATTACTCTGCATGAAATACTATACAGCTAAGAATACAAATAGAATTTGTATTCTGTGGAAGGTGTCACAGACAAGTACATTTAGAACTATATATTTGATAAACATTATCCTCAATCTTCATTTCAGTGCTCTTTCCAGGCTGCCACTGAAATATTCATTTTATCGTCCAATTTTTATTTATGTATTTATTCATTCGAGACAGGGCCTTGCGCTGCTGCCTAGACTGGAGTGCAGTGTCATGATCTTTGCTCACTGCAGCCTTGACCTCCTGGGCTCAAGTGATCCTGCCATTTCAGCCTCCCCAGTAACTGGGACTACAGGCGTGTGCCACTATGCCTGTCTAATTTTCTCTTTTTTTTTTATTTTTTTATTTTTATTTTGGAGAGACTGGGTTTTACTATATGGCCCAAACTGGTCTCGAACTCCTGGACCCATGAAATCTGCCCGCCTCGGCCTCCCAAAGTGCTGGGATTATAGGTGTAAGCCACCATGCCTGACTCTTTCAATGTATGGAGAATAGAAAGAAGTTGGCTGGGCATGATGGCTCACGCTTGTAATCCCACCACTTTGGGAGGCTGAGACGGGCAGATCAAGAGGTCAGGAGTTTGAGACCAGCCTGGCCAACACAGCATAACCCTGTCTTTACTAAAACTGCAAAAATTTGCTGAACATGGTGGCGGGCGCCTGTAATCCCAGCTACTCGGGTGGATGAGGCAGGAGAATTGCCTGAACCCAGGAGGCAGAGGTTGCAGTGAGCCGAGATCGCACCACTGCACTCTACAGCCTGGGCGGCAGAACTAGACTCCACCTCAAAAAAAGAAAAAAAAAAAAGTTAAGATGTTTGCCTTATATTACAAAAATGTGTAAGTGAAGGAAATCTGTCTAGTCTGAGTTGCAATGTTTCCATGAATTCCAGGAAAATGCTTCCTAAAAAGAGTAAAGCTCCAAATTCTGGAAAAATGGCAAAGTAGAAAGCACCAGTAATCTCTCGCTTCATCTAGAAGACAATTATATTGGCTGAATTTGTCTGACATAACTAATTTTGGAACTCTGGTCTGTTGAAAGATTGCAAATTCCTGGATAAGATGTATCCCATAAATTGTGGTTAATTTTGGCCAATTTCAGACCTTAGCACAGTAGCAGGTACTCATTCCTCATACCCAGGTCCTGGGCAGGCAGTCATGCGTTCGTTCTAGGATCAGCTTGCAGGCAACCATAGGACCCACAGTAAGCAAAACAACCCTGTCCTCCATATACAGGGGATCTGTTCTCTAACCTCTAATTGTTGCTTCTAGTCACAGAGATGCAGACAAAAAGTTGTTGAAACTCCTTTTTTTCTTGGAAGCCCTTTCCCTTGGCTGAAGTGGCTTCCTTTGGATTTAAAAGGCCAACATTTATTTCCCTTCTTTTTTTACCCTTCCTGGAGCCAGACATTAAAGACAAGAATATTCAAAAACAACAGTATATATGGGAGAAATTAGAAAGTGATCACTTATACCCAGGGTCAGAAAAAGTGCTGGCTCAGAAAAGATCTGAGAAAATGTGAAAAGACCTTAAGTTTACACTTCAGCTTGATTCTTAGCACAGAGACAACCTACAACAATTAAAAAAGGAATAAACAATTAAAAAAAAAAAAAAAAAAACAGAAATCCTGGGGAAAGTGGAAAAATCTGATTTCAAGACTTGCCGCCCATTAAACTGAAATGCACAGTTTTTTGAAAGAAAAACAAAAGGCATGAAAGAAAACAGGAAAGTAGGGCCCATAAAAGGAAAAAATCAGTAAAAGCTATTTCTGGAAAAAGATCTGATGACAGGCCTACTAGAGAAAGACTTTCAACAACTTTCTAAAAGATGCTGAAATAACTAAAGAAAGATGTGGAGACAGTCAAGAAAATGATGTATGAACAAAATGGAAATTCTAATAAAAAGATAGAAAACATAAAAAGAAATGAAAAAGAAACTCTGCAGCTAAAAATTACAGTAAGTGAAATAAAATGAAAAAAAAATGTACCAGGCATATTTGAGCAGGCAGAAGAGAGAATTAACCTGAAGGTCAATAATATATTATTCAATATAATATTGAAATCCAAGGAACAGAAGGAGAAAATTGAAGGAAAGTGAGCAGAGCCTAAGAAACCTATGGAATACGATCATGAGAACCAACATACTTACTGTCTCATTGTAGAAATTTCAGAAGAAAAGAGAAAAAAAAGAAAAAGAATAATAGCTGAAAAGCTTCCAAATTTCACTGTAAATATCCAAAGAGCTCAATGAATTTCCAGTAAGGTGAATTCAAAGACACAAACTGAGATACAGTGTAATCAAGCTTTTGAGAGACAAAGAGAATCTTGAAAGCAGCAGTTTAGAAAAGTGATTCATCACGTACAAAAGATCATTAGTAACATTATTATTATTGATTAGTCGATTTCCTAATAGAAAACTTGGAGGTTAGGAGGCAGTGGGCCAATGTGATCAAAGTGCTAAAAGAAAAAAAATCACCCAAGATTCTTACATGTAAGAAAACTGTCCTTCAAAAGTAAGAGAAAACTTAAGACCATCCCAGATATACAAAAGCTGAGTAAGTTTGTTATTCCAAGAAGTGTTCAAAGATGTCCTGCAAGGTAAAATGAGAAGACATTAGACATAGTGTGATGATAACCCTCAACCATGTGAAAAAATAAAGATCTTAATAATGATAAATACATGGACAATTATAAAAGGTAGCATTACTACAACAATACTTTATAACTCTATTTTTTGTTTTCGACATGATTTAAAGGATTAATTCATTAAAAAAATCTAAAAGCTAGTATTATTATAACTTTAATTTGTAACTCTATATTTTGTTTATAACATAATTGAAGAGGCTAATCAATTTAAAATAGTTATTTGGGGTTATTTTGGCACACAGCATACAAAGATATAAGTTTGTGATATTAGCAACCAAAAAGGGTAGAAATAGAGCTGTAAAGGAGGAGAATTTTGTGTTTTATTAGAGTTAAGCTTTTATAAACTTAAAGCATTATAATTTTAGGGTATCAAATGTAAGCTCCATGGCAAACACAGGAAAACAATTGTAAAATAAGTACAAATGAAACTAAGAAATGAATGTATACATTTCACTATAAAAAATCAACTAAACACACACACACACAGAAATGCAGAAAATGAGGGACAAAAAGAGCTATGAAGGTCGGACATAGTGGCTCACGCCTGTAATCTCAGCACTTTGGGAGGCCGAGGCAGGCGGATCACCTGGGGTCAGGAGTTTGAGACCAGCCTGGTCAACATGGTGAAACCCTGTCTCTACTAAAAATACAAAAAATAGCTGAGTGTGGTGGCAGGTACCTGTAATCCCAGCTACTTGGGGAGGCTGAGGCAGGCGGAGGTTGCAGTGAGCCGAGATCGGGCCACTGCACTTTAGACTGGGCAACAGAGGGAAACTCCATCTCAAAAAAAAAAAAAAAAAGGTATGAGGCATATAGGAAACAAGTAGCAAAATTAAAAAAGAAAAAGTAAGTCCCTCCTTATCAATAATTATTTCAAATGCAAATGAGTTAAACTCTCTAGTTAAAAAACAGAAATTGGTAGAAAGCATTAACAAAACAAAACAAAAACATGATCCAACTATATGGTATGTATAGCAGGCTTTACTTTAGTTGTGTAGTTATGTAGTTAAAGCTTTACTAGTTTTTCATTTTTTTTCTTTACTTTTCCTTCTTTTCTTTTCTTTCTACTTCTTTCTACCTTCCTTTTTTTGAATGTCTGTTGTTAGTGTTTTGGAATTACTGACTTCTCCAGCTTCAAGTTTAGGTATATGAATTAGAAGGAAAACCTGGAGAACTCACCATTTTATTCCTTGGGCAACCCTGCAATCCCTAGCTAATTTACTTTCTTCTCTCCACATTCAAAATCCTGCGTTTGTTTTATGTACGATGCTCAGGTCTTTAGTTGTAAAATTTGTTTGGAAAATATTTTGGATAGATTTACTTTTGCTGTTACTTGACTTATAATTAAATTTGTAGATATGTTATTAGAAATTACCACTGGACTGGTTTTCAAATGTTTAAATATTATACAATGGACATATTCAGATAAATTTCAATTCCAAGATCATATACAATCAACATTTTGTGGGGGGAACATCATCAGAATGGGACTGCAGATTAGTACATGCATTCAATAGTTCATTCAACACAAAAGTGCAGAGTACCTCTTCTGTTCTGGAAGAGGAAAGGATGAAGGTTCAGAGATAAAAGAAAACACTGGAAGTGTAGGCGTGTAGACATGGAGATTTTCAATGCAATGCATTCATCGGTATCATAGGGGTAAACACAAGGTATTCTGAGAATTTGTAGGTTCTGCAGATAACTATGATGTAGAAGTGGCAGTTATTGAGAAAGAAAAGAGTACGTTTCTTCCAAATGAGGCATCTAAACTCAATTTGAAATGTGAATTATTGAAGCATAAAGGAGAATTCAAGGAGGAGACCACAGAAACAAAGAAGTAACATGAGCATATGTATGAAATATCAATTAATCTAGAAATTGAAGCTGTTTGGCAAGAATGAAACTTAGGTTGAAAGTGGTAAGTAAAAAATGAATGCTATTATATACAATGTTAATAAATTAAGATCAATAATTAAAAGCAATAGGTAGACTTTTGAAATCATTCTGTTCAAAACCATTTCTACCCATATTTTCATAGAACAGATCATACTATGAAACCATACATAGAATGGTTCATACTTATTATAGCTCATAATTACTAAGAGATTACTAAGTCAATTAAATTAGTATAAATCAGTATCAGTATGTATGGGGATACTGGAAATCCACATGCAAAAAAAAAAAAAAGAAGAAAGAAGAAGGAAGAAGAAGAAGGAGGAGGAGGAAAGAAGAAGAGGAAGAGGAAGAAGAAGAAGGAGGAGGAGGAAGAGGAGGAGGAAGAAGAGGAGGAAAGAAGAAGGAAGACAATGACGACGACGATGACGACGAAGAAGAAGAAGAAGAAGAATTATTTGAAACCTTACCTTACACAGATACAAAAGGTAACTCAAAATCAATCAAATACCTAAATGCAAGTGCTAAAATTATAAAACTCTTAGAAGAAAATATGGGGTAAAATCTTCCTTGCATTGGATTTAGCAATGATTCCTTGGATATGACAACAAACGCAGAGGCAACAGAACTTATTATCTGTAGCTCTAAGAAGATGAAAGGAGAAAAAAAGGAAAAAATAGATTAGGTAGACTATATCAAAATATAAAACTTCTGTGCCTCAGAGATTACAGAGTGAAAAAGCAACTCATGAAACAGAAGAAAATAACTGCCAATTATGTATGTGGTAAGGGTTTCGTATTCTATATAAAGAACTATATGTATGTGAATTTTTCTTTTATCAACAATCCTTCTGTCCTTTTTAGAACAAAAATTCAACTTCGCATTGGGGAAACTACATACCCTATTAATTGTGTTCTTATTGGGAATATTAAATATGGTGCTCCAACTTGCAATTAAGAGGTCAAAGCCTATGTGTCAGTGATCTCCATCACCACCCTCAGGTTGGATGATTTTCTAGAAAGACTCACAGAACTCAGTAAAGCTTTTATATTTATAGACATGATTTGTCACAGTGAAGGGATCTAGATTAAATTAGAGAAGGTAATAGGTGCATAAAACAATACAGGAAGGTCCAAGCACAAGGTTATAATTGATGGTCAATCACATAGGCATGGTGCATCTTGTGTAACTGACCTTAGCTATTAATTCCACAGCCATCCTCTAGAGGTCAAAATGATATAGCCTGGTCCAGGAGCCTCAGATGAATATCTGAATAGGTACTCAGCATGTATGGCATTGTTAGCACAAACTACCTGGTGTGACCCAATATCTTAGGTATACAAAAACACTTCTATCAAATAGGCCATTCATTCCAAGGGCTCAAAGTTTATCTCCAAGGAGCTAGTTGAGAGCAAGACCTTACTTTCAAATGCACAAAATTTGAACACTTCATGTTTGCTGATGTAAAATTGTATTACATAGCTAGTAACATATATTGCGGTACTCAATGCAAAGTGAAAATGTGGGACCCCTTCATCAAGAAGCAGGAAATCATTGCCATTACAGGAAGTAAATATAAATCTTTTTATTTTCTCTATTGTCTCACACAATGTTATGGTGTTTCATATTTGCTGTGACATTATTCTCATTAAAGAAGAATTAAAACTTTTAGTTATTAGCAAAAAGTCACTATTTATCTATATATAATTCTAGTTTTAAATGCAAATGCAATGTCATTTAATTTTTATGTTGAACAATCAAATTGCACAATTTGTATTTTATAGCACATAAGTGCATATGTATTTTGTTCTTACAAGAACTGTGAAAAAACACACAAAACTAACTCAAATGTTTTACACTACATGCTATGCACACCTTCTACCATAGGTCTGCCGATTCATCAGTATATAAAAGGACTGAAAAAGGAACTCTCTTTGTGTATCTTTGTGGTGCTACCTTTCTGTTTCTTTTACATCATTATTTTCAGTGTTGAACACTACAGTGAAATAGCATGAATTAGAAAAGATATGACTGGCTTCTTTGGTTATTTGTCTTTTTGAGAGCACCACAATCTTCTTTTTCAAGAGTGTGAACTCTCAGCAGCACCCCTGCCTCCACATTCCCGTTGTACTTGCCTTGAGTGTCACTGAACTCTCATGTACTGTGCATTCACAGGAGTTTTATGTGCATGGGGTATTAAAAACACTATGCAATTAAGCCAGCAAGAAACTATACCAGATAAACCTGTTGGGCATATTTCACCTGCTCTCTTTTATACTTCATTGTCTCGTTGGCTTCACTTATAAAAAAATAAGTTCAAAGAAAATTCTTAAGAATTTTAGATGGTAACAGAAGAGCACTTAAATAAGTCTGAGGCTTTTCTGACTACATGGTTTTCTTCAATTTTTAACAGCATAAAATTGGAATGAGCTACATATTAATATAGGATCTATTAACTAGGGATAGAATGATAAATACATCACATTTTCAGTGAACTTGAAATTCATTTGAGGGTCTAGGCAATTAAGCTATCATTAGAACATAGCATGAAAAATAGCAATACTGGAATTGTTCAGGGTGAATTAGTTGTGGACAACTAATTCAATTTGAGTTTCAGGAATTTTTTTTTTTTGAAACAAGTAATATTTAAATGACAGTCAAGGCTTGAGTAGAAATAAATTTAAAGAACATGGGTGAAGGAAAAAGAATATTTTGGAGGAGAGTGAATAGCATGGATGAATGATCTCCCCCTATTATCCTTTTCTCATATATAATCAATAGATTTCCTTTTTAAAAAATAAAAGATACTTTACATTTTCCAGGCTTTTAAAGATGTCTCTATATTTTTCATTAGTAATTAGGGTGCCACAAACCCAAGGGAAAGACAGACATAGTTTGAATGGAATTTCAGAGTAAGGACTCACAGACAAACATATTAGTTGCAATTTCAAACCAAAATACTATTTTGAATGGACCTGCTTAAAGCTTCTGAGCTTCACTCAGAAATTACTCTACTTATATATCAGACACAAATGGAAGCTGATTTTATTCTCTTCTATACAAGTTTTTCAAAAGGAAATGGACCATAGGATTAGTAAATTTATATCTTATAGATAATGATACCCACAGATGCTGTTTATCTGGGCTCTTGGGAAAATTGTGGGTTTATTCATTTTTTAGATCTCTTTCTCACTTTTAGAAATTGTTAACATTAATTAAAGAGTTAACAGAGTTGAACACATAGACATGAATTTTATTTATCTTTGTACAAATACGTCTTAGACCCTAAAGAAAAATAAGTAAGCAAGGAGGTGACACATCTCTATTAAATACACCCTTGATTCATAAATCTAATATTACCCTTGCCAGTTGTTTTTAGCATAATTGTTGCTAGTATTAGGAAGTAAAAAATTCTAGACATTGATGTGCAACTAATTAAGTTGAGGCCTAGTGCTTCTGTTCTGTCATCTTGGTCCTTTATATACACCCCAAAAGATGTACTTCACGCAAATCACAATCTTACTGCCATTTATCTTAGAGTCAGAGATAATAAGTTAATCCATTATGAATCTCAAGCGAGTTCAAAGCTTGAAAAAGCAACCTAATAGGTGTTGTAACAAGTATGCCACAGTCTCTGAAATGAAAAAGTGTATAAAGTAATGCGGCGGTGATGAAATGACCAGACAAACAGAATGGAGGTGCTGGGTTAGGGTCTAGGGTGATTAATTAAGTGACATCACTTGAGGAAAATCAGTGTAGCTTGTAGAAGTGTTGTTTGCATATGCAGTAAATTGTGGAAAGTTGAGGTATGCTGAGAGGAAAGATCATGGGCCAATGCCTATTTTAAGTACAGGATATGTAGACACATAAACACAAAGTGTGATATCATCATGGGGAGATTCAAAATGAGAATCATGACTGTCAAATAATAATTTGGAAACAGGGAAATGTGACCAGAGAGAAAGTTTAGTAATCCACCAGCTACCTTGGGAACAGAATCTAAGTTTCTCTATTCTCTGCCGTCTATGACCTCGTTACATTATTCTCTCTGGCCTATATTCCCTTTGAATTCATTTTCTCCAGTCCTTAAGATGCTCAGGGACCATACATTTGTTTTTCAAAAGGAAATGGACCATAGGATTAGCCAATTTATATCTTATAGGTAATGATATCTAGAGTAATATCAAATTTGTCTTACTTGTGTGGCATTCTCCTAGGACTCTAAACTACCTTTATAAATTAATAGAAGCAATTTAACTTTGACATTTATTTCTTTAATCAATCATCCACTTCCAAAATATTTACTAAACACCTTCTTTATGTAAAATCTGTTTTAAAAACTGGAGACATCAAGAGATGACACAGATGTAGATACTTGTTGTAGAGATTTCATGTGTACGTAGACAAGTATCTGTAATCCCAGTTAAACATAATATATGCTTTATGAAAGCATTGTAATAGGAATGTGGAAAGGTTTCCCAGAAAAGATCATATTTAAATTAGTTCATGAGAATGTATATAATTTGAATACATACAACTGTGTGAGATTTTTTAACACTGTTGAAGAATATGAGCAAGGAATGCTAAGGGTGCATGGGTGTTTGGATAAGTAAAGAATAGTTTGCATCGGGGAAATGTGATATACCAGATACATTTATGGAGAGTTTATTATTTTTGGAAAGATTTGGTTCTCAAAAGAGTGGTATTAGAATGTAAGACCAGAATGTCTTGGACTAAAAATGTGGATAAAAGAATTTAGGGAGGTAATGATAATTTGAGGGGTACTAAAAGCCACTTTTTCATTTATACTTGTTTTTATCAACTAAGGAATTATTTATATGCAGTGAAATCCACCAACTTTAAGTGTACAGTTTGATGAATTAAGTAACTCTATACAATCATTAAGAAATAACAGAAATCAGATTAGAAAACAGTTTTCTCATCCTTAAATGATTGCTTCTCTGGAATCAATCCCCATACCTTATGCCAGCTCCAGGAAACTACTGTTCTGACTTGTCATTAGAGTTTTGCTGTTTCTAGGTATTCTAATAAATGGTATCACAAGATATGTAGGGTTTTGTGTTTGACTTATTTTATTTTGCTTAATATGTTTGAGATTCATTCATATGTGTTATTGTGCACCAAAATTGTGGTCTTTTTTTAAAATTGCTGAGTAGTATTTGATGGTACAGATATACCCACAAGTTGTTCATAGGCTTATCAGTTGATATGAACTGGACTTGCTCCCCGGTTTTGGTGTTTTACAAACAATGCTGTCATGTGTATTTAGTTCCACATCTTTGAGTGGACATACATGTCCATTTCTGTCAAGAAAACACTCAGGGATGAGTTACTGAGTCAGACTATTTACTATTACAAGAAGTGGTGGGGCTACTTTTGCCTGCTTACTAGAAATAGATGAAAGGTTGCTCTGCTCTTCAACCAAGCCAATGGTTTGTAGCTCAGATACAGTGCTGAACAAGAGTGGTGAGAGCAAACATTCTTACATTGCTTTTCATTTTAGGAGAAAAGCATTCAGTTTTCCATTATTTAAACTATACATTTTATATGGGTGTCCCTAACTAGGTGGAAGCAATTCCCTTCTATTCCCAGTTTGCTAAGATGTTATAAATAAGTGGGCATTTCATTTTACACATTTATTGAAATGATTATATGGCTTCTCTTTCTTTAGTCTGTTCATACGGTGAATTACACTGATTTAACTTTGAGTGCTGAATCAATCTTGCTTAACAAGAATAGACACAGCTTAGTTATGGAACATTATTGTCTTTCTATATGTTATTCTCTTTTCCATTATACTCCCAAAGAGTTTCTGTAGAATTGATATAACTTGTGTCTTATTTCTAAAATTAATCATTGAAGCCTTTGGAATTGGAGATCTCATCAAGGGATTAAAAAATAATAATCAAATTTATGTAGTAAATAGACACTCTTCAGATATTGCAGTTTTTTCTAAGTGAGGTTTCGTAGTTTGTGTCTTTCAAGAATTTTTTTTCGGCCGGGCGCGGTGGCTCAAGCCTGTAATCCCAGCACTTTGGGAGGCCGAGGCGGGTGGATCACGAAGTCAGGAGATCGAGACCATCCTGGCTAACACGGTGAAACCCCATCTCTACTAAAAAAAAATACAAAAAAACTAGCCGGGCGAGGTGGTGGGCGCCTGTAGTCCCAGCTACTCGGGAGGCTGAGGCAGGAGAATGGCGTGAACCCAAAAGGCGGAGCTTGCAGTGAGCTGAGATCCAGCCACTGCCCTCCAGCCTGGGTGACAGAACGAGACTCCGTCTCAAAAAAAAAAAAAAAAAAAATAGAATTTTTTTTCAATTCTATCTGAGGTGTCAGAAGTACATGTACAGCTAATAGTACTTTATTTTTCATACTTGTGCAATCTACAGCAGTCTCCCCTCTTTCATTGCTAATATATATAACTCTTCTCTTTTCCTTGGCAGCCATGCTAGAGGTTCATTGGTGGTGGTGGTGGTGTCATTGTTATTGTTATCCTCTAATTTTTTCAGAGAAAAAGCTTTATATTTATTAATTTCTTTTTTTTTCACTTTTAATTGTACTAATTTTGGTACTTACATTCACAATTTTCTTCTTTTGGATTGCTTCGTGTTTATTTTGTTATCCCTTTACTAGTTTCTTAAGGTAGAAGTTGAGATCATTCACTTGAGACTCTTCTCCTTTTCTAATGTAACTATTTAATAGCATAGGTTCTTTGCAAAGCAAAACTTAAGCGGCCTCCATAATTTTTGATATATTTAAAAAATTTTCACTTAATTAAAAATATTTTTTTTGGCCGGGCGCGGTGGCTCAAGCCTGTAATCCCAGCACTTTGGGAGGCCGAGACGGGCGGATCACGAGGTCAGAAGATCGAGACCATCCTGGCTAATACGGTGAAACCCCGTCTCTACTAAAAATACAAATAACTAGCCGGGCGAGGTGGTGGGCGCCTGTAGTCCCAGCTACTCGGGAGGCTGAGGCAGGAGAATGGCGGGAACCCGGGAGGCGGAGCTTGCAGTGAGCTGAGGTCCGGCCACTGCACTCCAACCCGGGCGACAGAGCAAGACTCCGTCTCAAAAAAAAAAAAAAAAATTTTTTTTCTCTTGTGACTTCCTCCTGGACCATGCAACATTTAGAAGTGTATGGTTTAATATACAAATATTCTTCTGTTATTATTATTTGTGTTTTATTGTTTAACAGTTACTCCTATATAGTGTTTTATCAGGATTTTTAATCTTTTCAAATAAGTTTTTTACTTACTGATTTTCTGTCTTTATTTTTGTTTTTCTATTTTAATAATTTCCAATCTTTATTAATTTCAAATGTTTACTTTGCTTTTAATTTACTCAATTTCTAGTTTACTAAGGTGAAAGAAAATCAATGAAATTGTTTTTTTTCCTTCTATATGTGTTTATTGATATCAGCTTATTCTAAGCAATGCTTTAGCTTTGGTTTACATTTTAAATCAAAATAATTTCTACTTTTATTTTGATTTTTTGTTGACTTCTTGATTTTATTTAGAAGTGCATTAGTTGGATTTCAAATATTTGAAGATTTTCCAGATCTATATCTATTTATTTCTAAGTTAGTAATTGTATTTAGAAAACATATATTGAATGGTCTGAATATTTCTAATTTTTTGAGACTTGTTTTATAACATAAAATTGATCTCAGTATGTATTTCATGTTTTCTTAAAAGTAATGTGCATTTTTGTTTATCAATGATGTGTTCTCTAAATGTCAGTTAGTTCAAGTTGGCCATTTATCTACTTTATTTTGTGAAGTGTTTGTATGCTTTTGCTCTTTAAATTGGGGGTGTTGTGTTACTTCAATACACCTTGCTTTCCCAGCATAAACTCCACTTGGTCTTTGTACATTACCATTTGTACATGTTGTTAAATTTTTTTTAATATATTACTAAGAATTTTTGCCTCATAGCTCATAAGTAATATTGGTCTCCTATTTTCTTTATTTGTTATGACTTTATCCAGTTTTAGATTGATATTAATGCTAGTTGCATACAATGAAATGGGAAATATTTTCTCCCTATTTTGTGAAAGAGTTTGTAGATAATTTGTTTCCTCTTTTTCTTAAATGTAGACAGCATTCAACAATGAAGCCATTTGAGATTGGAGTTTTCTTTGTAGAAAGATTTTAAATTATGGATTCAATTTTTAAAATTGGTTTATAGGTATTCAGGCTTTACTTCTTTTAAATCAGTTTCGGTAACTTGTTTCTTTCAATAAATTATCTATTTCATCTAGTTGTCAATTTCATTCGCATGAACTTGTGCATATATTTCACATATTGTCTTCTGTGATACCTTTTTTATTTCAGATAGTAATAATTGGGCCTTCTCTTTTTTATTGTCATATTCATCTCTCTGGCTGGGGAGTTGTTACATTTCATGTTTTCCACTGTATCCTTCTTATGTTTACTTATTTCATGGGTATCTTACTCTGTCAATTTACTTTCCAGTTATTATTCTCAATATTAAAGTACATTTCTTGTTAACAGTAACTTTTTGTGAATTCTGACAATCTGTTTACATATTTGGGTTTGGCTACGGCTTTTTTTATTTTTTGTTACTTATTTATTTATTTATTTATTTACTTCGAGACAGTCTTGCTCTGTCGCCCAGACTAGAGTGCAATGGCGCGATCTTGCCTCACTGCAACCTCCGCCTCTCGGGTTCAAGCGATTCTCCAGCCTCAACCTCCAGAGTAGCTGGGATTACAGACATGTGCCATTGCGTCCAGCTAATTTTTGTATTTTTAGTAGAGACTGGGTTTCACCATGTTGGCCAGGCTGGTCTCTGAGGTCAGGAGACCTCAAGTGATCCGCCTGCCTCTGTCTCTCAAAGTGCTAGGATTACAGGAGTGAGCCACTGTGCCTGGCCACTGATTATAGCTTTTTAAAAATCTTGACTTCCAAAGTTTCTGTACTTTGTACTTTTGATTCATCTCCACAACTTTCTGAATTCTTTCATTTTTCTCTCATGATTGCTGTTTCCATAATTTTATCAGATGGTGATAATGATGATGACAGTGATGATGATGATTTGGGAGAACGTGCACTGGAAACTCTGCTTCATGAGCAGAAGTCCTTTCATGAGGTAATATATTTCGATCAACTGCTTTGAGTTTTTTCCATATATATGTGGCTCAGGGACCAGTCAGAAATATCGGCAAACCAATTTCGGGAATCCCTTCTCTGGTTCTTTCTATTCTGTTATTCTTTCACTCTCTGTAGTGTTCAGAGCTTCCTACCTTCCCACTTCTGCCTCCTTTTGCCAGAAAGATTACAGGTTTTTCCATCTGCGATACAGCCGTTACTGAACAAGCTACATACACTGCCATTAGCCCAAAATTATAAGTGGTGGAGATGAGATCTCACAGGTGTAGCTCCTTGTCTCACTTTTTCCAAGCCAGGTTGTGATGCTTTCTCCACCAGAATTTGCCTATTTTGTCCATTCTCATGTGCTTTCAGCATTTAGTTTTTGTAGTATGTCATATGTTATATTTGTTTTCTGCAGAGGGTAGACACCCAGTATAGTTTTATTCTCTCATATCTCTTAGTTGTCTTAATTAAGTCTAATTTGGGACAACAGTATTAAAACTTGGCAGAGCACAGTGGCTCACACCTGTGATCCCAGCACTTTGGGAGGCCGAGGTGGACGGACCCTGAGGCCAGGAGATCAAGACCATCCTAGCTAATATGGTGAAACTCCGTCTCTACTAAAAAATACAAAAAATTAGCCAGGCGTGGTGGCAGGCGCCTGTAGTCCCAGCTATTCCGGAGGCTAAGGAAGAAGAACAGCGTGAACCCAGGAGGCAGAGCTTGCAGTGAGCCGAAATCGTGCCACTGCACTCCAGCCTGGGCGACAGAGCGAGACTCTGTCTCAAAAAAAAAAAAAAACACTTCAAAAATGTTCATTTGTTCGATTATATCTATTTTCTCTCTTTCATTTGGCTTGCAGAGGGGGTACATCTTCAATGTGGTTAGGAAGATGTAACAAAACTAAATGGCTTTTAACACCCCCTTGTTGGCCCAGAATTTCTAAAATAACCTCCCAAAGATGCTCCACACAATCACTAGAATCTGTGAATATGAAGGGGTATATTCAGATATATGATATTACATGACAAAAGGAACTTTAAGAGAAGAGAGGGAAAAGGAAGGAGAGGTAAGTCTTGTCTACTGTGTAACAGAGGGCACTGCCATTCTTTGACAGATGAGCCAAGGAGGAAAATGTCTTTCACACTAAACATGCTCTTCTCTCTCTAATGAGCTGAGTATTTTCTCTTTAATGAGCTCAGTGTTTTCTATCTCATGGCATCTCTGATTCTCTCTGTGTCTGCTCTCATCTTTCTATTTTACTTCTACTTGGTGGCTGTCTCATAATTTCTGCTCCCTCATTACTTTTCTTGCCAAATGTTCGACTTAACAATGATCCCCTTTACCCAGAATCTGCTTCAAGATGTTCCTAAAAATAACTTGACCTCACTTCCAAATATCTTTTTCTTTCAGTTTCCTCATTTTATATTCCAGAGCAATAAAACTATGTAGCTCCCCTTTAAGCATCAGGCCATAAATCACAAATTACAAATGTGGTGTGGCTGCCTCTGGTCCTGACCAATTACTGTTTCAACCAATTATGAACAGGGAAGACATGTTTGAGGTAACATAGTCACACCCTGTGCTTCCTCAGGAAGTCTGAAATCATGTTTCTCAAGGAAATCTAAAGGAATCACCTTCATATCTCTAACACAACCCTTTTTCTTTCTTTCTTTCTTTCTTTCTTTCTTTCTTTCTTTCTTTCTTTCTTTCTTTCTTTCTTTCTTTCTTTCTTTCTATTATACTTTAAGTTCTAAGGTACATGTGCACAACATGCAGGTTTGTTACATATGTATACTTGTGCCATGTTGGTGTGCTGCACCCATCAACTCATCAGCATCCATCAATTCATCATTTACATCAGGTATAACTCCCAATGCCATCCCTCCCCCAACCCCCTCCCCATAATAGGCCCCGATGTGTGATGTTCCCCTTCCAGAGTCCAAGTGACCTCATTGTTCAATTCCCACCTATGAGTCAGAACATGCGGTGTTTGGTTTTCTGTTCTTGCGATAGTTTGCTGAGAATGATGTTTTCCAGCTGCATCCATGTCCCTACAAAGGACACGAACTCATCCTTTTTTATGGCTGCATAGTATTCCATGGTAACACAACCCTTTCTGACTGTACTCACTAAGAACTGAAGCCACACATCTTAGTAATCAAGCTTGGCTACTAAGAAAAGAAAGAAAAAGAAAACAAAAACAAAAATTAATTTACAACTGTTTTTGCATGAGTATGACGTTACTATTCTAGGAAATTCTTTCTCGTGAAGATGATTTTGGAAGTAACTTTATTATTTGTTTCAAAGGCTTCCTTTTCAGAAAAACAGATTACTAAACTGGATTTATAAAATGACTATTTATTAGAAAATATTCACTTTCAAATCATGCCTCATTGTATGCATTAATCCTAAATTATTACATCACAAACTTGCTTAATTCTAATCAGGCCCTCCTATTAAACTTCCACCTAAAATCTTACTTTCAAAACGAAGGTCCTATCCTTGACTTTTCTTTCCCAACGAAGATCTTTCCCAAGTCCTCTTTGCTGTGTTCAGCAGGAAATTTGTTTGCGTGGTCAGCAGGTGATACTGGTTTTGTTTTATGGGATCATCAGTTAACATCTCACTTTGATCCTGACTGCCACCTATGAGGGATACAGGGTAGGCATACTTTTTAGAATGAGGAAACGAAGATGAGTATGTTGACATCACTTCCAGTTATTTGATTTTAGTCTAGGAAAGTTTCCACTATATAAATCTACTGCCTCAACAATATTAAACATGTCATGTTAAGTATGAATAATTCATCACTGAAAGACCTGAAAGTAACTATTATACATCCTCATGTTATCAAGTACATACTTTAGAATTTAATCTTCTTTAACCTTTTTTAATCTTTCTAATATTACTTGCCTGAGGTCACATTTCTGCTCAAACCTTCTCTGGTCCTGAAGTTCTCTTCAAGATAAATTGCATGTTCTTATTTGACATTAAGAACTCTTCCTAATATGGGTTCTAAGTTTGGGTGTGCTAACCCAAACTACCCTTTTGGCTTAGCACCAATGAGCCTTTCTTAATCTTAACAATGCTTGCCCTCACCCATCTCTCAATGCCAGCTACTTTTTTATTTCTATGCTTTTGTTCTCTCTTGTTAAGCATGATGAGAAAAATAATTTCTGCTTATGTTTCATCTCTAGCCTAAGTCTATTCACCCATATGAAACTAAGTATGGCCCTTTCAAAAATATATCTGATAAATCATAATTGTTCAATGAATGCATTTTCAACTGAATATTGCTTCAGACTAATAAATTGCTCACTCCAATCTCAATGAAGAGGGTAAGGAGAAGGTCAGGAGAAGCATAAAGCTATAACTATATCCCTTAATATGTTATTTCCAGGGAATTCATAAAGGTTAATTCATATTGTTCTTGTGCTTAACACAATGGTAAAGTCAGGCTTCTGAAATAATGCAGCAGGAAATTCTGATGAAGTGAATCATTTTGTAGCAAAATGTAAACAATGGTGTTAGAAGACCAAATGGATTGTGCATAAGGAAAACCAACTCTCCTATTACTTTAATTATTCAGCCTATTAACTGTGACAGTGTGGTTTTAAAATCTCTTCATTATTCACCGTAATTAAGTGGCACAGCAAACAACAGGATGTCAGAACTCACATTCAGAGAAGACAAGCTGTGAGCGATGGTGTGCACACTATATATAGACAAAACATTTTAAAAAGAATAATTGCTCTCACATCACTTCCCAAGATGCCTCACCCGTCTTCTTTTACATCTTTTTTTTTCAAGCGAATGCTCGTAAATGTACAACATCAGTTTAGCACTTTCTAGTTTGCAACTTTGTAAACAGTAGCTTTACCACTTGAATAAGAGTGAAGAGGAAGTTCAGAATGGTTTGTGCCTAATCGTTGATGGACAATCGTAGAAAGTAAAACTAAACATAGGCAAAGTAAGGGGAAGTAAGAAAGCAGGCCATTGTCTACAGAAATACACATAGAGATTTACAATAGCTTGATAATTGCTTTGAAATGTTTTATTATAAAAAAGAAGAAATAAGATTGGGAAAACAAATGAAGTAACAGTGTGCAAACTGGCAGGGGGTAGTTTTTGTTTTGTTTTAGTTTTTTAATGGGCTCTTATGAGCTGCCTTTCTTTCCCCTTGGGAGAAGGGACTGTTGAGATGGAATAAAGAGGGCCCTTAAATAAAAGACTAGGATTATTGTTCTTGTTTATTACAGTTGATATTTTGACATTCTATAATAGCACAATACCCGTCTTTCAAGCTCCCCCCACCCCCCGCAGAATACATATCAAGACAGATGACATCCTAAGTCATAAAATCTCGACAAATTTAAAATAACTGAAATCACATAGAGAGTGTTCTCTGAGCACAGTGGGATCTATCTAGAAATCAGTAAGTTAAAGATAACAGAAAAAAAAAATCTTCGAACACTTGGA
Organism: Macaca mulatta; assembly: GCF_049350105.2. Taxonomy (NCBI): domain Eukaryota; kingdom Metazoa; phylum Chordata; class Mammalia; order Primates; family Cercopithecidae; genus Macaca; species Macaca mulatta. Next base: position 111,173,116 of record NC_133418.1, read on the forward strand.
ACTGAACAAGCCACTTTCAAAATAACCTACAGGTCCTAGAAGAAGACTCAAGACATGTTATAGACTGAATGTGTTCCCCCCAAATTCATGTGTTAAAATCTATCCGCTAATGTGATAATATTTGGAGGTAGAGTCTTTGGGAGAGAATTGTCACGAAAGTGGAGCCTTTGTATTGGGATTGGTGCCCTTATAAGAAAGGATCCAGGAGCTAGCTCAATCTCTTTCTGCCCTGGAAATACATACAGAAAAGTCAGCAATCTGCAACCCAAAAGAGGGCCCTCACCAGAACCTGACAACATGACACTTTGATTGTGGACTTTCAGCTTCCAGAACTGTGGGAAAAAAGTTGTTTGAGAGTTTGTGGCACTGTTATAGCATCCTGGACTAAGACAAAAGAAAAGGTTTTTAAAAATACATTGAACGTAATGAAATTAAAAACACAACGTATCAAAAGTTGTTGAACTCAGCTAAAGCAGTGCTAACAGGAAAATGTAAAAAGATGTATCTAGCATGAAGGAGTTCTTTGTGGAGATGAAATATCGCTGTATTTTGATTGCAATGCTGATATCATAGAATTAGACTTGTGATTAAAAAACATATAATTACATACACACACATGGTTCTGAGATCAAATTCCTGATGACCATAATTATGTAAAATATAACCATCGGGAGAAACTGGGTAAAAGATGCATGTGATCTCATTATTCTTTTTAAGAGTTATCTTAGCCATTACTGTTGCTTTTTCTTCTACACAGGATTTTGTTGTATGGAATGTTCTTTTTCCCTTCAAGATTTTCATTACATGGAAAATTGACCTGTTTATGATAATGTTAATATATTTAAATGAGTTGAATAAAATATTTGAAAATACCTGATTCATGTAGGCCTCATGAATGTTTCTGTTTTAACTTTTATTTATTTGTTTCATATTTTGTAGTTATAAAAGATGTCCAATTAAAAAAAGGCTGTTGGAGTCTTCTATAAAGTATATCCAATGAAACTGCAAAATATATCTTAAAATTAACTATTTGGCTGATATCTGATGTTACCACCTTTGTCTAATCCATCCATGCTTCTATAATTGCTTCCCTATAATTTCCACATAAAAACTCAAGGAATTTTTATATATGATGTCAGTTTATAGCCTCATATTTCTTTCTCTTCCTTCAACCCTAAACCCTGCCAAATCTTCCCATTTATGCAGAATAGTATTTAAACTCCTTATACTGGCATTACTGTCATTAAAATTGTAGCTTAACTGTCACCTTCCCAGAGAAGCCTCGTCTAGTAAGAGTCAAAAGTATATAACCATTCCCTCCCTACTGTGTAATTCTTAGCACAGCATTTATTACTATTGCAAATGTTCTATTTGTTTACTTCGTTATTCTTTCTCTTCTGTAGAGTGTAAGCTCCCTGAAAATAGATGTCTTTATTTTTCTTCACTACTGAATCATAATAATGAAAAATGTATTTATAAGCAAAAATTTACATTGACTAATTCAGCTCTCATAACAACAACAATATAAATATATATTATCATTATCACCATCATCAGTATTTTATGGTTGAAAAACTAGACAGATAAGTTAGGTAAATTCCTCAAGATCTCACGATCTGGAACATTTAGGATACATAATTCAAACCCAGGCAGTCTGCCTCTAGTGTCTTTATTCTTAATCACTAAGTTACAATGCCTATAATTGTTTCCAGACCTTAGCAGGTTTTTAATTAATGTTCCTTGATCAGTGAAAATATTAAGTTACTTCTCTTGAAGAGGTGGTTGTGCTCTGAGTTTATTATAGAGCTTGTTTTACTCAGTTAAACATTTTATATCTAGAAATAATTTTACATGTGAACTATTTTGGGGACAATAATCCACAAATTAAGTCTTTATTATTTACTAATAGATATTAATAGATTTGCTTAAATCATTCTTATGGAAACTGTATGAAATTATATCCTGAGCATAAGGACAAGAAATTTTCCTAATCAGAGCACAAATTAACTATCATATCAGTGGAGTTTATTAAAATGCATCAGTATTCATTTGTTTTAGATATTAGACAAGCTATATGCAAATATATTATTATTATAGAGTAGCTGAAAAAATGTCTATGGCAATTTGCTTTATAATTTAGCATATACTTAATCTCTTTTTTAAAAACGTATTTAATGCTGTGCTCAGCTCTTAGGGAAATCTGAAGATTAGGCAAAGCCAGGGCTCTGGAAAGCCTAGAGCCTGGGCTCGCTTTAAGGTACATCCTATAACCAGGACAGCTTAATGGTAAGTTACTTTCATTTTTTTCTACATCTTGGATACTGCTAATAGGTGCTATTCAGAATATATAATTGCCATTTAAAAAGGATAACACTTTGGCATAGAGTAAATGTGTACCCCCCAAATTCATATGTTGAACCATACTGCACCACGTAATGTTATTAGAAAAGGCTTTTGGGATGTAATTAGGTTTAAACAGGTCATGAAGGTGGAAACTTTATATGAAGAATAAGAGAACAGAGCTCGCTCTCTTTCTATGCCATGGGAAGATACAACAAGGAGGTAGTCTTCTACAAACCAGAAAGAGTCTCTCACAAAGAGCCAAGTCTCCTGGCATCCTGATTTTGGACTTTTTATCATCTACAACTGTGAGAAATAAATATCTGTTGCTTAATCCATCCAGTCTCTGGGAATTTGTTATAGCAGTCCTAGCTAACTAAGACAGTCTTCTTTCATGAAAGTAATGTTAGCAACTAAAGAAAAATAGAGTTGCTCTTGTCTTATTTAATTGAGTCTTTTATGTGTTTGGATCTGCAAAGTGGCCTAGAGCTTGAATTAGAAATATGACCATGAGAAAGGTATATTATTCTGCATTAGTAAGCAGAAAAAAAAAATGTTATTCCTAGAAGAGAAATGAAAATATTGACATGGATGAGGGAAAAAGGAGAGAGTTAGGGACAAATAGAGAAATTACCAGAGGACCAAACTTTCAATGGAGATGACTTAAGAAGAATTCCTGACTGTGGCCAAAACAACCCTTGGAAATAGATATTTTATCATCTTAGGGGCTCATAGTAAACCTTACTAATGCATATACATACAGAAAGACCCTATCATGAAGAATGTTTTGTTTGTTCCCTATAAATTGTAAAGGTAGCTGCTTTTATTACTGTATCACTAGTGGTAAAGAATGCAGACAGAATACAGGGGAGCAAGGAATCCTCCTAGAGTAGAAGTCTAATGCCAGAGATGAAAATGAGAACGCTAGCTGCATGGAATGTGCACATACGTTGAGTAAATTACATATGGATAATGAGGTTTGAATATATGTGATAGTGTTCATGATGATTATTGATGATTATTATAATAGTAACCTATATTTAGTAATCACTTACTATGTATCAGGCCTGCAGGAAGCCTAACATGGATTATTGTCCTAAATTTCCTGAGCAATTCCATTCTATTTTCCCCCCACTTATTAACATGTATTTGGGACTCAGTGGGACTGAGTAACCTGTGCACATTCACATTTTTAGTAACCGATGATGATGGGACCGAATTCTCAAATTACTTGACATGTTAAATGTGAATTAAGGTCATCATTATTTTACTTTGCAGCTTATTGCACTGGATGCTAAAGAATATGAGCGATGCTTATTTCACGTCTCTGAGATTTTGTAGATATTATTGCTGTCTTGAATAGACTTTCTTCCTTTTCTTTCGGGTTTGCAAGTTTCTAAATGTGATTGAACACAGATTTGAGACTATAAACGAACAGTTTAAACAAGATTTGTTGACACTTTACCTACAAAAAAGTAATTTTTTCTCTATACCTTTATGCATCTTTTTGGGAATACTTTTCCTTATTGAAGCTAATCATGACTGTCACCCTGACTTGTTTACTTGACTGAGCCCAATTTTAAACCATGAGTTCCTAGAAGACTAAAGACTGAGTCATAATTTGAAGCACTAATTAGATATTTGTCAAGATAAAATTCAATTAGAGTGGGAAGGTGACCCTCAGATTCTATTCTAGTTTTATTTGTTAAGTATGACCATGATAAAGTCTGTCTATCAATAAAAAGAGTAATCAACTCTGCTGCTAACTCCTTGCTACAAGTTATAAGAAGAGATACTATTTTGTGACTATTAAAGAGCTTTGAAACAGAAAGGAATTTACTTACTTGTAAAATCTCAGACTTTATTTTAGGAGATGCTGATGTTATAAACACTTGTATAAGCTATCAGTTGTCAAGACTGCTATAGTTTGTTGTTCAAGGTCATGGTTAAGATATCAAGACAATAAGGTTAAGAGAAATATTTGCAAGTGTAAAGGAAAAGTATAATAATATTTTCTGGGATAGTCTTTCCTTCTTTTAGTGAGTTGGAAAACTTCTGAAGACTCAACTCAGTCAGCATTTTTAAGAAGCTTTCACTGAATAACCAAGTGTGACACAGCTTGACATTATGATCCCAGAAAATCTGAGACAGGTCTCAGTTAATTTAGAAAGTTTATTTTTCCAAGGTTGAGGATGTGCCCATGACACAGCCTCAGGATGTCCTCACAGCATGTGCACAAGGTTGTTGGGGCACGGCTTGGTTTTATACATTTTAAGGGAAACATGAGACATCAATTAATATGTAAGAGGTACATTGGTGCCGTCTGAAAAGGTGGGAAAACTTGAAGCAAAGTCAGGAAAACTGGAAACAGGAGGGAGCTTCCAGGTTGGGAATAGGTGAGACACAAAGAGTTGCATTCTTTTGAGTTTCTGATTAGCCTTTCCAATGGAGGCAATCAGATATGCATCCATCTCAGTGAGGAGAGGGCTGACTTTGAATAGAATAGGAGTCAGGATTGCCTTAAGCAGTTTCTAGCTTGAGTTTTCCCTAGGGATTTTGTGGGCCCAAAATATTTTCTTTTCACATTTCCCCCCTTTTCTTTTTAAAAATCTTTTGGAGAAAACATTTTACAAGAAAATGAGTCTCTGGTCTCTGATCTCTCATGGCTAGGATGGCTTATTCCTAGATGGGTAGGTTCCGAAAGTTCATTTTTAGCAGGTTGTGAAGACTCATATTGTGTGAAGAGAAAATAGTGGGGAGGAAGGGAGAAAACAACAACAACAACAACAACAACAGCAACAAACAAAAGAACAATCCTAGAAAAATTGATATAGGCCACATTACTCTGAAGCCCACACATTAGTTGGCAGTGATGAAAGTGGCTTATGTATGTAAATATGTTGCTGTTACTTTATTCTGAAGTTTAAGTTGTCTGGCTTCAGTTCATAAGGTTTTAGGAAAGCACAGCTTAGTTTTCAGTGATTCCAAATTAGGAAAAAGTAAGGAAAAAAAATGAAAACATTATTTTGAAAACTTGTAGCCAAGAAAAATTAGAATTCAGTCCAAACTGTAGAAAATAAAAATTGAAGGAAAAAAAAACAACATTAGGCAAGACTAGAATATAACAACAGGTTTACTATCATTTTGAAACATATATTTTTTTTTACTCTCTCCATTTTACCACTTTACTAAAGACAAATTAGGGTAGAACTGGTTTGCTTATTATATTTGGCCTAATTATTTGTTTACAGTGCAACAAGTATAATTATTTTTTACACAGGCTTTAAAATGGGATTTGATGGAACTTTGTTCCATAGGAGGAATCTCAGATAAGACTTTTTTAAAGCAAATCCAGGCCATGGATTTGTGCCATCAAATACCTATGAGTTGGGTGAATTTCTTCTTCCCTTGAGGTTCCTAGATAAACCTGGGACTTCTGCGCCTGTCAGAAAGTGGCATCTTTTACTTACCACAGGTCAGAAACATTTTACTTACCACAGGTCAGAAAACAAATAAACAAACAAAAAAAAAAAACCATTTTAAGGCAGTCATAGTCAAAAGACACAATTGTCAAGGAAATTTGTTACCTCTGTAGCACACAATAATTTTAACATAACAATTGTCATTATTACTGATAATGTACACTAAGTTATATCAGAATTACATGAGTTTCCCATAAGTTTGAAATATACACCAATAACATATTTCTACAAATACGGTCCAAAGAAAACCAAACACAATTCCATATTTGACAATGCTTCCTGTGTAATTTTTATACCAAATGAGTCAAAATATGTTATTTTTGGACATTGGGGAAGCTAATTTCTTAAAGGATTAATTAGGTTAGAAAAAGACATAGTTGTAATTTGATTTTGGAAATTTTGTCAAATATAAAAGGTTTAAAACATTTGATGTTACAAAATAGGATTACAGTTTGTTGTAAAGTCGTTTATTTAACCAAAGTGACAATTCAAGGATTTGAATAAAAAACAAAAATCTTTATTCTTTGAGAGGTGAGACTTAATTTTCTAAACAAGAAACACTAATAAAAACAGCAAGAAGCCAGTTACATTTGTTTTTCAGAATTTTGTAAACAATCTATACAATTTAATCTTAATTATAAAATATAACTTCCATAAGCCCTTTATAACCTTTATAGCCTTCATTAAGGAGTAGGTTTATGCTGCAAGAAAGCTTTGTTAATCTGACACAGGGGTTTATATACTGGTTTTGCTTCAGTGTGCCTTTGACACTGATAATTAATTTATAGAGAAGCTAAATTTATTTTATCTTTCAAAGTCGGACCTTACAATCTTACACATTCACCACTTCCACAAGAGTCCCTGGGCCTTGAGGAGCTGAATAGCTTTAATTTCTTGCCCTATGTCTCAGGAATGAAGTTCATTTGGTTGGCATCTCTATGGGGCCTGAATAGGATGATGTAATTGCTGTTAAGTGTTTAAGATTTAGCAGGGCTTGGGATCCATTTTAGACCCAGGAGTTAAAATCCTCAACTAAACATTACAAGGACTTTAAAAGCACATACAGGAAGATACATGGATGTTAAAAGCTTAATTTAAAAAAATTCTCAGTTTTTTTTTCCTAAGCAAACCACAACTTAATAATATGACAAACTGATTATATAAAAGTTTTTGTTTGTCATATATATATGCTTCTTATTGAGACTTACACTGACCATTCATGACATGCTCAGACTTTCTCTTTGTCCTGAACATCTGTCCCTTTTAAACAACCAGTTATTTATTTTAGGACTAAATTTAGCATACAAGATACTTTTTTATATAAAAGTATTTCTCTTTAAGCATTTTACCTTAAAAAAAAAAAAAAGAAAAAGAAAAACCTCAGAGCTGTGTATGGTGGCTTACACCTATAATCCCAGCACTTTGGGAGGCTGAAGTGTGAGGATAACTTGAGATCCGGAGTTTGAGACCAACTTGGCCAACATGGTGAAACCCTGTCTCTACTAAAAACACAAAAATTAGCCAGACTTGGTGGTGGGCGCTTATAATCCTAGTTACTCAGGAGACTGAGGCAGGAGAATTGCTTGAACCTGGGAGGTGGAGGTTGCAGGCCAAAATGGTGCCATTGCACTCCAGCCTGGGTGATAAAGTGAGACTCCATCCAAAAAAAAAAAAAAAAAAACACTTTATTTTCAAAACTTCTTTACATCTTTTAAAAAATGTTCTGGTTCCTTTTACCTTGTTTAATACATTACCTTTCAATAAATTTTGAATTAGAAAAACTTGTTTACTTTTTTTTTTTAAAGAGACACACCTTTTTATTTTTATTATACTTTAATTCTGGGGTACATGTGAAAAACATGCAGGTTTGTTACATAGGTATACACATGCCATGGTAGCTTGCTGCACACATCAATCCGTCATCTACATTAGGTATTTCTCTTAATGCTATTCCTCCCATAGCCACCTACCCCCTGACAGGCCCCAGTGTGTGATGTTCCCCTCCCTAGTCCATGTGTTCTCATTGATAAACTCCCACTTATGAGTGAGAATATGTGGTGTTGGATTTTCTGTTCTTGTGTTAGTTTGCAGAGAATGATGATTTCTAGCTTCATCCATGTCCCCGCAAAGGACATGAACTCATCATTTTTTATGGCTACATAGTATTCCATGGTGTATGTACGCCACATTTTCTTTTTTCAGTCTATCACTGATAGGCCTTTGAGTTAGTTTTAAGTCTCTGCTATTGTGAACAGTGCCACAGTAAACATACGTGTGAATAGGTCTTTATAGTAGAATGATTTATAATCCTTTGGGCATATATTCAGTAATGTGATTGCTGGATCAAATGGCATTTCTAGTTCTAGATCCTTGAGGAATTGCCACACTGTCTTCCACAATGGTTGAACTAATTTACACTCCAACCATCAATGTAAAAGTGTTCCTATTTCTCCACATCCTCTCCAGCATCTGTTGTTTCCTGATTTTTTAATGATTGCAATTCTAACTGGAGCGAGATGGTATCTCATTGTGGTTTTGATTTGCATTTCTCTAATGACCCATGATGATGAGCTTTTCTTCATATGTTTGTTGACTGCATAAATGTCTTCTTTTGAGAAGTGTTGGTTCATATCATTTGCCCACTTTTTGATGGGATTGTTTGTTTTTTTCTTGTAAATTTGTTTAAGTTATTTATAGATTCTGGATATTAGTCCTTTGTCAGATGGATATATTGCAAAAATTTTCTCCCATTCTGTAGGTTGTCTGTTCATGCTGATGATAGTTTCTTTTGCTATGCAGAAACAGTTTAGTTTAAGTAGATTCCATATGTCAATTTTGGCTTCTGTTGCTCTTGCTTTTGGTGTTTTACTCATGAAGGCCCATGCCTATGCCCTGAATGGTATTGCCTAGGTTTTCTTCTACAGTTTTTATTGTTTTAGGGTTTACATTTAAGTCTTTCATCCATCTTGAGTTAATTTTTGTATAAGGTTTAAGAAAGGGATCCAATTTCAGTTTTCTGCATATGGCTACCCAGTTTTCCCAACACCATTCTTTAAATAGGGAATCCTTTCCCCATTGATTGTTTTTGTCAGGTTTGTCAAAGATCAGATGGTTGTAGATGTGTAGTGTTATTTCTGAGGCCTCTGTTCTGTTCCATTGGTCTATATACCTGTTTTGGTACCAGTACTATGCTATTTTGGTTACTGTAGCCTTGTAGTATAGTTTGAAGTCAGGTAGCATGATACCTCCAGCTTTGTTCTTTTTGCTTAGGATTGTCTTTGCTATGTGGGCTCTTTTTGGGTTTCATACGAAATTTAAAGTAGTTTTTTTTTTTTTTTTTTTTTTCTAATTCTGTGAAGAAAGTCAATGGCAGCTTCATGGGGATAGCATTAAATCTATAAATTCCTTTGGGAAGTATGGCCATTTTCACAGTATTGATTCTTCCTGTCCATGAGCATGGAATGTTTTTGCATTTGTGTGTGTCCTCTCTTATTTTTTTGAGCAGTGGTTTGTAGTTCTCCTTGAAGAGTTCTTTCACATCCATTGTAAGTTGTATTCCTAGGTATTGTATTCTCTTTGTAGTAATTGTGAATGGGAGTTCACTCATGATTTTGCTCTCCGTGTGTCTATTATTGGTGTAATGGACTGCTTGTGATTTTTGGACATTGATTTTGTATCCTGAGACTTTGCTGATGTTGCTTATCAGCTTAAGGAGATTTTGGGCTGAGATGATGCGGTTTTCTAAATACACAATCATTTCATATGCAAACAGAGATAATTTGACTTTCTCTCTTCCTATTTTAATACCCTTTATTTTTTTTGTCTTGCCTAATTGTCCTCGCCAGAACTTCCAATACTATTTTGAATAGGAGTGATAAGATAGGGCATCCTTGCCTTGTGCTGGTTTTCACAGGGGATGCTTCCAGTTTTTGTTTACTCAGTATGATATTGGCTGTGAGTTTATCATAAATAGCTCTTATTATTTTGAAATATGTTCCCACAATACCTAGTTTACTGAGCGCTTTTAGCGTAAAGGGGTGTTGGATTTTATCGAAGGCCTTTTCTGCATCTATTGAGATAATCATGTGGTTTTTGTCATTGGTTCTGTTTATGTGATGGATTACGTTTATTGATTTGCATATGTTGAAACAGCCTTGCATCCTAGGGATGAAGCCTACTTGAGCATGATGGATAAGCTTTTTGATGTGCTGCTGGATTCAGTTTGTCAGTATTTTATTAAGGATTTTCACATCGATGTTCACCAGGGATATTGGCCTGAAATTTTCTTTTTTTTGTTGTATCTCTGCCAGGTTTTGGTATCAGGATGATGCTGGCCTCATAAAATAAGTTAGGGAGGAGTCCTTCTTTTTCTATTTTTTGTAATAGTTTCAGAAGGAATGGTACCAGCTCCTCTTTGTACATCTGGTAGAATTTGGCTGTGAATCCATCCAGTCCTGGACTTTGGTTGATAGGCTATTAATTACTGCCTCAATTACAGATCTTGTTATCGGACTATTCAGGGAGTTGACTTCTTTCTGGTTTAATCTTGGGATTAAACATGTCCAGGAATTTATCCATTTCTTCTACATTTTCTAGTTTATTTGCATAGAGGTGTTTATGGTATTCTTTCAGGGTAGTTTGTATTTCTGTGGGATCAGTGGTGATATTCCCTTTATCATTTTTATTTCATCTATTTGATCTTCTCTCTTTTCTTCTTTATTAGTCTGGCTAGAGGTCTATCTATTTTGTTGATCTTTTAAAAAACCAGCTCCTCGTTTCATTGATTTTTTGAAGGGGTTTTCATGTCTCTATCTCCTTCAGTTCTGCTCTGATCTTAGTTAATTCTTGTCTTCTGCTATCTTTTGAATTTGTTTGCTCTTACATCTCTAGTTCTTTTAATTGTGATGTTAGGGTGTCAAATTTAGATCTCTCCTGTTTTGTCTTGTTGGCACTTAGTGTTATAAATTTCCCTCTAAATACTGCTTTAACTGTGTCCCAGAGATTCTGGTACGTGGTGCCTTTGTTCTCATTGGTTTTAAAGAACTTATTTATTTCTGCCTTCATTCCGTTAATGACCCAGTAGTCATTCAGGAGCAGGTTGTTCTGTTTCCATGTAGTTGTGTGGTTTTGCATGAGTTTCTTAATCCTGAGTTCTAATTTGATCACACTGTGGTCTGAGAGACTGTTTGTTATGATTTCAGTTCTTTTGCATTTGCTGAGGAGTGTTTTACTTCCAATTATGTTGTCAATTTTAGAATAAGTGCGATGTGGTGCTGAGAAGAATGTGTATTCTATTGATTTGGGGTGGAGAGTTCTGTAGATGTCTATAGGTCTGCTTGGTCCAGAGCTGAGTTCAAGTCCTGAATATCCTTGTTGATTTTCTGTTTTGTTGATCTGTCTAGTATTGACAGTGGGGTGTTAAAGTCTCCCACTATTATTGTGCAGGAGTCTAAGTCTCTTAGTAGATCTCCAAGAACTTGCTTTATGAATCTGGGTGCTCTTGTATTGGGTACATATAAAATTAGGTTAGTTAGCTTTTCTTGTTGCATTGGGCCCTTTCTTATTGTGTTTGTCTTTTGATCTTTGTTGGTTTAAAGTCTGTTTTGTCAGAGACTGGGATGGCAACTCCTGCTTTTTTTCTTTTTTTGGCTTTCTATTTACTTGGGAAATATTCCTCCATTCCTTTATTTTGAGCCTGTGTGTGTGTCTTTGCATGTGAGATGGGTCTCCTGAATACAGCACACTGATGGGTCTTGACTCTTTATCCAATTTGCCAGTCTTTGTCTTTTAATTGGGTTATTTAGTCCATTTACATTTAAGGCTAATATTATTATCTTGGAATTTGATCCTGTCATTATGTTGTTATCTGGTTATTTCGCCCGTTAGTTGATGCAGTTTCCTCATAGTGTCCATGGTCTTTACAATTTGGTATGTTTTTGAGGTGGCTGTTGTCAGATGTCCCTTTCCATATTTAGTGCTTCCTTCAGGAGCTTTTGTAAGGCAGGCCTGGTAGTGACAAAATCTCTCAGCATTTGCTTGTCTGTAAAGGATTTTATTTCTCCTTCATTTATGAAGCTTAGTTTGGCTGGATATGAAATTCTGGGTTGAAAACTATTTTCTTTAAGAATGTTGAATATTGGTCCCCACTCTCTTCTAGCTTGTAAGGTTTCTTCACTGAGATCCACCGTTAGTCTCATGGGCTTCTCTTTGTGGGTAACCTGTCCTTTCTCTCTGGCTTCCTTTATTTCAACCTTGGTAAATCTGACGATTATGTGTTTTGGGGTTGGTCTTCTCAGAGAGTACCTTTGTATTGTTCCCTGTATTTCCTGAATTTGAATGTTGGTCTGTCTTGCTAGGTTGGGGAAGTTCTTCTGGATAATATCCTGAAGAGTGTTTTCCAACTTTGTTCCATTCTCCCTGTCACTTTCAGGTACACCAATCAAACATAGGTTTGGTGTTTTCACATAGTCCCATATTTCTTGGAGGCTTTGTTTGTTCCTTTTCAATCTTTTTTCTCTAATCTTGTCTTCACACTTTATTTCATTAAGTTGATCTTCAATCTCTGATACCCTTTCTTCCACTTGATCGATTCAGCTATTGATACTTATGTATGCTTCACGAAGTTCTCATGCTGTGTTTTTTCACTTCTTCTCTAAACTGGTTATTTACGTTCTTCTCTAAACTGGTCATTTACGTTCTTCTCTAAACTGGTTATTCTAATTAGCAATTCCTCTGACCTTTTTTCAAGGTTCTTAGCTTTCTTGCATTGGGTTAAAACATGCTCCTTTAGCTCAGAGCAGTTTGTTATTACCCACCTTCTGAAGCCTATTTCTGTTAATTCATCAAACTCTTTCTCCGTTCAATTTTGTTCCCTTGCTGACAAGGAGTTGCGATCGTTTGGAGGAGAAGGGGCCTTCTGGTTTTTGGAATTTTCAACATTTCTGCCCTGGTTTCTCTCCATCTTCGTGGAATTATCTACCTCTGGACTTTGATGTTGGTGATATTCAGATGGGGTTTCTGCATGGACATCTTTTTTGTTGATGTTAATGCTCTTCCTTTCTGTTTGTTAGTTTTCCTTCTAAGAGCCAGGCCCCTCTGCTGCAGGTCCATTGGAGTTTGCTGGAGGTCCACTCCAGACCCTGTTTTCCTGGGTATCACCAGCAGAGGCTGCAGAACAGCAAAAATTGCTGCCCATTCTTTCCTCTGGAAGCTTCATCCCAGAGGGACACCCGCCAGATGCCAGCTGGTGCTCTCCTGTATGAGATGTCTGTCGACCCCTGCTGGGAGGTGTCTTCCCCATCAGGAGGCACAGGGGTCAGGAACCCACTTGAGGAGGCAGTCTGTCCCTTAGCAGAGCTGGAGCACTGTGATGGGAGAACCACCTCTCTCTTCAGAGTTGGCAGCCAGGAACTTTTAAGTCTGCTGAAGCTGTGCCCACAGCAGCCCCTTCCCCCAGGTGCACTGTCCCAGGGAAATGGGGGTTTTATCTATAAGCCCCTGACTGGGGCTGCTGTCTTTTTTTCAGAGATGCCCTGCCCAGAGAGAAGGAATCTACAGAGGTAGTCTGGCTACAGTGGCTTTGCTGAGCTGCAGAGGACCCTGCCCAGTAGGAGCTTTCCTGAGGCTTTGTTTACACTGTGAGGGGAACACTGCCTCCTCACGCCTCAGTAATGGTAGACACCCCTCCCCCAATGAAGCTCTAGTGTCCCAGGTCAACTTTAAACTGCTGTGCTCAGGGCGAGAATTTCAAGCCAGTGGATCTTAGCTTGTTGGGCTCTGTGGAGGTGGGATCTGCTGAGCTAGATCACTTGACTCCCTGGCTTCAGCCTTCTTTCCAGGCAAGTGAATGGTTCTGTCTTGCTGGTGTTCTAGGCGCCGCTGGTGTATGAAAAAAAAAAAAAACTTCTGCAACTAGTTTGGTGTCTGCCCAGATAGCCGCCTAGTTTTGTGCTTGAAACCCAGGGCGTTGGTGAGGTAGGCACCCAAGGGAATCTCCTGGTCTGTGGGTTGTGAAGACCACGGGAAAAGAGTAGTATCTGCGCCAGAGTGCACCATTATTCTCCGCACAGACTTTCACGGCTTCCCTTGGCTAGGGGCGGGAGTACCCCAACCGCTTGCGTTTCTTGGGTGAGGCTACACCCACTCTGCTTTGTCTCACCCTTCGTGGTCTGCTCCGACTGTCTGACCAGTCCCAGTAAGACGAGCTGGGTACCTCAGCTGGAAATGCAGAAATCACCTGCCTTCTGCATTGATCTCCCTGGGAGCTGCAGACAGCAGCTGTTCCTATTCAGACACCTTGGTAATTCCTGACAATCTTTTTTTAGCAAGAATGTTTTCCTCCAATATATGTTAATTGGAGAATACACAGATGATAAAATATCTGTTATTTAATTTAATAGACCTTTATATTCTAAAGTATGACCAGTTTGTTTATAAGTATTTACCCCATTACATCTACCTGATTATTTTATTTTAATCATTTACCTAGATTATTTATGCAAACTGTGATAGCTATGATTTAATGTTGTAAAACCACTATTGCAAAATTATAACAGAGGCAGTGAAAAAATATTTGACCTAACTGATTTCATCTTGCTTTTAACCTCCAAGCTGTCCTTGGTCATTCCTGGGCATGGGGGAAGCAACTTGGGGAGAAACTTACTTTATAGTTTAGCTTTGAAACAAAGATGATAACAGTTCTTTCCCAAAACAAGCCTCCTTGTTGTCTGTGGACTATAATGCCTAAAGCCACAGGATTAGAAGTTATGATAATCTTACTACATTCGAGATGCAGCTATTTTTATTAAACCCATATCAATGCCTTATTTATTAAAAATTAAACAAGAAAAGATCATTCTCTTTCGGGCTGGGTTGATAGTTTTGTAACCCCAGTGTCAAATTTTGACACCCTATAGTATCTGACAGTGATAGGTATGAAATTGCTTCATTAATAAATGCAAACAAAAATGAATGCTGGCAATTCTTAAGACATTTCTACTATTACTTTATCAACGATTTTAAAGCTATCTTATTTTTTTAAAATTTTACTTAACTTACATAAACTTGAAAAAGCATTCAACTAGTCTTTTCTTTTTTAGTACCTGATATAAGTGCTTTTATTTTTTAAACCAATTAATTAGAGCTCTTTTATATATTTTTAATAGTGAAACTTTGTGTACACAATACATAAATACACAAAAAGATGTATTAGGCATGCCAGTAGAAAGACATTGTATAGATTTATAAATACCTCCCCCCCCACCTGCTTTTTTTCCTTCTCTTAGACTTTCAGCTTCTTGACAACCTGTTTTATAACCCTAGGCAATTCTCAGCAAAATAGCTTTAAATTTTCACGTTAAAGGAAACAACTCAGATGAAAATCAAACAGCAAAATTTATATTATAAGGTACAGACAGAAAAAAGTTTCA
This sequence comes from Macaca mulatta, assembly GCF_049350105.2. Classification (NCBI taxonomy): domain Eukaryota; kingdom Metazoa; phylum Chordata; class Mammalia; order Primates; family Cercopithecidae; genus Macaca; species Macaca mulatta. Next base: position 111,188,366 of record NC_133418.1, read on the forward strand.
TGGTGCTAGAGACGCTTTAATTTTTGGGGGGCCACAACATAAAATTAAACTATACTCTTCCTTAAAAACCCAAGAGTAGCCTCTGTTTCAATAACTACTTTAGTCAAAAAATCAGGTGAAAAAAGAATTCAGTCAACTGAGAAGAAGAAAAAAAAAAACTATTGCTCAAAAAAAGACAAGGTATTAGGAAAGAAAAACAAACAAACAAAATAAAAACATGAAGGCCTTTCAAATACAAACATGCACACATGCATACACACACATCTTACATGTTAAAGTTTTAATTCAGCTAACTTTTAACCATTAAGCACCTATTATTACCATATTTAAGCTAAGACAAAAAGCTGCTATTTCAGAAGTACAGCCGTTGCTCTTTCAGTTTGGTTTTCCTGGCAAAAATGTGGCCTTGTTATGTAAATATAGCCCCTTTGGTAGGTAATATTAAAAACCAAGTGTTTTTCCTTTTGTTGGCCATTTTCCTCCCACTTCAGAGGCCTTGTTTCCCATAATTTAGGGTTCCCCTTCAAATTTTACCAGGGCAGAAATAAACAACAAAACAGTTAAGCAAAACTAACAATGATCACACAAATTATACAATTTCTGAGCATTCTAAGTGTAAGCAGAAATTAACACCAGCTGGCTGTTAAATGCTAACTTCAGTCATTTGGAAATAATTTGCAAGACAGGATCCCAAACCAGTTTGTTACCTAGTGATGGGTCTCATGCTGTAGACTGCTCTCTACCATCCTAGAAGCAGGGGGGAAAATCCTATCGTTCCTGTTGGAAGCAAGCTCAAACTCCATAAAGGACTTACCTGCCGTCCATCCTCATGAAAGCAGGAAAACTTGCCTGCCTTGTTGAGGCAATTACAACTCTAGAAAAAAAAACCAAAAAAACCCCAAAAAAACAAAAACAAACCAGTTGTACAGCAAAATTAAATTTAGATCTCGACCAAATCTGGGGAGATAAAAGATCTCTGGAGGGGATGCTCTCAGACCTTAGCAATTTGTCCTATTCGTTTGAGCCATAAATTTAGCTCATGCTGGTAACAAGCACTGACAGAAGATTTGTCAAAGATCAGGGACATTTCCATTCAGAATCCTTCCATGGTCACCAAATTTTGAACCCAAAAACTCTGAGACAGGTTTCAGTTAATTTAGAAAGTTAATTTTGCCAAGGTTGAGGACATACCTGTGACAAAGCCCCAGCACGTCCTGACAACATGTGCCAAAGGGGGTCAGGGCACAGCTTGGTTTTATACATTTTAAGGGAGACATGAGACATGTATCAATATATCTAAGAATACAATGGTTCTGCCTGGAAACGCGGGACAACTTGAAGCAAAGGCAGGAAGACTTGAAGCAGAAGGGAGCTTCCAGGTCAAGGATAGTTGAGACACAAAAGGGTGCATTGCATTCTTTTGAGTTTCTGATTAGCCTTTCCAAAGGAGGGAATCAGATACGCATCCATCTCAGTGAGCAGAGGGATAACTTTAAATAGAATGGAAAGCAGGTTTGCGTTAACCAGTTTCCAGCTTGAGTTTTCCTTAGTGATGTTGGGGGCCCAAAATATTTCCTTTGACAACATAACATTTCTGTTTATTTGTGATCTCTGTATTGGTCCATTTCCACACTGTTGATAAAGACATACCTGGAATGGGGCAATTGAAAAAACAAAGATGTTTAATGGACTTACAGTTCCACGTGGATAGGAAGGCCTCACAATCATGGTGGAAGGTAAAAGACACCTCTTACATGGTGGCAGAAAGAGAATGAGAGCCAAGCAAAACGAGTTTCCCCATATGAAACCATCAGATCTCATGAGAGTTATTCACTACCATGAGAACAATATGGGGGAAACCTCAGCCATGATTCAGTCATCTCCCTCCGCGTCCCTCCCACAACACGTGGTAATTATAGGAGTACAATTCAAGATGAGATTTGGGTGGGGACACTGAGCCAAACCATATCATTGTGCCTCTGACACCTCCCAAATCTCGTGTCCTCATTTCAAAACTTATCATGCCTTCCCAACAGTCCCCCAAAGTCTTAACTCATTTCAGCATTGACCCAAAAGTCCACAGTTCAAAGTCTCATTTGAAACAAGGCAACTCCCTTCTGCCTATGGGTCTGTAAAATCAAATAGTCTTACAAATCAAAATCAGTTTGGAAAACGTTCCAATGGGTAATAGAAATGAAAACTCTTTGAGGAGGTTTAATGACTGTATTAAAGGTTGTAGTTGTCACTCTCTACTGATGTCAGTTCCTTCTACCATCCTCTTGCACAATTTCTTTTCTTTTCTTTCTTTTTTTTTTTTGATACATTGTCTCTCTCTCCTGCCCAGGCTAGAGTAATGCAGTGTTGCTATCTCAGGACTCCCAAAGAGCTGGGATTACAGGGGTGAGCCATTGTGCCTGGCCCATTGTGCATAAATCTTAATACCTTCCAAATCTTACAGTAAATTTATTCTACTCCAAGAGTAGAGTCCCATGCTTTCACAGCTATTCACAAGAGGTGACAGAGCCATAAAATTACACTTGCAGAAATCATATGTGAAGAACTTGTCTTTTGTTTACTTGTAGGGAATTGTGGTTTTAGAGTCATGAAGATAGCATTTTAGCATCATATATGTGTGGTTTAGCATTAGGATTAAGGGAAAAAGAAAAAAAAAGCTTTCATTTACTTTATAACAGTTTGAGTAAAAATTGTAATGCTGTATAAAGGTTTTGCTTTGTTTTGTTTGCGACAGAGTCTCACTCTGTCGCCCAGGCTGGAATGCAGTGGTGCGATCTTGGCTCACTGCAACCTCCGCCTCCTGGGTTCAAGTAATTCTCCTGCCTCAGGCTCCCGAGTAGCTGGGATTACAGGTATGTGCCACCATGCCTGGCTAACTTTTGTACTTTTAGTAGAGATGGGGTTTTGCCATGTTGACCATCCTGGTCTGGAACCCCTGACTTCTGGTGATCCGCCTGCCTTGGCCTTCCAGAGTGCGGGGATTACAGGCGTGAGCCACTGCACCAGGCCTAAAGTTTTTTTATTACTAAGTAGAAATGACATTTAAATTGAAAATGGGATTGTACCGGTATCATTCAGCTGTGCAGTTTGAAAGGTTTTTTTTTCTTTTCTTTTCTTTTTTGACAGTTTTCTGGCTTAGAATGTACTTTAAAATTGGTTTCTTTGCTTCAAGACTTGTTAACTAATAATATATGTTTTTCTTAAGCTAGTTTGTTATTTCTGTATGTGTAAATGCCATCTTCTGAAATTTGTTGGAGACACAGACATCAATAGCCTTCAAATATTGAACTGGCTTGGGGTCTCAATTCTCCAGTCAGAGGGGTTAGTGCAAGGAAAGGGGCTAGCGAGAATAAAAGTCTTTTAAATCTTCATAGTCTTTAATATTTAAACTAACATTTCAAACTCTTCAGACACTTGTTAAATAATTGGGTGTACTTTTGTAAATTGCCTTTGAAACTGCTGAAACATTTTTTCTTACACTGTTTTTTCTAAAAATAGCATGATAGTCTTCATCATTAGTATGATTCAAAGATTGTCATCAGTGGATTTCTGATGAGATTCCAGTTTGTTCACTACCTAAATAGAATGATAGTCATTTTTGTTGTTCGTTTTTATAATAAAGGAAGAAAATATTGTTTGTAATAAACCTTCTGGTTGAATAAAAAGGAGACACGGGAAATCTGATGTCATTCAGGGTTGAAACCACACCTGTAAGAGAAGGTCAGTTCAGATGAGGGGACATCTCTTGTTTTACATATACTCCATCTTTGGAAGGCCTGAGACACCTTCAACGACAAAGGAGTCTTCTTCCAACTGGGAATGATGCTTCTATTTAGACATTCCTTTCTAGCATTTCTCAGGACATCTATTTCTGGATTTTGAATCCTGAAGAAAAATGGTTAAGAAATCTTGAAATCAAGCAAAAGGTTTACAGAACCCATATGGTAACATAGAAATGTTACTGCTTTGAAGGAATCACTGATTCCAAGTTAAAAGCAAGAAGAGGAATGGTGACATGCTGAGTTGAAATTTAAGGTAGACATTTCCAACAACTAGGACAAGAGCACATGAGAGAAGCAGTAACAAGGTAGTCTTGGGGACAGCAAATTTTTTCTGTAATGAGCCAGACAGTAAATATTTTAGGCTTTATAGTCTCTGTTGCAATTATTAATCTGTTTTGTGGTATCATAAACAATATGTAATTAGATATGTGTAGCTATTTTCCAATAAAGCTTTATTTAGAAACATTAAAGTTGAGTTTTATATATATTTCAAGCTTGATCATATATCATTCTTTTGATTTTTTTGACAACTTAAAAATGTAAAAAATTCTCAACTTGTGAGGCATACAAAAATAAGGGGGACTTAGTTGGCCAATGTCAATCTAATCAGTTTCTGCTGCCATGTTGTGTAAAGAGTGGGCCTAATTGTTGTTAACAGTGAGTCTTTTTCGCATATATATTACAATAATATATATGTAGTAAATGTTTTAAAAATTCTATAAAAGATGTTTCAAAAATAAATCTACAAGCAAAGTCAGTCTTTAAATTGGCAATTTTGACAAATGATTTTGTGAGGTGTTGTTAACTGTGCTAGAAATTGTGAATGTTAAGTTGTTTATATGCTACCCAATTAAATGTCATCCAATCACTCAAAAATGTTCTGACATTTTTCAGTGGATTTCTCCAAATTTGCTGTCAATATCTTTTTTTGGTAAATACGCCAAAAAAAGAAATGTAAACAGAAGGTAAGAATTTTGTTGTCTAATACTCCAAAATGAAATCAGAAACTGATCTAAAATCTGAATTAGCCAATGCAATATGGATTTTTATAGCTCAATCAAAATAATGAAAAACAGATAAGCTTTTCATTATGAAAAAGAAAATGAGGATAATAGACATAATGACATCCAACTTCAAAATGGTTTTGGACATATTTTTAACAGCCAAAGCAGTGCCAAACCAAAATGAAAGAAATGTCTTTATTTTTGAAATATGTGTTGCTAAAGGTCAAAAGAGTTGGTGCTCTAGTCCCATCAATTCAGGACTTATTTATTGAATTAAATTGAATTACAGGAATCAAAAAAGATACGCCAAAAATTGTGAATACTTCAATATGACTAGAGAATACAATCTTCAATAAGCAGAAAGCTATATGTGATGAGACTGGAGAAAGATTTGGAAAAACTTGATTTGCTTTACACTTCAGACTAGTTTTATCAGAATCCCTTTTATTCTCACCAGATATGTATATATCTATTTCCAGCCACAGATGGGAAAAAATAAATATTTTAATAAAGTTCTAAAAAAAGCCATGTGAAGATTTTGAGTTGAGTACCAATAAAATCAGATTTTTATTTTTAATGAAAAACAATGTTTTATGACATTTACATTTTGGGAAAACCTAAAATTTCATTTCACTAATTTTATTTGGCATATTTGAAAAATTATTTTGTGTTAGACAAGAAATATTGAATTCTTTTTTAAATATACTATGCACAGTCGTGTAATATACAATAAAAATACTAAAAATAATATTTTAAACTGACACATTTTGTTTTTTAGATGTGGTTGATTTAAAAGTCTCTACTTACAAGTTTTGTAAAAAATAAACAAGGAAAACTAAAATGAAAACATAACAGAAAATTCAGAAATCGTTTTATTTAGAAGAGTTGCCACCATTCCCACTTGCATTTGCTATAGACTCAAAGGAGACAGGGAAGTGACGGAGCTCTATAGAGAAAAAGGGACAATTCCAACTATGCTTTGACTCAAGGTTCTTGTCATGGAAAAGGTGGAAATGAGCAGCAGAACATCTTAGGCATGTAAACCTAAAACAAAATTCTGAGCTCCCACAACCATCTGAATGAATCTCTCCTCTCAGCAAGGGCCTTCCTAAGTTAACCTGAAAAAATAGTTCAGGCCACAATGTGAAGGGGACTAGAGATGCCTCATTATATATACCCTTTTGGGGTTACTCATATAAAAGAATCTTTAAGTCTGATAAAAATCATTTTTAATCTATTCTCTCCGAAACCTGCTACATGGAAGCTACATCTGGAAGATAAAACCTTGGTGTCCACAACTCCTTAGTACAACCCAGACATACCTTTCTATTGATAATAACTCTTTCAACCAATTGCCAATCAGAAAATATTTGAATCTGCCTGTGACTTAGAAGCTCTCACTTTGAGTTTTCCCAACTTTCCAAAGTGAACAAATGTACATCTTACAAGTATTAACTGATGCTTCATGTCTCCCTAAAATGTATAAAACCAAGCTGTGGCCTGACTACCTCGAGTACATGTTCTCACGATCTCCTGAGTGCTGTGTCATGGACCATGGACACTCATATTTGGCTCAGAATAAATGTCTTCAGATATTTTACAGAGGTTGACTCTTCATTGACAGGTGATTGCTTTGGAAAACATACTTGGCTTTCTCTGGTTGGTGCTGTCTTGAAACTGAGGTAAAGAGAAGTAGCAATCACTGATCCAGTTTGGATGCTTTGGGGCCAATTGCTGTAGTTGGGGTTTGGTTTCCTGGCAAGTTGCTGTAGACATGGTGGATTAGAATTCGATTGTCCTACATGATCTGGCCATTGTCCATTTGTACACTAATTTCATCACAGCTTTCATCCCTTTCATAAATGCTAAGCACTTTATATCATTACTAAAACCTTCAGTCCTTGGGGAATTCAAATGCTGTATTTATGCTAAAATTCCATCTTTATTTTTGCATAGTGATTCCTTGTTAAAAACACAGATTATGACATATAATTTGAAAAAAATTTTCTCAATCACTGAGCTGGATTGATGAATGCTCACTTTTATGTCTTAATTTTTGGGTATCTTAATTTATTAAAAATATGTGTGTATTTATATTTACTTATCATCTCACGGTTTAATATCACAAAAACTGTTTTTTAAATAACCTTTGTTCATTAGCATTAGACTCATTAAACCAATCTCAACTGTGTGCTTGAATTGTTTATATGCTCCTAAAAAAGTATACTAATGCAATGTAACTGCCTGATGGGTTCTTTCTGTCCACTGCCCAAAGACCACGGCATTTTAGTAAGAAAGAGTTTAACTGATGCAAGGCTCATCATGCCATATGGGAGATAGAGTTATTGCTCAAATAAGGCAACTCGAGGTTTGGAGCGTGGGAGTTTTTCAAAGACAGCTTGGAGCTAGGGTAGTGGCAGTTCTGATTGGTTGAGTCAAAGATGAAATAATAGGAAAGTCCAAGGTGGCCTCTTTGGCTGAGTCACTTCTGGGGGGGACCACAGGAGTGATTGGCAGGTGAAGGTGGAGCCATCAATCATCAGACATGAAAAAAAAAAAAAAAACTGAAAAAATATCTCGAAAGGCCAGTCTTAAGTTCTACAATAGTTATGTTATCTCAAAGGGAAATTGGGGAAGTTGCATATCTTACAACCTCCAGAATAATGCCTGACAATGGTTTCTGGGTCTACACCTTAGCATAATTCAGGCTTCTCTCCTACCCCTAGCTTTGTGATCTCTCATTAGCTTTACAAAGGCAGCTGAGTTTTGGGAAACTGAGTTTTGGGAAAGTTTTGGGCTACTATCATTTAAACTATAAACTAAATGTCTCCCAAAGTTAACTGGCCTAAGCCCATGATTACTTAAAGCAGTTTGAAGGCTAAAGGCAAGATGGGGGTTGGCTAGATCAGATCTCTTCAACCACCATGGTTATCTGACATAATTTTTGCAAAGGTGGTTTCAGCAAGAAATCAATAACACTTGTTTGGTAAACAAACCCTAATTTGCTGTTGGAGTTTTAAAACAGTACAATGGATTTATAACAATACATTTTGATAAAAATCTAATTCTACTTATTTAAATGTAAATAATATGAAAAAAGTTTATGCAAAAGGCAACTGTTGAATTAAGTTTAGAGCTTTTGTTTTGGACATCAGTACACAAATACTTTTAGAATAAAATTATGAAAAATGGACATATAAATAGAGCCATGAATGCATAATAATTATGGTTTATTTTAAAGTTTTAAGTGGCTTCAATATTTTTATTATATCCAGTTTCAGTAATTTAAATATTTTGAGCTAGTAGCTATTTACTACATTTCACACGAGATATATAAGGAATCATACAACGAACTCATTAATCTTCTGAACAGGATGCCACTGATGTTTCATTGTGTTCAATTACTATTTACCAAGGATCAGATATTGTGCCAGGTTAAGGGAGCATAAAAGTAAAACACCCACCATCACTGTTCTAAAGTAATTTTCAAATTTGTGTGGCGGTGTATGTATACACTCATATATGTATGAAATACACACATTATATAATGTATATATAATATACATTATATATTATGTATAATATATACATATAATATATACATTATATATACTATCTATATTAAATATATATTAACCTCTAATTATTTATTCAAATAACATTTCATGAATGCCTACTATTTGCCAGCAAATCTTCTAAGTGAGAGAGGAACAATTATATTCAAGCCATAAAAGGTTCTTCATGCAGCTAACATTTAGTGAAGAAGACTGATATGGTTTGGCTCTGTGTCCCCACCCACATCTCATCTTGAATTGTACTCCCATAATTCCCATGTGTTATGGGAGGTATCAGGTTTTCCCCATACTGTTCTCCTGGTAGTTAATATGTCTCATGAAATCTGATGGTTTGATAAGTAGAAAGACGTTTCATTTAACTTTCATTCTTTCTCTTGTCACTCCCATGTAAAAAGTGACTTTTGCCTTCTGCCATGATTTTGAGGCCTTCCTAGGCACGTGGAACTGTAAGTCCACTAACCCTCCTTCTTGTGTAAATTATGCAGTCTCAAGTATGTCTATTAGAAACCAATGATTTAACATAGAGTACGAAACTTGCAGAAGTCTCAGTGATAAAGTTTCAGGGAAGAACAGTAAGGTAAATATTTTACAGAGAAAATATGACTGATCTCTCCCATAATAGTAGCAATTCAGTGGAAAACAAATAGTGTTTTCAGCAAATGGTGCTAGAACACTTGGGCATATATATTTTTAAAACTAAACTTTGATCTATACTTCATATCAAGTACAAAAATTAACTCAAAACGCATCATAGATATAAAGGTAAAACCAAAAACTATAAAACTTTTAGAACAACTAGTAGAAAACTTTTGTGACCTTGGGCTAAGCAACCATATCTGAAATACAATAGCAAAAGCAAATATTAAAAAAAGAAAATGTTGATAATTTAGGTTTCACCAAAATTAAAAGTTTCAGTTTTCAAAAGTTATTTTCAGAGACTGAAATGACAGGCCACAAATTGAATTAAAATATTTTCCAATCTAATATCTGATAAGTAATTAGAAAATAAACAAGCCACTTTAAATAATGAGCAAAATATCTGAATAGTTATTTCACCAAGAAGAGAGCTGGATGAAAAATAAGCCCATAACAAGACTTTCAACATCATTAGTCATTAGGGAATTGCAAATTGAAACCACTACACATCTTTTAGAATGGCTGGAATTATAAGGAGCGACAGCTAATGCTGACAAGGATGTACAGAAACTAGATATGTCATACATTGCTGGTGGGAATGTAAAATGGAACAACCACTTTGGGAAATAGTTTGGTGGTTTCCTAAAATATAATGTGTATGCCTACCTGCTCCAACCATCCCACTCTAGGCATTTATCCAAGAGAAGTAAAACTCTAAGTTAATATGAAGACTTGTGCATGAATGTTCACACCGTTTTGTTTGTAATAACCCTACACTACAAACAACCTAAATTCCCAGCAAGAGATGAATGGATAAGCAAATTTTCCTATATCTTTTCAATGGAACAATACTTAGTTATGAAATAACCATCAGTGCATTCTATAACATAGATTAATCTCAAAACGATTATAGTGAGTGAAAGTAACTAGACAATATACATAGTTTCAGCATGTCATAGCAACATTCTTCCTCCAAGGAAATAAAACTATCACCTTTGAAGCAAATAACTTGTCTGAGATTACCCTTTTTTGAGAACTAGGTATTTCATTTCTAATATTACCTTTGCTAGGAAATCAGCAGCTTCATCCAGTCTCATTAAATCAGCAGTAAAAAGATTAGGAGGGAACCTCTATTACCTCTGTAAATTTACTGTTTTTTAAAAAGGAAAGCACAATGAGAAGTTTTCTTAAAGAAAAGGATAACTCTGTAGAGCTCAACATTTGAAGTAACATTTTTTTCCATCTAAACTGTAAGTTAGCTTTTGCCTAATTTTTTAACTTAAATTTTATTTTACTTATCCTTGCGTTGAAATATCTAACAGATTCTGGCCAGGTGCAGTGGCTCATGCCTGTAATCCCAGTATTTTGGGGGACCTAGGTGGACAGATCACAAAGTCAGGAGTTCAAGACCAGCCTGACTAACATGGTGAAACCCCATCTCAACTAAAAATACAAAAATTAGCCAGGCATGGTGGTGCACTCCTGTAATCCCAGTTACTCAGGAGGCTGAGGCAGGAGAACCGCTTGAACCTGGGAGGCAGAGGTTGCAGTGAGCCAAGATCACGCTACTGCACTCCAGCCTTGGTGACAGAGCGAGACTTCCAAATCAAAAAAAAAAAAAAAAAAAAAAAATTAACAAATTCTAAAGATTATGATAAAATAGGCCAAATTACAGGCACCCATCTAATCAACTGTAATCAACTGGTAACTTCTAACAACCCACTAGTTCCGCATCACAGTTTTAGGGAGAAGGCATTACCCAAATGTCAAAGCCTAGGGAATTCTTTTTTTTCTTTTTTTTTTTTTTATTATTATTATACTTGAAGTTCTAGGGTACATGTGCATAACGTGCAGGTTTGTTACATATGTATACTTGTGCCATGTTGCTGTGCTGCACCCATCAACTCGTCAGCACCCATCAACTCGTCATTTACATCAGATATAACTCCCAATGCAATCCCTCCCCCCTCCCCCATCCCCCCTCCCCATGATAGGCCCCGGTGTGTGATGTTCCCCTTCCCAAGTCCAAGTGATCTCATTGTTCAGTTCCCACCTATGAGTGAGAACATGCAGTGTTTGGTTTTCTGTTCTTGTGATAGTTTGCTAAGAATGATGGTTTCCAGCTGCATCCATGTCCCTACAAAGGACACAAACTCATCCTTTTTGATGGCTGCATAGTATTCCATGGTGTATATGTGCCACATTTTCTTAATCCAGTCTGTCACTGATGGACATTTGGGTTGATTCCAAGTCTTTGCTATTGTGAGTAGTGCTGCAATAAACATACGTGTGCATGTGTCTTTATAGCAGCATGATTTAGAATCCTTTGGGTATATACCCAGTAATGGGATGGCTGGGTCATATGGTACATCTAGTTCTAGATCCTTGAGGAATCGCCATACTGTTTTCCATAATGGTTGAACTAGTTTACAATCCCACCAACAGTGTAAAAGTGTTCCTGTTTCTCCACATCCTCTCCAGCACCTGTTGTTTCCTGACTTTTTAATGATCGCCATTCTAACTGGTGTGAGATGGTATCTCATTGTGGTTTTGATTTGCGTTTCTCTGATGGCCAGTGATGATGAGCATTTTTTCATGTGTCTGTTGGCTGTATGAATGTCTTCTTTTGAGAAATGTCTGTTCATATCCTTTGCCCACTTTTTGATGGGGCTGTTTGTTTTTTTCTTGTAAATTTGTTTGAGTTCTTTGTAGGTTCTGGATATTAGCCCTTTGTCAGATGAGTAGATTGCAAAAATTTTCTCCCATTCTGTAGGTTGCCTGTTCACTCTGATGGTAGTTTCTTTTGCTGTGCAGAAGCTCTTTAGTTTAATGAGATCCCATTTGTCAATTTTGGCTTTTGCTGCCGTTGCTTTTGGTGTTTTAGACATGAAGTCTTTGCCCTTGCCTATGTCCTGAATGGTACTACCTAGGTTTTCCTCTAGGGTTTTTATGGTATTAGGTCTAACATTTAAGTCTTTAATCCATCTTGAATTAATTTTCGTATAAGGAGTAAGGAAAGGATCCAGTTTCAGCTTTCTACTTATGGCTAGCCAATTTTCCCAGCACCATTTATTAAATAGGGAATCCTTTCCCCATTTCTTGTTTCTCTCAGGTTTGTCAAAGATCAGATGGCTGTAGATGTGTGGTATTATTTCTGAGGACTCTGTTCTGTTCCATTGGTCTATATCTCTGTTTTGGTACCAGTACCATGCTGTTTTGGTTACTGTAGCCTTGTAGTAGAGTTTGAAGTCAGGTAGCGTGATGCCTCCAGCTTTGTTCTTTTGACTTAGGATTGTCTTGGAGATGCAGGCTCTTTTTTGGTTCCATATGAACTTTAAAGCAGTTTTTTCCAATTCTGTGAAGAAACTCATTGGTAGCTTGATGGGGATGGCATTGAATCTATAAATTACCTTGGGCAGTATGGCCATTTTCACGATATTGATTCTACCTATCCATAAGCATGGTATGTTCTTCCATTTGTTTGTGTCCTCTTTGATTTCACTGAGCAGTGGTTTGTAGTTCTCCTTGAAGAGGTCCTTTACATCCCTTGTAAGTTGGATTCCTAGGTATTTGATTCTCTTTGAAGCAATTGTGAATGGAAGTTCATTCCTGATTTGGCTCTCTGTTTGTCTGTTACTGGTGTATAAGAATGCTTGTGATTTTTGCACATTAATTTTGTATCCTGAGACTTTGCTGAAGTTGCTTATCAGCTTAAGGAGATTTTGGGCTGAGACAATGGGATTTTCTAAATATACGATCATGTCATCTGCAAAGAGGGACAATTTGACTTCTTCTTTTCCTAACTGAATACCCTTGATTTCTTTCTCTTGCCTGATTGCCCTAGCCAGAACTTCCAACACTATGTTGAATAGGAGGGGTGAGAGAGGGCATCCCTGTCTTGTGCCAGTTTTCAAAGGGAATTTTTCCAGTTTTTGCCCATTTAGTATGATATTGGCTGTGGGTTTGTCATAAATAGCTCTTATTATTTTGAGGTACGTTCCATCAATACCGAATTTATTGAGCGTTTTTAGCATGAAGGGCTGTTGAATTTTGTCAAAAGCCTTTTCTGCATCTATTGAGATAATCATGTGGTTCTTGTCTTTGGTTCTGTTTATATGCTGGATTATGTTTATTGATTTGCGAACGTTGAACCAGCCTTGCATCCCAGGGATGAAGCCCACTTGATCATGGTGGATAAGCTTTTGGATGTGCTGCTGAATCCGCTTTGCCAGTATTTTATTGAGGATTTTTGCATCGATGTTCATCAGGGATATTGGTCTAAAATTCTCTTTTTTTTTGTTGTGTCTCTGCCAGGCTTTGGTATCAGGATGATGTTGGCCTCATAAAATGAGTTAGGGAGGATTCCCTCTTTTTCTATTAATTGGAATAGTTTCAGAAGGAATGGTACCAGCTCCTCCTTGTACCTCTGGTAGAATTCAGCTGTGAATCCATCTGGCCCTGGACTTTTTTTCGTTGGTAGGCTATTAATTATTGCCTCAATTTCAGAGCCTGCTATTGGTCTATTCAGGGATTCAACTTCTTCCTGGTTTAGTCTTGGAAGAGTGTAAGTGTCCAGGAAATTATCCATTTCTTCTAGATTTTCTAGTTTATTTGCGTAGAGGTGTTTATAGTATTCTCTGATGGTAGTTTGTATTTCTGTGGGGTCGGTGGTGATATCCCCTTTATCATTTTTTATTGCATCTATTTGATTCTTCTCTCTTTTCTTCTTAATAGTCTTGCTAGCGGTCTGTTAATTTTGTTGATCTTTTCAAAAAACCAACTCCTGGATTCATTGATTTTTTTGGAGGGTTTTTTGTGTCTCTATCTCCTTCAGTTCTGCTCTGATCTTAGTTATTTCTTGCCTTCTGCTAGCTTTTGAATGCGTTTGCTCTTGCTTCTCTAGTTCTTTTAATTGTGATGTTAGAGTGTCAATTTTAGATCTTTCCTGCTTTCTCTTGTGGGCATTTAGTGCTATAAATTTCCCTCTACACACTGCTTTACATGTGTCCCAGAGATTCTGGTATGTTGTATCTTTGTTCTCATTGGTTTCAAAGAACATCTTTATTTCTGCCTTCATTTCGTTATGTACCCAGTAGTCATTCAGGAGCAAGTTGTTCAGTTTCCATGTAGTTGAGCGGTTTGGATTGAGTTTCTTAGTCCTGAGTTCTAGTTTGATTGCACTGTGGTCTGAGAGGCAGTTTGTTATTATTTCTGTTCTTGTACATTTGCTGAGTAGTGCTTTACTTCCAATTATGTGGTCAATTTTGGAATAAGTGCAATGTGGTGCTGAGAAGAATGTATATTCTGTTGATTTGGGGTGGAGAGTTCTATAGATGTCTATTAGGTCTGCTTGCTGCAGAGATGAGTTCAATTCCTGGATATCTTTGTTAACTTTCTGTCTCGTTGATCTGTCTAATGTTGACAGTGGAGTGTTGAAGTCTCCCATTATTATTGTATGGGAGTCTAAGTCTCTTTGTAAGTCTCTAAGGACTTGCTTTATGAATCTGGGTGCTCCTGTATTGGGTACATATATATTTAGGATAGTTAGCTCTTCCTGTTGAATTGATCCTTTTACCATTATATAATGGCCTTCTTTGTCTCTTTTGATCTTTGATGGTTTAAAGTCTGTTTTATCAGAGACTAGTATTGCAACCCCTGCTTTTTTTTGTTCTCCATTTGCTTGGTAAATCTTCCTCCATCCCTTTATTTTGAGCCTATGTATGTCTCTGCGTGTGAGATGGGTCTCCTGAATACAGCAGACGGATGGGTCTTGACTCTTTATCCAGTTTGCCAGTCTGTGTCTTTTAATTGGAGCATTTAGTCCATTTACATTTAAGGTTAATATTGTTATGTGTGAACTTGATCCTGCCATTATGATATTAACTTATTTTGCTCATTAGTTGATGCAGTTTCTTCCTAGCCTAAATGGTCTTTACATTTTGGCATGTTTTTGCAATGGCTGGTAACGGTTGTTCCTTTCCATGTTTAGTGCTTCCTTCAGGGTCTCTTGTAAGGCAGGCCTAGTGGTGACAAAATCTCTAAGCATTTGCTTACCTGTAAAGGATTTTATTTCTCCTTCACTTATGGAACTTAATTTGGCTGGATATGAAATTCTGGGTTTAAAATTCTTTTCTTTAAGAATGTTGAATATTGGCCCCCACTCTCTTCTGGCTTGGAGAGTTTCTGCCGAGAGATCTGCTGTTAGTCTGATGGGCTTCCCTTTGTGGGTAACCCGACCTTTCTCTCTGGCTGCCCTTAAGATTTTTTCCTTCATTTCAACTTTGGTGAATCTGGCAATTATGTATCTTGGAGTTGCTCTTCTCAAGGAGTATCTTTGTGGCGTTCTCTGTATTTCCTGGATTTGAATGTTGGCCTGCCCTACTAGGTTGGGGAAGTTCTCCTGGATGATATCCTGAAGAGTGTTTTCCAACTTGGTTCCATTTTCCCCCTCACTTTCAGGCACCCCAATCAGATGTAGATTTGGTCTTTTTACATAATCCCATACTTCTTGCAGGCTTTGTTCATTTCTTTTTCTTCTTTTTTCTTTTGGTTTCTCTTCTCGCTTCATTTCGTTCATTTGATCCTCAATCGCTGATACTCTTTCTTCCAGTTGATCGAGTCGGTTACTGAAGCTTGTGCATTTGTCACGTATTTCTCGTGTCATGGTTTTCATCTCTTTCATTTCGTTTATGACCTTCTCTGCATTAATTACTCTAGCCATCAATTCTTCCACTTTTTTTTTCAAGATTTTTAGTTTCTTTGCGCTGGGTACGTAATTCCTCCTTTAGCTCTGAGAAGTTTGATGGACTGAAGCCTTCATCTCTCAACTCGTCAAAGTCATTCTCCATCCAGCTTTGATCCGTTGCTGGCGATGAGCTGCGCTCCTTTGCCGGGGGAGATGCGCTCTTATTTTTTGAATTTCCAGCTTTTCTGCCCTGCTTTTTCCCCATCTTTGTGGTTTTATCTGCCGCTGGTCTTTGATGATGATGGTGACGTACTGATGGGGTTTTGGTGTAGGTGTCCTTCCTGTTTGATAGTTTTCCTTCTAACAGTCAGGACCCTCAGCTGTAGGTCTGTTGGAGATTGCTTGAGGTCCACTCCAGACCCTGTTTGCCTGGGTGTCAGCAGCAGAGGCTGCAGAAGATAGAATATTGCTGAACAGCGAGTGTACCTGTCCGATTCTTGCTTTGGAGGCTTCCTCTCAGGGGTGTACTCCACCCTGTGAGGTGTGGGGTGTCAGACTGCCCCTAGTGGGGGATGTCTCCCAGTTAGGCTACTCAGGGGTCAGGGACCCACTTGAGCAGGCAGTCTGTCCCTTCTCAGATCTCAACCTCCGTGTTGGGAGATCCACTGCACTCTTCAAAGCTGTCAGACAGAGTCGTTTGCATCTGCAGAGGTTTCTGCTGCTTTTGTTGTTTACTGTGCCCTGTCCCCAGAGGTGGAGTCTACAGAGACAGGCAGGTTTCCTTGAGCTGCTGTGAGCTCCACCCAGTTCGAGCTTCCCAGCGGCTTTGTTTACCTACTTAAGCCTCAGCAATGGCCGGCGCCCCTCCCCCAGCCTCGCTGCTGCCTTGCCGCGATATCGCAGACTGCTGTGCTAGCAATGAGGGAGGCTCCGTGGGTGTGGGACCCTCCTGGCCAGGTGTGGGATATAATCTCCTGGTGTGCCTGTTTGCTTAAAGCGCAGTATTGGGGTGGGAGTTACCCGATTTTCCAGGTGTTGTGTGTCTCAGTTCCCCTGGCTAGGAAAAGGGATTCCCTTTCCCCTTGCACTTGCCAGGTGAGGCGATGCCTCACCCTGCTTCAGCTCTCGCTGGTCGGGCTGCAGCAGCTGACCAGCACCGATTGTCTGGCACTCCCTAGTGAGATGAACCCAGTACCTCAGTTGAAAATGCAGAAATCACTGGTCTTCTGTGTCGCTCGCGCTGGGAGTTGGAGACTGGAGCTGTTCCTATTCGGCCATCTTGCTCCACCCCCTACCAAGAATTCTTAAATAAAAGTAATCTATCATATTTTTTTCCCTGATAATTACATCTACATGAATTAAACATTATTAAAAATGATATGCATTGTTTGTGATGGCCGTTTTGTCTTTCCATTTTTATTTTCAGAATTGAATTGCTGCCAGCTCTGTATCCCATTCAGATCTCGTTACCCATATAACATCTGAGCAGTTACATTGTGCCTCTGCAAGGTATCACAGGAAGAGATAATGACTAGAATTACGTAGGACCAGTCTCATGGGAAGATACTGTGCTTGAAAAAGGAAGTGTTCATATTCTGTATATTCTGATATATTAAATCTTATTGAAAATTTAGAGGCAAACTCTAATCATGTATGTTGATTATAACAAAACTATCATAAACAAAAGCAATGACTTCAAAGTATTTCAGTTAAAGCAGCAGAAGGATATCATCCAAAAATTTCCAAAGGAAAATGAATTAAGAAAATTATTCTGGTGTGTCATGTTCCACTGTATTGGATAGAAGCAGCCACATCTTGTCATCTTCTTGGGAACACAATTTGAGTCTTGAAGTCCTAGGCTTCTAGGTTTTTTTTAAATAGTATTAGTTTGAACTCACTCATGAGTGTAAAACTCCACTGGTATGCAGGTTAGTAGTATGCCTGCACCGTTTTGAATCTTCACTGCTATTGCTATAGTCAGAAGGGTATAAAATGTTCTCTTCAAGCAAGGATAAAGAACTTTTCATTACTATTAGTCTCTCTTCTAGTAGATCCAGTTTCCATGCTGGAAATCATGCAATGTTTGGAAGGTGGCTTGTACTTGCTAAATCTAATTATAAATATAACAAGTAAGTCCTTGACTGTGTTTAAATAGATCTATGTGTAACACGAAGGCAGTTACTGGTAGAATTTTTCTAAATATTACAAATTCCATGAAATGTTCTGATATTATCTCACAGGGAGAAAGTTACTTTGTACTCTGAGATTTTTTTCCATGACCGCTAATGTTAGTGAAAAAAATCTAGGCCAAGAGAGAGCAACAAATTCTTATATTTTGGACAATTTTAACTTCAGCATCATGTTTACTGTTACTAATTTTCCTAATAACTGGGGGTGATATAAACAGTGAACTCATTTCTGAAGTAAGAGAAGAAGCTTGATGGGCTCTTTCTATGTAGGGAACAAAGAGTGTAGTATTTAAGTTGTTGCAAAATTAATTGCAGTCTTTGACATTACTTTTGCACCAACCTAAATAGTATTTTTGTCACTTCATCAGTTGTAGTCCTCTATCAATGAAAATATAGCCAACCAGAAACTTTATAAACAAGAACTTTATAAAATATACTCGTAGTCTAAAGATGTGAGAAATTCATTTGTAAATAAATGCTTGATAAGACTTTGAGGAGGAAGTCCTGAACAATTTTTCATCTTTACATATTCTCAGGATTTTGCTGCTTATAGATGAGCCATGTAGCAACTGTCTTTTTAATTATGTAAAGAGCAATAAAGAAGCAATTTGACCAGGATCCATTAGATGAAATATAATGTTTCTAGGAAGCCAGGATAAAATCAATAGTATCTATCATTAAAGTGGGAGAAGTCTTCTGATAGTGGATATATATTTTTTTCAGAAGGTTGAGCTGACTGCATTGATTCAATCATAATTTTATAAATTTATTAGCACTTAATATATTGGGTGGGTAAATGCCACATTTACCAAGGCCATTGCCCTTAACTTCAGGAGTGATCTCTAACATAAAGTACTGGTTTATTTACAGATATCTCTTTGCTGCATTGAATAGTTTTTAAAACTGCACTGCTTTATTTAGTATTTTCAATAGACCTGCATATTTCAGCCATATATTGCCAAATCACACAAAACTTGGAAAGCACATCTACTATTTGCATAAGCGTTTACTTTTTAAGCTTTTTCCAGGGTTAATGCTCAAATTGGAGATGTTGAGTTTAGTTACCTGAGCAGATTAAGGGTTAAGAATAGAAATTCTCTGATAACTGCAAGTTCAGTGGTAATAGCATATCCCACATAAGGTGCGCCTTCACCAATTCTAAGATAAGAGCCATATCAAACAATATTAATTTAGTATTGAATATGAGGGATCTGTAAAATCATAACTGAACATTCTTAATTCCTGAGTTACTGCTAAATAGTCACGTGGTTCTCCATGTAGAAGGAGTAAACTTGCAGGATTAAGATTTTAATAAAGTTTAATGGTAGCATAAAGTAAACAATAAAAAATTTTCTTGAGTCTTCATGTGGTAAATTAAGAATTAACCAGAGTTATCTGCATGTGGAACCTATCAAGTTAGCACAAAGCAATCTGGCTGCGTCACACAAGCAGAAAGTCTACGCTTTACGTTTTGAGTGGAGGGTTAGGCTAACGGCACAGGTCTGGTATAAAACTGCTTTACCATGTTAGTAGTCCTAATTCACAATCTCCTCTTTCAGAAACAAAAAGACAGAAGGATTTAGCACAATTAGGGATACCCAAAGTTGGAGGCTGCTGCAGACAGGTCTTTAAAGAGAAGGAATTGTTTTGCTTTTCTATCCCATGGGATATACCAGTATTAGTAAACACATGTGAAGGCTGATGTAATTTAGGGAAAAAGGCATTATTGCCTATACAAAGCAGTCGATCCTAAAAAATAAAATGAAAAAGCTTTTGGTGGTTTTTAATTTGCAGTCAACTGTAGTCAAATAACCTTATTCTCACAGAGTAGAATATATGTCTGCTGAGATCACAACCTAAATATTGCATAATTTGTTCACAGATTTGCAAGTTTTCTCTAGGTGCTTTCTGTTCCTCTTCAGTTAATCTTCTTGAGCGATATATGGAGTTCTCCTGTGGACTCCTTCAAGAGAGCACAGCACTAAATCACCTACATTTCATTCCAGGATGTATTTTCAAGCAAGAGTCAAATCTGTGATTATTATTTAGACATCAGGAGAAATATAAGGGAGTTTTCATAAATAACAGAGGCATAACCAACTAGGGAGATTGCTGATTGTCCCAGAAAAGAGTAAATAAATACTGACTGCCCTTACCTACTAGTTCCTAAATAAGACTGCAAATAAATCTGCCATCTTAAAGTGTTTACTTGGTGGTTAGAAGCTTCGGGAAATCTAGGGATCACGGTTCTATTGATTGCCCTGAGGCCTTGTACACATAAGTAGCCTTTTACATTAAGCTGTTTAACTGGCAATATGGGAGTACTGCAAGGACTGATGTCCGACACAATGAGTCCTTTTTCTAACAAAGGATCAATAATAGGTCTTCTTCCTGAGGTTGCTTGAGGTCTCAAAACACATTGAAATAGAATTCGGGCAAGGGCTTATATGGAATAATTTTAATTTTAATAAAGTAAGCTCCGTGTATTCTGCTCAGTTCAATAAAATCTTAGGCCCAAAGAGTAGAGGGTGAATAATCTAATATTTGATTTGTAGAGGTCATTGGGTGCACAGAAACTGGGGTACACATGATTGCTATAAATTGGTTTTATACAGCCTATTCCTTTGGGATCTCTAGATATCTACCAGCTTAAAAAGATTTAATTTGACAGTTTCGACCTAATAAATTTTGCTGGAGCAGTGTTGCAAAATAGAAAGTCATGTTCTTCCTCCAATTATTTGCTTCAAATTGTTAAGGCTGTGAGGCTGCTAGGATCATAGGTTCATTTGAGATGTCCACTGCCTCTACTCCATTTGTATCTTAAGGAATATTTTGGCATAAGTCACAAAATTTATTCAGAAAGAGAAGCCACTGTATCTGTTAGAAATGTGTCAGCCTGTCCTGAACAATCATATTAATTTCATTTTAATTGTCTAGAAAAATCAGTAAATATATTAATTTGATCCAGATCTGTATAGATGGGGCATTGTTGAATCCCTAAGTTGGCTCATTAGACCCCCTTTTTAGTTTTTGAGGATCAGTAAATTTTTTAGTGTTCTTACTTTCCTCTCAAGTTCTCCATACTAGTCTACTGCTGGTGTTTGCTTTGTTAATATAAATTATGCCAAATTTTTTTGCCCAAATCTGCTTTCATAAAGAAGACATTTAGGATGCCCTGAGGCTATCCTATTTCTTTAGTGTTCAATACATTTTCTTCTGACTTGTGATATGCTAATAATCTTCAATTGAGTTTCAGTTTGCTCTTTGGAACCATCTATAGCCTTCTGATGGTGAGACTATTATATTTATAGGTGGATAAAATTCTAGCAGAACTGGACTTCAGCACTAGAAAATATTTTAATTCCAGGAAATGTGTTGGGTCTCTGTAGGCTTGAAGAATCATTTTACTGTAATGGGGAGCTTCACTTGTGACCAGTTTTCAAAAACAATGGCATAGACTTTCCCTGGAGGGCGGGAATAGAATCTTAGTGGTGATTGTGAGATAGTTTTTCCTTTACTGAGATTAAGCTCAATAATGAGGAAGAATATGGGGCTAACAGACGCAAAGAAATGAGGAGTTTGGAAAACTCCATGAGGATGATATTGGGAGAATGTTGCAAAGTTTTAGTCTTCTCAACAGTCAGAATATTATTATTTTGCAGGATACAGTGGAAGTAGATTGTAAGGTCTAGGAAGACAAAAATGGAGAGAGGTAGAGAAAAATAAGTGGTACAGTTATAAAAGGTTAACTGGATAATTAGCTAGCCTTTTGCTTAGTATTTACTACAGGATTCTTTAAAAAAAGTTAATTTTGAGTTATGAAAACACTTAAATCCTTTGACCCATACTCAAATACAGAGATCATGAAAGAGGATTACTTTCTGTTTGTCTTAAGATGCAACAGAGGTGTAAGACCTTGTGGAAAAATGAAGGTTATTCAAAATTCAATTTGAAACATTTTTCGATATATGTGTGCAGTTTTATTAGCTATGTACATGAATTTGACATGTAGTAAACATAAATATAAGACATACGGATCCTGGCGGTTGGTAAGGTTTGATTTTTTGAAGGGACAGAATGTTATTATAAACAACAAAAAGGAGATTACGTCAACGCTTGCTAGACACCTGTAAACAAGGCACTCTCCTCACTCCACAGTTTGGGCTGGGCTACTGGTCTGATTTACTACTAGATGCTGATTCCAAGTAATGGCATAGCTTATGTTCCAAACAATGAGCTATTTGAGAAACTCCTTGACA
This sequence comes from Macaca mulatta, assembly GCF_049350105.2. NCBI lineage: Eukaryota > Metazoa > Chordata > Mammalia > Primates > Cercopithecidae > Macaca > Macaca mulatta. The sequence continues at coordinate 111,210,511 of NC_133418.1, forward strand.
ATACACAGATCCACTAATAGAACAGATCAGACATTGCAGAGATTCCCTCTCTTTGTGGCATTCAAAGGAGAAATTATATTACTTCTCTGTATTCAAGCATGAAAAGACCAGAAGGCTGCGAATCAAAATGAACAGAAACTCATAAGAAAGAACAAGAAAAAACTCAGTGACAGCAAAAATTAATGTAGTAACTATAATGTATTCAGTCAAACAAGCCAAAAAAAAGTTTGAAATCAAGACTTGATGGGCCCCTGAAATATTTATTTCAAGAGTCACTGGTTAATGTACTTCAAGAGGTAGTGTGATCAAGTAATTTTGGTGGCACTTCTAGAATGTTAAAGAATATGAAGACCAAAAGCATTGCTACCAACAGTATAACCTGATAGAATACAGAGTCTAGGTACATTCTCAGGAATAAGATGAGTAAAGTAAAAGGGAAGTTGATCTTCAAAAGCCAAAAGACTCATATTAAGAAGTATACTGATTGGCCAGCAAAATCTAGATTTGTTGGTTGTGAGAGCACTGCACCGGTAAAAAGTGTTCTGTGTGTCTCAAGATTATAAATACCTTTATTGAATACCTGAAGTTTCCACCTTGAGATTATGGCTTTCAGCTGTCTCTTGACATGCCCAGTTCACAGTTATTTCACCCAGTCGAGTCTGCATCAATTAAACAGGGTAGGTGGCCAGATCAAGAATTTTCAATCAGGTCTACAACAGTATCAGACAGCTAGATGGTCAGTTTGAGGACTCAGTCAAGACACTTTAATACTCACATAACAAAAATCTTTACTGAATATTATTATAAACAATGACCTATAATATAATTGGAAGTCTAGGAGTAGGTCTGATTCTAGTGATGTCTGAGCAGTAGCTTAATAATGTCATGAAAGACTGAAGCCCTTCTATTCTATGTGTTCTCTGATAGCAGTATCACACAGGGGTTAAGAGAACAGGTTCACAAGTAAAACTGCTTGCCTTGCTTGAACTCTCTTACTAATGTGCCATACAGAGCCCAGTAGCAACTACTGCTAGTAAAGCAGACGCACACACACACACCCACCCACATAGAAAAGTACTTTAAATTAAATATTAGTTGTTATTCCATCTTATTTGCTTTAGCATTTTGTTGTAGTAAGATGAATACCAATGCCATATACAATTTGTTCTTCCTATTCATTTATTCCATGTGCACATAGTGTGACTCTGTGCTGAGTCTTGTTCCATGCCACAGAAGGAAACAAACACTTTATCTTAGAAAATGAATCATTGGTCTTTCTACTTAATTAAGTAAAGTAGATGAATATGTAATGAAAGAAAGAAACCTGAATCAGAGAGACATTCTAGTAGGAAAGAGAAAGGTAGAAAAGAAGGTTGGGAAGGCAAAACATATTCACCACACATGTAAAAATTAACACATAAGTTACAAGGATATAAAAATAAAATCAGTAAAAGTTAGTGTATTGCTATGCCATTAAAATATCTAACATCTCTAAAAGTGAAATGGGAGAGTTCCCTGATTCCCCTCACAGGACATGTGATGAGGGTGTGGCTCATCTATTTACGCTCAAACCCCTTATGGGAGAGGGAGCATGCAGACAGGCAGGTGTTGGAGTCAGGGTGAGCACTTTTGGCTTCAGCCCCACAGTAGCATCTAGGAGTGTTTGCCGGCAACTCCCAAAGCCCCAGTGTGCACATTACAGTGCTCTTGTAGCTCTGCCATCTGCAGATAGCTTAAGTGTTAACCAACTCAGTGCCCTCCCAGGTTCTTGTCCAGCATCCAGGAAGAATCAGGTCACAGGGACAAATTGAAGGATGGTAAATGCGGGGGTTTTATTGCTGGACGGAGGTGGCTCTCAGTGGGATGGATGGGGAGCTGGAGGGGGATGGAGTAGGAAGATGATCTTCCCCTGGAGTTTGGCCGTCCCATGGCTGATCTCCTCCCTGACTGTCCCCAGCTGAACTTTCAACGTTCGGATGTTCCTTCTCTTCTCTCCTCTGCCACACTGCTCTTCTGCTACTATGCTCATCTGCTCATGGAATCTGTGGTTTGCATTTATATGATGATATAATTTGGGTGTGTCCCCACCCAAATCTCATCTTGAATTGTAGCTCCCATAATTCCCAGGTGTTTTGTAGGGGGGGTACCTGGTGAGATAATTAAATCATGGGGGTGGTTTTCCCCACACTGTTCTCATGGTAGTGAGTGAGTCTCATGAGATCTGATGGTTTTGTAAGGGGAAAGCCCTTTTGGTGGGCTCTCATTCTCTCTCTTTGCTGGCCATCCTTTAAGACGTGCCTTTTGCCTTCCACCATGATTGTGAGGCCTCCATAGTCATGTGGAACTGTGAGTCCATTAAACCTCATTCCTTTATAAATTACCCAGTCTCAGGTATGTCTTTATCAGCAGCGTGAAAACAAACTAATATACATGGGTACAGGATGGGGTGGGGGGCGTGGGGGGCCAAAAGGCAATATTTGGGTGCAAAACCAGGAATGCCCATTTTCATTTAGGGCCGTAGGTTTCCAGGCTTGATGGTAGGGCATTTGCTGGGGAATCACTCTCTTCTAGCCAGTGTCTACCTGCCTCCTGTCTGTATCAAAGGGTTACTATGTTCTAAAAGTTCAGTTAATCATCATTATTTCATTTAATCTTTAATCACTTTTCAGAGATACTCTATTAAATATTTTTACCTGAGAAAATTAAAACAAAAAGAATTTCATAATTTACAAAAATAGCTTATAAAAGGTAAAGCTAGTAAGAAAACCTAAATTCAACGGATTCTAGAACTTAAGCTCATAAACCCTATTCTACCTTTATTTGAATTTTCATTATACATAAGCAAAGTAGAGTGTTACTACAAGTCATTGAGAAAAATAATTATTCAAGAAAAATCTCTGGAACAATGAGATTAGTGCACAAAAACATTTCACTGAGCAAATAGTCATACAATACAAGCATGCTAAAGAATTAAATTTATAAGTAAAGCTGTCAATCAGCTGTCAACAACAAAAGAAAGCAAATAGATTATTTATCAGCTAAGGTATAAGGTTATAATTTTTAATCATAAAAGTTTCAAAAATTTGTCATACAAATTTTAATAACTTTATTTATATCATTTTGAAACTAAATATTTTAAAGCAAAGAGATTGGAATGGTACAAATTAGAAAACATTCTGGTATACAATATATAAAAGCCTAATTAAAATCAGTAACAGAAATACACCTTAATGAAAAGTAGTGAACATGACAAGAGAGCTTACTAGAGAAATACAAATACATTTAGCAATGGAAAATTTTGTTTGCTTTGAAAGAATAAAGAAATGCCATTTCATTCGGTTAAAACTATACTATCTTGAAATAAAAGCAAAGATACCTTATTTGGATAGGCCGGCATAGTAATCACTGTATTGTAATTCTTCTTGGAAAGTTTATTTTTGTAATCTTTCTAGAAATACTTAAGGTAGGGATCTACCAGTCACCAGTGCTTTCTCACATAAGAACTTAAATGAGGATAATCAGAGATTAATCTTCTATGTCCCTATCAGCTTATAAACTAGTGAGTAGCTTCTTTTTTATTTTATTCCCCAAAGATTTAGGACACTTTAGGCTCTGACTAGACCATGAATACCCTCACCCAATGAGATCCTGAGAGAAGTATATTTAGAAGGTTAAATAGCAATAAATAAATACAAACATTTCATAGATAGCTCATATGTGTAGAATAGAAAATAGAAAAAAATTTATATGTCAAAATAGCAGGATAATAAATATATTTGTTATATTTTTAAAATATTGTATCCAGCTATTTTAAAATTATATGTTATGAATATTCTTAGTATTTGGGTTGAAATACTTAAAATTAAATTTAATTAAATATATTTTACATATGAAAGCATGATTTCAATTTTTAAAAACATAAATATAAATGCTACTTTGATGACGGGCGTTTGAGTTCTGGTTCTGTTTATCTAAACTACTGGACATGAAAAGATAAAGATGGTAATGATTTCTGTATCGCAAATCTTCCTCTATGGAAGATTATTCCGTTTAAAACAGAAGTAAAGAGTTATACAGTTGGTCTTTCATATCCATGGATTCAGCATTCACAGTATAAACCAGCCATGGGTAGAATATATATTTTAAGAAACGTAAAAAAAAAAATACAATAAAAAATAACCCAAATAAAAAAAACATGCTCTAAAAACTGTGTACATAGCATTTGCATTGTATTTGGTATTTTAACTGATCTAGAGATGATTTAAAGTATACAGGAGGATGTGCATAGTTTATATGTAAATACTACACATGGTTTTATATAAGGGGCTTGAGCATCCCCAGATTTGGTATCTGAGGAAGTCCCAGAACCCATCCCTTGTAGAAGCCAAGAGCTGACACTGCACTGATACATTTGGTGTCTTTGGGCTTAACACACATCTTGAATCAATAATAATTTAGTCTGGTTAGCACCATTTGACTGGGAGAATGAAACAACTTATTAAAATCATCTTTCTCCAGTAAAATAAGTGGGTGAACAAATGTTAATTAGTATCAGAGGGTTAAATGAGCCCATCACAGATAAGATATCAATTTCAGAGAAAACATGGCATGGTGATGAGGCACAGGGTTGCACAGCACACACAGAAAACTAAGCCTTGGTTCTGGGGCAGCTGTCACTACACCCACCTCACTTGTTTATATCATGCTTGAAGGATCAACTGATCACTTACATCTTCTACACAGAGAAATGTAATTTCTGTAAAGTGGATCTCCAGCACATCCAATTTTAGTGCTAGGGGAAAAGAAATTAAATTCTGGAGTCATATCAACATTTTCTTCTCTACGTTAAAAGTCAATGTGGGGAGCTTTCTATAGGTACCAGCAAGGGTGTTTTGGTGCCATTACCATCTTTTCTTTTCTGAATCCATTGCATCCTGTTGACACAGGTGGACTAGATAGGATTTAAGCAAACTTTATGCATATAATTTAAGTTATTGTAGAATTCATTCTGCTACAGTCAATATCTCCATTCATATTAAAACATTAAAGCAGGAGTCTGCAAACTGTGGTCTCTGGGCCAATCCAACCTATTGTCTGCTTTTGTACAGCCTATAAGCTAAGAAACATTTTCAGTTTTTTAAATGGTTGAAAAAAAGTAAAAGAATAATATTATGACATGTAAAATTATATGACATTCAAATGTTAGTGTCCATAACTGAAGTTTTATTGGAACATAGCTATGCTCATGTATTTACAGGTTGTCTCTGCCTGCTTTCATACCACAATGGCAGAGTTCAGTAGTTGTATTAGAGACTGTTTGAACTACAAAATCTAAAATATTTACTCTCTGGCCCTTTACAGAAAAGCTTGCCAACCCCTGTATTAAAGTAACCCAAGATGCTAACCCTTTTATATTTTTGAGTTTGATAGTATTTTGGAATATAACCTGTATACTAAACAGGAAAGATATGTACATTATAATGAAAATGGAGAACCTGGGCCAAATGCAGGGGCTCATGCCTGTAATCTCAATAGTTTGGGAGGCCGAGATGGGAGGATTGCTTGAGGCCAGGGGTTTGAGACCAGCCTGGTCAACGTAGTGAGATCCCATCTCTAAAAAAAAAAGAAAATGGAGAACTCAAGATGTAGATTTATCAGAAATTTGTTGCTTTGAATAGGGTACATAATTTGGAATTAGGTTAATGTCAACTACCATTCAACTGTGCTGTGTGTAAATATAGTAATAATTATATACCTCAATAATGTGTAAGTAAAATGTTGGTTTGATCGAAGGAAGTGGTTACTAAATAACTGTATTTAGCAAATTAAGGGAAAATGCATGGATTATTATTTCAAAATAAAATTTTAATTTAACTTGGTCTTACCTTCCTTTTTTGAAGCGCTTTTATTTCTGTGATATTAAATAGCTTTCTTTTTTATGAAGATTCCATGACAGTAAATAGAATTTGGTATTGTGATTGTTATTTTTCATTTACAAAAGGCAAATTAAAAACAGGAACCCATTTACACAGACATGCAAACTCACACATGCACGCACATGCACACACAAACACAGATGTGCAGACACGTATACACAGAAAATATATGTATATGTAAATATACCGACATAAATGCACATGTATACATACCTGTGCATATATTTACATGCTAAATATTTTTAAGTCTTCTGAATAATTTGACTAGCTGCCACTTATGTTATATCCATCTTTAAAATACATGTATGCTTTATACCTGTGAGTTTTCAAATAAAGACTATCCTTGCATAATTTTTGAGAAAATGTCCAACCCTTCTAGAACATTATGGGAAATTTAAAAGACTACTACAATATTGTGTATTCAATGGTACAATGGTTACTTCACTGTCATGCTGTCTAAAATACTGACTTAGGTCATATGAGTTAAATCATTTCTCCTATTTTTTTCTAAGACAAAATTTACACCAAGGTATTAGAATTCATTGTGATTCATAGCTTCTGTGTCTACAGAAGTATTTCAAGTGCATTCTTCTCTAACACAATCACCTTGTGAATTGATTTGCTATATTACGTGTTAGAACAAATGACCAGCTGCTCTAAGGAAACAGCAATTCCCATCACAGCCTCCACTCTACACTTTCTATCTTTGTGGGTAATTTGAAGAACCTGACTAAGGAATTATATCTATTCTTTTCTGACAGTATGTGCCCAATTACTTAAATATCTAACTTGTACCTATTGATCTCTATTGAATTTCCTTTGTCCTCAGAAGCCTTTGAGGAATTCTCTAAATTCAAACAAGTATATTTTCCTGAAAGGTAAAAATGGAAAACCCTAGGGGCCTGATATGTGCAAGAATAATTCTGAAATGTTCTATTCATTGCGTCTATACAATTTCATGAATTGTTTTTCTTCATGTTCACAATTTTATATCTTTTTACAAACCTCTTGGTGAAGTTGATTTCAGCTCTATTCATGACTGATGTATAAAATTTTGTGAATTATACATGTCACACAGAAAAGCTCAAGTCATTAAAAAGTAAATTGTTAAAAAAAATAAAAACAACCTGGCTAGGGGTGTGGTGGCTCACGCCTGTAATCCCAGCACTTTGGGAGGCTGAGGAGGGTGGATCACAAGGTCAGGAGACCAAGACTATCCTGCTAAAATGACGAAACCTTGTCTCTACTAAAAAATACAAAAAAATTAGCAGAACCCAGGAGGCAGAGCTAGGAGTGAGCCGAGGTCACGCCACTGCACTCCAGCCTGGGCGACAGAGCAAGAGAGCGAGAGAGTGAGACTGTCTCAAAGATAAATACATAAATAAATAAAAATAAAAAATAAAAACAACCTTTGGACCTGCATCAGATGTTATCAATATAGGTAGCTAAAAAATAGGTACACCTGACTCAAAGTACAATAAACCCTCTTTAAAGGACAATGAATAATGGGGAAAATATGAAAATAATAAAAAGGAGAAAATACTGTCCTTTTAAAAACATATGGGTAAGGGACATTCTGTAAACCTCTAGACTTCTTAGCTTCACCTTGATGCAAGATAAATTTTAAATTAAATTATTGTAAAAGAGCTTATTATATTACCTGTGTCTAACAAGCAGCATTATTTTAATGCGTTAAATTCATATGAGACAATTGTCTTTCTCTCCCTTGATGAGGCAACTGACTTTGTAAAGCATAATTGGAGGAAATATGATTACAGGAGAACCAACGTGAAGCTGACTTCAACTTGTTGATTACTCAGTAGGATAAACTGATGTGATGTGGCTGTAAGCTATAAGCTCTTCACTTGCATATAAAATTTTAGCTTACATTACTGTAAGCAAAAATAACTTTTCAAATGAGAGGAATATAAAAAATAGAATTTAGGGTGGAACAAGCTCTCCATAGTATGAAACCATTACTGTGACTCTTAGTAATTCATTGCATATTTCAGCTTTTGAAAAGACCCAGAGTATAAATGGTACTTCATGTTGGATGAAAGATATTACAGAGCAGGATTTGCAGTCTGGTTTATGGTCTTTCTTCACAATTCCTTGTGTTGTGTTCTCTAATGCCAAAAAGTATGCATTCAACCTTATGTTCCTGACACATAGTCATAGTTGCTTTATTTTATACTTAGAAGGGCAAAGCATATCTTCAAGTCGCCTTGAAAGTGCTCAAAGATAATATAGGCAGATAATTAGTTTTAAAATATAAAAAGAAGCTATCATAACTTAAGTTTTCAAGAAAAAAATAAAACCCAGTCATAGGGTTGGTTGTCTGGTACAAGAGATTGGGTCAGAGGAGAAATAGATGACTCTACTCAATTAAGGTTTGGTGGGGCCAGTAAGTCCTGAACTAAACTGTTCGTGCAAAGATGGGTTTGATTTGGGAGATGGAGAATCATAATAGTAAAGTGTGGTATGATGTCACCAGTATCTTTGCTTTACTACAGTGGAGGAGCCATAGATTTATAAATCTCATGAAAATGAAATCAGAAGAAATGGTCTAAAGAGTTGACTAACAAAACAATGTTGACTATAAAGACTGCTGTTCTTGAATTCATTCATGAAATTAGTAGTTTTTCCACCAGGTATGTTTTGAAGGCTGGCTACTCTAGTCTTTCCAAGACTATTTAAGTGTAGATACGTCATAACAAAATGACCACTGAAAAGCCTTTGATTCTTCAGGAATTAAGGAACCATATGCACAATTTATTTTGTAAACTATTCTGCTTAATCTCTATCATTCTCTCTAGTTGCCAGCCACATTTCTCACCACATTTTCTTCACAGTAAGGTTTACTTATAATCATATTTCCTTCAGTAACGCTTTAAGCTGGCAACCCTCATCAAAGGAGATACCAAGTCTGTAAGACTTAAGACTTATAGATCTGCTCAAAAAATCTGAAGGCATTCTGTTTTCTCTCATTTGCTGTATTATATACACTCGTGTTCTGTTGTGGGAAAGGTATGTATCTATGCTCTACCTGGCTAATTTCTCATCCTGTAAGATTTGGTTCAGTCACAGTGCTCACAAGGATGCTTCTTCTGATTATCCACTGGTTGGAGTTTAGTTCCTTTCCTATGGAGCCCCTTCCCGTGTTTTCTGCTTTCATAATGCTTACTCAAGTCTTCCAAAACATTTGGTTTATTTGCCTATTATTAGAGTAGACTAACCTATTTCGGGGTGGGAACCATGATATCTAAATGTTTCCATCTTTTGCAATAACATAATACCTGAAAGGACATAGCTAATTAATGAATACTATTAATAGTTAAATAGAGTGAGTTAACCCACATAAACACAACACATACTCACATCCACCTAATACACAAAGAGGAAATTGCCCAAAACCATGTTCAGAGCAGCATGACCCTCGAGGTGCATAGTCTTCCAAGTCCTCTTTAGATGTCAATGTCATCTGAGATTAATATAATTCTGAAGGACATGTTGGTGTGCAATGATGAATAATAAAGAAGAGCTCTAAACTCATGCAGCCAGAGGGTATGTTTAATGATGCTGTATGTGAAGAAGAAAAATGTCTACATTTCTACATAACAAAGGAACCCATTTTCAGCTCAAATATCAACAAGAAAGTTACTTTCAACAAAAGGAACAAATTGTTGTAGTACTTTTGTCGCAAAAGCATGTAGCAGAATGCAAAACACAGAGGCAGAACACAAAATTATCAAGTCAGAGAACACAGAGTCCTTGAATTGGAAAGAAGCAAGATAAAAAGCTGCAGGGTAACACGGAGAGGCCAAACACATGACAATTATTAACTCATGAACTAATGGGTGGCCTTTTTAAAAACACATTTAAAGGACAAAGACTGATTACTGCAAGTGAACCTGAAAAGTTCAATAAAAAATTCAGAAAATCATTTAAAATTGAGCCAAAGATGAAAATTATTAGGCATACTCAAAAGAAAAAATATATGGAAATGATTCAGTCAATTTAAATAAATGACTCAGAAGGCAGAATTGTTCTTTGGAGTAGTGACAATAATTGTAAAATTCATCTTAGGAGGAAAAAAGCATGAGAACAATAAAATTTTTGAAAAATAAAGAATATTAACAGAATCTGTCTACAAAAGTACAACAATGCATTATATGTTATTTCAAATGGGTAATATTGGCACCTAAAAAGAAAAATTATTAGAGCAAATTAGGATCACTATTTATATAATTTTGATATACTAAAAAAGTAGATTATTTCACAAGATTCTTATCTCATTTCTTCGTTACTTTGGTTGTGGCCTTATAATTAATTCAGTTGATATTCTCAATGCTTTCAGCATTTCCTGCATAATGTTTTTTGAACCACATCCTTTATCTTTCTTTCTCTTTCTGAAAAGTCATGAGGATGGAGTTCTCATGAATGAGATTAGTGCCCTTGTAGAACAGACCCAAGAGAGACTCTTGCTTCTTCCATCATGTGACGACACAGAAAGAAGGTATTATCTATGAACCAGGAAACCGTTCCTTGATCTTGGACTTCCAAGTCTCCAGAACTGTCAGAAATAAATGTTTCTGGTTTATAAGCCACTCCATTTATGGTATTTTCTTATAGCAACCTGAACAGACTAAGACAAAGGATAACTTGCTTTACTCAAAGTCTGCCTATGTAAATGTTAGTCTTACCTAAAAAATATCTTCACAGCAACATCTAGACTGGTATTTGACCAAATCTGGATATCATGGCTTTGCCAAGTTGACATATAAATTTAACTATCACAAGTTCACCCTTTGTCAACTTGGCATTGGTATATATATCCTTAAACTTTATGTACTTAATCTCCAAAAGGAAACAAATAACAATGTCATACTTCCTCCTAACATGATACAACCATCCTGCATACAACCTGAAATGCATAACCTTTTTTCCAGAAAAGATACAGAGTGCTTGCTTGGGTGATATTCATTCTTCTCCTTAATATCTTGCAACTTAAATATTATAATATTAAGCTGGCAATACTTAAAACTATAATGTAAAGTCAATACATATTATAAGATAAGGGGATACAAGAACAAAGAAAATATTTTATATACGTGATATATATTATATTTTATATATATAAAATATGCACACACAAACATATTATAACAAAATAAGGAAGAAATACTCATGGCAATTAGTCTTCTTTTCTGTAAATGTTTGTGTGGTCATAGCTAATATTCACAATTACCCTCTATCACTGCTCATTTCATTTCACCTCTTTCCTCAACAAGCACCTCAGCTGGTTGTTATTATTTACCTGGTTGGGTAACCCAAACTTTCATTCCTGAAGTATCTGGACCATCAGTAGTCCTGCCTGAAGGGGGTTCTTGTAGTTTTCCATTGACCTTAATCACAGGGTATGCGAATACGAAGAAATGCCCCAAGGGAGCTGCTGTATTTCAGATACACCCTTTCTCACTTCCGTTGTGGATTACGAGTTCAATTTTCCCTTGGTAATCAGGATCAATCACCGCAGCCAGCACAGTGATTCCCTTTTCTGCCTGTTAATTTGGAGACATGAGAAGCCTAAGTGGTCTGAGGGCAGTCTTCACTTTCAGCTCAATTACATCATTGTGTGCTTCCCGGTGGAAGCATTTCTCCCTTTGGAACTAAGACCTCAAGGTCAGCAGAGCATAACGTTTCAGGAAGCAAAAACTTTACTAGTGGATCACTAGGGGTAATGGTAAGTGGTAACTCTTCCATTTCCACCTCTTTGATACCTGAACACAAGAATCCCGGCTACAGAAGAAACAGCACCATATATTGGATGCTGACTCAGAACATACACAGTCATACATTAGTGTAAGCATGGACTCATAACAATGAAGTTGGCATTATCCAAATTCATGTTGATTCCATCATTATTCCACATCCTTAATATTCATTCTCATACATGCTCGCTAGATTTCTGTCCATATAAATTTGAGATATCATGTAGTTCTTTTGGAGTATAGCATATTTCTTCATTGGTTACACTTAGTACATCACTTTTAGTGACTGGCGGAAACACGAATCTAGTAATAGGTCTAGAAGCAAAAAGAAGCAGGCAATAGTTGATCTTGAGATTCAAGTCCTAAGGCAGTCTGGTGACAGAATTCTCTCTTGAAGGATCTCAGTCCTTTTCTCTTAAGTCCTTCAACTGATTAGATGAGGCTTACAACCTTAGGAAGAGTCACTTATTTAAATGATAATCTCATTTTAACAGCAACATTTGGATGGTATTTGACCAGATATCTGGGTCCTGTAGACTAGCCAAGTTAACACATAAGATTAGTTATCACAACAATCATTCTTCTTCACTTATTTGCTTCCTCTTGCCTTCTTTCACAGTTCCAACAAGAGGCCCAGTATTTGAGTGAATCATTTCTGCACTCTACCTGTAGTTTGCAGTGCCCCTTTCTTTTTTTGGCGATAGCTGGGAAATGGAGTTATCTTTTCAACAGTACCAAGAGCTTTAGTGATGATAAATCATGGTATCCTATATTCACGGCCCTTGCCATCCCTTGAAAAACACTTCCTCCACCTCTTAGGATATCTTGGGTTTACCTGCTGGTGTTTCATAGAATTATGGTCACTTTCTGATTGGAAAACATTTAGCTTTTTATTAGTTTCAGGAGATCTAAAATCCTTATAAGTAATTATGATTCATTTCACAAAAAAAGTTCCAAAAATATCCTGTAGCAATAAACTGTGTTGATTAGTAGTTAATAGATAAACAGGTAACTAAACTAGATAAATCTAAGCGAGGCTTTCAATCGTTTCCATCAAATCTTAAAACATAAACTGTTGGACAAATCTCAGAAGAAAAATAGAAGCCTTTACAATTTCTCTGGTGCATCAAAGGCAAGAAAACAAAGACGGTGATATGGTGCAAATAAATGTTTTTAATTTTTTAAGTTGTTGTCTATGTAACAAGTGCCTCCAATTTACAAGTTGCTATCTTAGATATTTTAAAATATATAGTATCACTTAATTGTTACAGAATTATTATGGATCGATTAGTATATCCATTTGAAAGATCTATAAATCAAGCCTTGAAAAGGTTAAGGAAGTAGTTCAATAGGTATTGTTTGTGTTAGAGCACCCAGTATGAACCCCTATGCTTTTTTCTAGATCACGTATTCTCTCTTCACCTGCATCTAGTCCAAAATTAAAGCTATATGACATTTGGATCTCAATTGACATATTCTTATTTCTTAGATTTCTACTAGAAATAGTTTGAAAACTGCCTTGTCCACATTTTTGTCTTTGCCTTATTTATTGAAACCAATGAACATAAACAAAACTGTTTTTTATTTGTATCCATTATTTAATGAATTTGAGGATTACTCTAGGTATAACTTTTTTGTACTTACTAATGAAAGCATTATCTTGTATATTTATTATGTTAATGTGAATATTAGCCTCCTATTTTGTCTATAGGAATTATCCGATGAAAATTTTTCTTTGTTTCTTTCAGGTTCCTGCAATCAGTATAGATCTATGAGTTAGGATTTTAAACTGTGTTTGCCACTTACATCATTCTGGGTCATCCAGGTAGTTTGCTAGAGATATCTATCTACCTCAGGACTAGTGCATGGTCACAAAATTTCAGGAAAAAGAAATGAATTTTTGCTTTTAATCTCTGCTCACGGTTAAATTTTCTGAACAGATGTTCTCTTATCCAGGCAATAAGACAGTTATTGCTAGTTTTCTATCCAGAGCAATTTTTACTGCTGTGTCAGGGATGTATTAAAGACATTTGTTTGTTTTATAACAGCATTTTGATTATTATCAGCAGAAGTACCAGTGTAGTCAACTGGGTATGGCAAGAATTGTAAGTTCTTTCTTTCAGCGTGATTTTCAGTTTATCACATTTTGTCCTTAATTTCAAAACCACTACTACATCAGAAATGTCCAGTTTTTATTTAAGTAGTGTCATCTTGTGAAGTTTGTTGGTTTGAATTTACATTGCTAGAGGCTTTTGTATTTGGTTAACCATTAAACACAAACTCTTCTGGGTATTTTGAACGTATGTGTGTGTGTGTATGTGTGGGTAGATACATATATTATTATATGTGTTACATTTATATGATATATATACAGTATTCCATATTCTATATTCTATATTATGTATTATATATCATTATGTATATAATTAGTTCCATTAATTGTTAGTCATAGTATTTGCTCCCTGAAATGCTAAAAAGTGTTGAGTTTAGACTAAACGTGAAGTTCAAATGAAATATTATGTTTGAAATCAATCTGAAAAGCCAGAAAATAAACATATTTTAGTCACCTGAAAAGGTACCCTGGAGTAGCTAGACTGGGGATTGAAGTTTGAATGAATAGTTTGTAGGGAAAGTGGAGAGCTGAGGCAAGAGAAAGTATTGCATAGGTTGTCTCCTGTAATTCTCACACATGTGTGCATGTTCAAGTAGTGACTATCTCCATTACTTAGGGATGGATAGTGAGGTTCAGAATGATTAACTAGGTTTAAGTAAAACCTACATTTACCTAAAATTTACAATTTGTAAGTCATAGGTAGCTGGATCAAAAGATTTGGGGCTTTGTTTTGCTTCTGTTATTTAACTTCATGATCTTACTTATTGGTTTCTTACGTCTTATACTCTTCTTAACCCATATGTCTAGTGTTCTATTATTGGAACACTAAGCATGTAGGAGTTATTTATATCCTACAGCTCAAGGTCATTGCAAAGCTCTGATTGCCAGAATTCAAAGAATTGCAACCTCAGGCATAACAGGGTTAAGGCTGAGAGGAGAATATGTACAGGATCAGAGGCAGGGTGAGTCCATCATGCCAGGGCAGTCACCTCACCAGAGAAGCGGGAGGTAAAGCATGAGATGTTCGGTTTTGCTTGTTTTTACCCTGTGTGACACAATAGAGGTAGATCGATGATAGACAATAGATAGCTAGATAGATAGTGAAGCCTTAACAAAATACCACAAAGCAGGATGCTTAAACAACAGAAATGTATGTTCTCATAGTTCTAGAGGCTGGAGGCATTGACAGGATTGGTTTATTCCAAGTTATTTCTCCTTGTCTCATAGGTGGCCCTCTTCTCCTTGTATTCTCGCTTGGTCTTTCCTTGGTCTCAGGAAGCAAGGAGAGAGAGATAAGGTCACCAATCTCACCAGATTAAGACCCCACCCTTATAACTATATTCAACATTAGTTACCTCCTAAAATCTCTGTTTCCAAACACTGTCACATTGCAGGTTAGGGCTTGAAGATTTAAATTGCGGGGAGTTACATACAACTCAGTCCATAGCCAACAGACAGTTGGGTCAACAGATAGAAAAATATTGTATCAAGAAATGATAAGACCCACTCACATTTTTCAAGAAAAAAACAAAATCTGGAATCATTAATTAATAGTTGGTGTTATTTTAGCCAAAAAAAATATGAATACAAAGAAATTGGAAATGCTAGATTCCAACAGATTCTGGCAAGAAATCTGTTAAAGAACTACACTAGTGACTTTCTCCTGCTCTGCATCTTTGGGCCAGGTTCATGCTATATGTTAAATAATGACTTGCATGTCCCACGAAGAGCACTCTGAAGACATTTAACTTATTTTGACTTGAGGATAATGAGATGTTTCCTACACATTGGCATGGATCCCCTGGTACACATACTATGTGTACCACCTCACAACCTCTTTTCAAGTAACACTGGCTTTGGAATTTTCAAAACAGAACCTTAACATTTAATGCTTTTTAAAAATGATCTCTCACTTCTTTCACTCCAGTCCCATGATTTAATGGGCAATCTAACATCTAATTATATTAAAGTGAAATGTATCAAATTTCTGATATTTAATGGTATCTGACCTACAAAAAGAAAAAATTCATCTGGGTTTAATATAATACCCAATATTATACTGAGTGTGGTATACACATAGATTCATTAGAAATGATTTAATGTAAATTATTTTAGAACTGAAAAATATTCAGCTACTTGGGAGGCTGAGACAGGAGAATCGCTTGAACCCAATAGGTGAAGGTTGCAGTGAGCCGACATTGTGCCACTGTTCTCCAGCCTGGCAACACAGCGAGACTCCAGAAAAATAAATTAATTAATTAATTAATTAAAAAACTGAAAAATATTATCATTTACTGTTTCTAAATTTAATGGATTCTAGCATGAACATATGCTTACTTGGCTCTCTAATATTTGCCTCACTGCCACTCTTACTGCTGAACATTCTGGTTCTAGTCATCCTCATCATCTTTTTGACAGTCGTAATAACTTTGATTGTGTCCTTCCTGCCCATTTCTTATTTCCTCCCACTCCTTTTCAGTTATCTTTATAAAATTATTTCCGGGCCTGTCATTTTCATGCTCAATCATTTTAGAGACTTTTTCTGACCTACAGAAAAAAATCTGATAGCTTTACCACATCATTCTATATTCCTAACAATGCCCAACTTACGTTTCTGCTCTCTGTGTCTGTCTGCCTATCTGTCTCTCTCTCTCTCTCTCTCCCCACCCCCAACAATTGTGCTACAGCTGATCATTTTATTCAGCTAATGTCTCACTGTTATTCAAGTATCACTACAAAATCTTAGGCCTCTACTCTTTCCCAAATAGTGTTTACTGGGCTTGAACCAACCACTTCATTCTTTTCCAATCAGTGAAAGACTGATTATATTCCATTATTTAACTGAATGTCACCTCTGTTCTTATTTTCTCCCCAGAAAGATCATATTCTATACCTAGTACAAGAAGAAAGAACTCCCTCTTCTGTCTGTCCTCAAAACTTTCCCATATACCTAACTTACTGTATTGTGTTATGGTTATTGCATAGGCTATTTTCTCTCCTGGATTGTGACGTCTTTTGTGGATAATTAATGTACCAAAATTTCAAGCATAGAAAGGAACTTGAAATGAACTCTCCATAAGCAGGTATTCAATTTAATTAAATTAATTTGGGATTGGTACTTAAATATTTTACACACACACACACTCTTCTATTTTATTCTTGGAACTCTGAATATTATCTATGGAGTGATTCCAGGGTCACGGTTGATTATTTGTGTTTTCTGACTCCATGCAGTTGCAATTTAGGTAATTGTTTAAAAATGTTGGAAATTGTGGCCTCCAGGCTTGCCCTATATGTTAGCCCTTTCTCCTTGAAATCTATGATGCAGAGTTAAAAGCTGGGGACAAACTTAAAAAAAACAAATTTATAGTTTTGGATGAAGTTGATCAACCTACAGATTTCAGAGTAATGTAGAAATCTCTACACAACGAATATCTGCAGTTTTAGTTGGTAACATGGATTCTTTGTTTCCCAAACTGCAGCACAAATTTCTTTTCTAGGCTTACCCTAAATCTTTCTTGCTAAAATTCTAACTCATTCCCTCAGTTAACAGAAAAGGCCACTGCTCATTGTTCCATAAGCAATATTTCTTTTCCTCGAAGATTAGGTCTCCATTCAACCTTCTCCCTTTCCATCGATCATGAACGTCTTTCTTCTCTCTCTCTCCTGCGGGGCCAATTCCATGACTTTTCATCACTCTGCTTGCTCCTCTGTGGTTTCTTGCTCAAATGCCTGTAACCACCTTCTTGCTTCTTGCCAGGGTCTGTGTCTCATCCAAAAACTGTCCTGGGTCCATCCTATCTTTTTCATCCTTAGGTGACACACATGACAATCAACTATGCAAAAGTCTATACTCCCATATAGATTTCTCCAAGTAAGCAAAACGACTTCTTGCTCTCGCACAGTGAACACTATAATTGTCACAGGTTTTATCAAATCCACAAGACGTCTGCAGATAGGGCCTTAGATAAACAGTTTATCACATCAGCTTGGTGCCTCGTAATGCAAAAATGCAGTGGTTTCCAGTGACAGTTTTTTGTGGTTTCATAAAACTGTGGGCCTTCTCTAAATATTTTATTTCCTTTTAGGAAATGCAGAAATGTTGTTAAACCTAACTCAATTCTTTTAAAACTTCAGAGTCTTTGGCTTGTCAGCAGAACAAATAGACATGGCTCCAATGAGCCCTGCATATGAAATCACTAGCAGAATAATCCTACAGGATGTCAGCTTCTACGCTCCAATGACAAAGCACTTCAATAATAGTTTTCTACAGAGGTATATTTTACAATCCAATGAGCTAACAAATTCTAACCCACCAAGCTTAAAACAAGATGAAATAAAATAAAACATAAAATGTTCTTGTTCTGCGGAACTGGGAGTGACAATTTTTTGTAGCTTTTTTTAAAAATTGAATTTCAAATGGCTTTTCTCATATGTTTGGGTAAAAATAATTTCATACAAAGAATATGTATTAATAGTTGTGTGTTATTAAAAGGCGGTCCAAGTTATTATTTTCCCCTCATGGTATGAGAAGATTTTATTTAAAGCCTTCAGTAGGACAACGTAATGTTTAGTTCATCCCTTCTGCTGTCTTCACTTGTTTATTAATTAGCACGATCTTCTAACGTTTAGTAAGACAAAGCCTGCTGAACACTAGGAAGATGTATTTGGAAAAGAAATATAATAGCTGGTGAAAATCCTACCTCATAGCCAGCCTTCTCACTTTATCACTTTGAATCAAGACAGATTTGGGTATAAACCATCATCACTTGGTATTTGTGTGCAATGCTTCCTCATTAGCAACCAGAGAGAGACTGAGGATATGGCTGATTAAGCTGTTTGTCCCATGTTGTGGCATCTTGGAGTAACACAGAAAGTGAGATATTTGAAGTTATATCAGAGAAAAATTATTTAACACTTGGGGCACCATGGCAGGACAAGCAAGTTATGTGACATGACACAGTTGTCCTTCTCAGAGGCTGTCCTGGAATTATTCAATTCCCATGTATATGGTACTCCTATCGTATGTTAATCACTGCATGTAAAATAGATGTAGACTTTGTTGTCTCCTCCAAGACTTGTCTGTCAGGGCATATAAACACTAATTAAATAATCATGCGATGAATATTAAGTTAAAATCTGCGAGACTTATTTTAAACAACCACAGCAATAGCAACAACAAAAGGGTTCTGGGAAAAGCTTCCCTGAGATAATGCTTACTCTAAATATGTAACAAGGTGAAGACAAGTGAGAGCATTTTTGGGTTTGTTTGTTAGTATGCTTGTTTATTATTACACGATTATTTGATGAAGTTGTTTTCAAATAGTGTTCTATATTCACAGAAAATATGCTTACATTTCTTCACAGTTTTTTTAATAGAAAAGATTTACTATAAAAGTTACCTTTTTGGCAATCATTTTTTAATAATTACATCAAGGTTTCTAACTGCAAAGCAATTTTTTTATGCAATTTTTTTATGCTTGTGGGTGTACAGATTTCCAGACTTCATGATAACATAAATATTTGCAGTAAGAATTTAAGTACACACGTACATACACACACACAAACACACACACATCTCATTTATCCATACTGAAATTTCTCATTAAATGTACAAATAAAAGAAAGCAAAGAGAGGAAAAGAACCAAATGATGTCTCAGAAGGCCAGTCATGTGTCACTAATCTAAAATAGGCTTGGATTCAAAAGCATATCTGTCATCCCAATCTGTACTCAAGTGACCCAGTGCCATCATCTTAATGGGGGTTATGAAGTATAATGTTCCTAGATAGCAAAGTATGTAACATTAATTCTTAATCTGTATTAGATTATTGGTTCAAAGGTCTTATAAATTCAGAAGAGGAGCTATTACTCCATATTTAATGTTCCATATTTAATGACCTATTACTCCATATTTAATTTTCCTCAAATAATATGCTAGGCTTACTTTTGGTAATTATGAAACTAGTAGCCCTGGATGGTTTGCAGGGATGCCTCCGTGCTCTTGAACCTCCTCCGGAACCTCAACCCTCTTCATTTGCCTCATTTTTCATTTTCATCACTTTTTCTTTTCTTCCTTCTTTTTTATTTTCTTCATATGCTATGTCCCTCCCCTTGCTAGAAGTTATATAATTTGTTCCATAAAGCTAAATCTATTAACTTGGTTCTAACAAACATAATTTCTTGGAACTTAAGAAAGAAGAAAGAAATTTACTTCTATCACTCTATGTTTTCAAATACATATTTTATAAATTATAGAATTTCCATTCATTTATTCTTACTACTTTATTTTTCGTCATTGTATTGCTATGTTTCAAAAATTAAAAAGCCCAGTTTTTCCTATTAAAGCACTAGTTCCAAACATATATTTAATGAAATGCAGTTATAAATCTTCATAAAATCTTGAATATCTGCCTGTTCAGTTCTTTGAAAATCCAAATGCCTAATTAGTTTTGAAAGTGAATATAGAAATTGAAATAAGGACTTGCTAGTACAACTCAAGCAGTGGTGATTATTTAACAATAGATAATTTCCATCTACTTCTTTTTTTTTTTTTTTTTTTTTTTTTTTTTGAGACGGAGTCTCGCTCTGTCTCCCAAGCTGGAGTGCAGTGGCCGGATCTCAGCTCACTGCAAGCTCCGCTTCCCGGGTTTACGCCATTCTCCTGCCTCAGCCTCCCGAGGAGCTGGGACTACAGGCGCCCGCCACCTCGCCCGGCTAGTTTTTTGTATTTTTTAGTAGAGATGGGGTTTCACCGGGTTAGCCAGGATGGTCTAGATCTCCTGACCTCGTGATCCGCCCGTCTCGGCCTCCCAAAGTGCTGGGATTACAGGCTTGAGCCACCGCGCCCAGCCACTTCCATCTACTTCTAAAGTTAAAATGTTTGTTGATACTTTGACATTGACCCAAAGCAAAAAAGGAATTTCCATTTAAAAAAATTAAATAGTGAAAGAAATAGATTATTAAATTGAATAAATATGCAAAAATGACTGTTTCAGAAGGTAATTAGAAGAAATATCTGGAAATTAATTACCTAATAAAAATAATAAAAAATAAATGAATTCCTAGAATGTATTTTATAGAATTTGAAACATTAGAGTGAAAACCAGAAATGAAGGGACGGTATATAGTAGTAAAATTAAATGGAGGATAAGCACATAGGAACATGTGAGATCAGAGATTGGTTTACATATCAGCTGGTTAGAAAATAAATTTAGAACCAGGCTCTCTTGAGGTGGGAAGGACGCAGCTATGTCAAGTAGTTTAGCCAGGTCCTCTCTAATCTTAGTTGTTAAATAAATCACTCTTCCTTTTGCTCTGTATTAGTCCATTTTCACACTGCCTTAAAGAAATACCTGAGACTGGGTAATTTATAAAGGGAAGAGGTTCATTGGACTCACAGTCCACATGGCTGGGGAGGCCGCAAGAAACTTACAATCATGGTGGAAGGTGAAAGGGGAAGCAAGCACTTTCTTCCCAAGGTGGAAGGAGAAAGGAGTGCAAGCAGTGGAAATGCCAGGTGCTTAGAAAATCATCAAATCTTGTGAGAACTCACTCACTATCACAAGAACAGCATAGAAAAAACTTCCCCCGTGATCCAATCACCCCCCTCCCTCGACACATGGGGATTACGGATCCCTCCCATGACACGTGAGGATTACAATTCAAGATGAGATTTGGATGGGGACACAGAATCAAACCATATCATCCTCCCTCTCTAGAGAGCTGAGCATAGTTTGCTCACATTCTTATTGTCCCTGGACCACAGTATTATTGACGTTTTAAACTCAAGAATCAATGATCATAGGGTGCTGTCTTGTGCATTGCACAATGTATGGCAGAGAGTCCTGATCACTACCACTAGATGCCAATGGCAGTCCTGCCCCACTAGTTTTTATAATAAAAAAATCTCCAGACATTGGCAAACATTATCTGAGAATAAAAATTGTCCCCTACTTGCAAACCACTGGCTTAGATGTAATCTCCAGGTTGGGGCAGTCCCTAGGCTGTCAGACAGTCATCAAAGTAGTGTGTCTTTTCATGTTCTTGGAGGCAACATGTTAAACTTTGGAAGTGATACATACGAGTGAGAGATCCTCAAGCTTAATCTTCATGGTAAATTTGCTTGTCAGTCCATACTACCTATACATCTGTAATACAGTATGTTTAACAGTTTGAACACTTTAAGTATTTGTTTGTATGTCTGTAGGCTGACCACCAACACTCTGAATCCAGGGAATGTCTCTTGGCTTATCTCTGTTTGCTCAGCACTTCCAAAATGCCTGGCAAACATATGACCCTTGATAGGCATTTATGATAAAATCACAAAACAATTCCACTGAATTTCTAAATTAATTAGCGATAGCATCATGTGTTCTTCTAAAAAGAAAAGCATAGCTGATGAATTTTATCAAGGTAGAAGTCTACCCCTCAATGAATATGGTGAGAAATTTAAAAATAAATGAAGAATCCTATGGGAGAATTTTTCTCATACTAAGTCCATCATGTGTAGGTCTCCTTTCTCCTCTCACAGTTAGTGACTCACAACTTAGAACAAAATTTTGCTTGTCATGTCCTGTTATCTCATAGACTCCCAGTAGTGTGGCTTATCTCCACAACCCCAGTGCTGAAGCCACAACAAAGTCATCACCAAAGGTTGCCCTCTGTGCTCAGTACAGACACACATTGAATGCTCAGCAAAATCTTAATCATTTGATTGAAAACTTTTTTAGTACTTTGTTAAAGTAAATATGAGTTAGTCTATACAAAAATCCAAACTGTTTAGACTTTAGGTTTACTTAAATTACTCTGCCACAGCCCATGTAGTAATTTAAAATCTGAAAGAACTGAAGACAGATATATTTCATTATGCCAAAGTTTAGTTACTCCTGTTCATTCATTCTTTCATTTACTAACAAAGACTGTCTGTTCTTTTATTTAATGCAGAGCTCATAATCTAGTCGTCAAGGTTGCCATGGAAATACACAGATGTTATAAAACACATAAATGTTATGATAAAAAATGGACAAAGTCAGTACAGAATAATGGATAACAACATAAACTCTGTAGTCATACTGTCTGGGTTCATATAGCAGCCATGACACTTACTACTAATGTGACTTTGGAAAACTGACTTATTCTCACTGGTGCCTCAATTTCTTCATCTGGAAAATGTCGGTAATGACAATGACAATCTCTAACCTCAGAGTTGTCACAATACAGATTTCTACATTGTTTATTTTTCTTTCAATATTTAAAACATTTTTCCTCTTTGTTTTTGCTCACTGTCTTTGCTTGCATGGTTTATCACGAGAAGTCTGCTATAATACCAATGTTGGCTTCTCTGCAAACAGGAAGTGTTTTATGCCCTCTGGATTCTTTCAAGACGTTTTCCTTTGTCTTTGGGCTGTACCTGGTTGAAGATGATTGTGTGTGAGTGTTTTGTGTGTGTGTTCCTCCTCAGTTTTCTAATGGCGCCGGAAAAGTCATTCATTTTCTCTTTGTGTAGTTTTTCCTTGTAACTGTGGAAATTCCAACTTCTACACTCTTTACAGGTCAAGACTGAAACTGGAAGTTAGAAACAGATTTGAAAGGAGATCTTCTAGACTTCTCTTCATGATCCTTTTCCATAGTAAAGGCAAAAGGAATGTTTTCAGTTTCCTCTGTCATATTTCGAAAAACAATACAAAAATATGTCATAAAGGAAACATAAAATTCACATCTAGAACATAAGTCACTGCTATCTGCATTTTCTTTTTTTTTTTTTTTGGAGACAGAGTCTTGCTCTGTCGCCCAGGCTGGAGTGTAGTGGCGCGATCTCGGCTCACTGCAAGCTTCGCCTCCTCGGTTCATGCCATTCTCCTGCGTTCATGCCATTCTCCTGTGTTCATGCCATTCTCCTGCCTCAGCCTCCCAAGTAGCTGGGATTACAGGTGCCCGCCACCATGCCCAGCTAATTTTTTTTTTTCTTTTTGTATTTTTGGTAGAGACGGAGTTTCACCCTGTTAGCCAGGATGGTCTCAATCTCCTGACCTCATGATCCGCCTGCCTCAGCCTCCCAAAGTGCTGGGATTACAGGCGTGAGCCACTGTGCCCAGCCAACCTGCATTATTCTTTTAGACTCATTATTTGAAGAACATGTTCCTTTTTTATCACTTAAAATTGTACAGGTAAAATACCTCCTTTTAAAAAAATTTACTGTTGAATGGTAGTCTAGATTTTCTATATTGCCTTTCTTTCCTATAGAATATGTAATTCTGTGTGTGTGTGTGTGTGTGTGTGTGTGTGTAACTTTACTAGTAAGTTCTTTGGAAGCAAATGTATTAACTCTTCCACCTTTAAAACAAAGTGTCTAACAGTGAGTTGCCTATGTAATGGGGCTTAGCAAAATTATTTGGAATAAACAAATGAATGAAGCATTAGTGTTATTTCCTTTTTAGTATCCATACACACAGGCCAATCTTGAAAAAAATGTGAATTCGTATATTAAATTTCCACCTATTAATTTACTTGTTTACACAGAAATGCTCTCCTCTGGGTGCTTTTTGTGTCATTCTCTTAACTTTCCTTTCTACTCAAATTTATTTGATCTAGGTTTCAATTCTTCTGGTCCAATAAGCGATTCCGATGTCCTGATGTAGCCCCCTTTAGATTAAACTGGTCATCCATGAAATAATATATTTGGAACTAACTACTATCTTTAAAAAGAAATTTGCCTATTTGCAGGTAGTCTACACATCTCTGCATGTCAAGTCATGCCCTTTGTTGTCAAGTTCAAATACTCACATTGGCATATTTGAGAATGTACTCGTAATCGTATAAATGCCAGAAGGAAGTAAAAGACTAAGCCTACTAAAAAGTACTTGTGAGAGAGATAGTAAAACCTTAGAAATTTGAAAGTCTGAGGCAAGTAGATAGAGCAGTTATCTCCCTATGCAATGGGGACTTCTGTCTCACGGAATTTATATTCAACTATGACCATTCAAGCACATTTTAGAGAAAAGCATATAAAAATCATCAATAGTAACCAAAAGAATGTTTATATGTTAGAAAATATTCTTTAGACAAATGTTCCCATTTTCAGAACTTTAATACTAAGAAAGCAATCAGGATTAATTCACATTTATGTGTAATTAAAGCCTTACTTCGACCAAATTGTTTTTTAATATACATAATTGGTCTTTGTAAATAGAATAGTTCAAGTTGCTATGTAAAAATAATTCCATACGTCTTCAGATGATATTCCTGAGCATTTGCGGTTATTCAATTTTTAATCTGTAGAAATTGTGAGCTAGTGCTTTAAGGATGCAATTACTATGGTCCAAGTAAAACATGAGAACAAATTTAGTAAGAATCAGAAATCTCTTTCTTGTTCTTAATGAATTACAATTACAAAATACAATCACTATGGTAGAGTGCCACAAATGGCAATGGACGATAAAATTATTTTTTTCCATCTTCATTGTTTTGTGCAACAGGATTCAATATATTTATATATATTTCAATATACAAAAGGTACAATTTCAAAAGCATAAAATTTTAAAGTCATGAATATTTCCAGCAGTAAATTCAGACATTACCTCCACCATATGCATTCCTGCTGCATTTTAATTAGCAAAAAAGGTTGCAATTAAGGCCACACATCTTATTAATTCTGTAAAGAAATGAAGTGCTGCTTTTTGATATCTCTCACAAGGAAGATTTGGAAATGTCAGAGACTGAGTTATAGGAAAAAGAACATTTCATGGCCTAGTAATTCAGGCAATACACGCCAAACAATCAGAAGGGGAGAAAGATAATTGAAGCAGGTAGGATAGAGGAAAGATTGCAAGATAAACATTATGTATGGAGGCATACTCCTCAGGTAATGAGCTGATAGATCTAATCTTTTGTAAAATGTATTTTATAAAATACATAAATAGCCGTTTTCTAGAAATAGACAATACCTGCAGCTATAAAAGAACAAGTAACCAAGCATTATTCTGTAGCTCTAACAATAAGCAGAAACTTATGAGGGTGAAAGAAGTTTTTTTAGATTAAGAAAATGGTTCAATTTAGGCTTTCTCACACTGCAGATCAGCTCTCAATTATATGCACCGATGGAAGAGGAGACCTGATTCAGGCTACTGGAAATGGCAAGTATAGAAAAAGGACAATTACAGATGGTTTGGTAATGGAGGTAAGCCCTAAAAACAACAAAGACCCAATGTCTGCTGACAATTATGTCATGAAAACTCACAACCTGGGGGCACTGTGTACTAATAGTTGCACACAATACACATCTTCTGTTAGGATGTGTGCTGTTGGTACAAGATTTGGAATTATTAGGCAAGGTAAGAAACTGTTTTACTTTCTGATTATTAGTGTTTCCATCACTAAAATTGTCTCAATTGGTTATTATCAGGATTCAATGAAATAAGTTGTGTGAAAACATTAGGAATCTGTTTAAATTACAGGTTTTAAAATTGTACCACAAAGACAGATAGTTGTTTGTTTTTTAAACATTCTTTCCCAGTACGTGGCCCAGTAATTGGCAAACAGGTTGACACTAAGTATTTTTTGAACAAACAAATACGTATTCTCATTAGTATTATTATAAACTATAAGATAAGTTTCTGATGACCTGTTGAATAAGAGGTATTTTTTCTTATGACAATAGTAGAGAAAATAATTTTTGAGGAACCACGTAGAAATATAATTAGCAAAATCTAAAACTGTAAACTTTAGTTTATCAACTCTCCTTCAGACTTGTCAGTGATCCTCTTTGCTTGGTCAGCAGTATAATAATATTATGTGATGGTTAATGCTTTGAAAATTTCCTATATTATAGCTAAAATACTCCTATTTAGTGAAACCTAATACTATTTGAGTACATCATATTTCTATAAAATCATATTTATCATTTAAACCTCAGATAATCTGATAGATAGAAACTATTATTATACTCAGTGAAAAGATGAAGAAAGAAAACTGAGATGAAGAAAGTTTTAAAACTTGTCCAAACATAGAACTAACAAGGAGTCCATCTGAGATTTATATTCTGCTTGTGCGACTCTATGTCTTGACTTTTTCCTTAAAAATACTTAGTCTTTGGGTAAATTGAATACCTGATTATTGATTAGCATAAGAACAAGACATAAAATATAATATTTATTATATGTAGGTATAAAATATATCTTATTTTTTATAAAATATAATACTTATATATAATATATGAAATAAGTATATATAATATTTGAAATATATTTATACATATATTTATTGATACTAATTTATACATTTATATTTTTATAATATGTGAAATAAGCATTATATTTTATATAAAATATATTTATGTATAAATAATAAAATTTATAAAATAACGTTATTATATATTCTTATTATAATTATATAGTATTTATACATTTGGTAGTATATATTAAATATATTTATTCTTTATAAAATAATATATGTAATATATAATGTTATATTTTATATAAAATAAGATGTGTTTATAAAATTTGTAAAATAATATATTTATTATATTATTTATTATAATTATTATTAGTATATATTTATTATATATCATTAAATATAATAATATATGTATATTTATTTATAAAATAATACATCATATATTATGTATAATAAGTATTATATTTTATATAAATAAGATATATTGTATATAAGGTATTCTATTTTATATAAAATAAGATACATAATATATATGTAAGATATATATTATACATTATGTAAAAGATATATACATTATATAACATACAATGTATTATATAATAAGTATTATATTTTATATGAAATAAGATATATTTTGTATCTCTTCTTATGCTAAAATCAATAATCAGGTGTTCAATTTCCCCAAAGACTAAGTATTGTTAAGGAAAATGGCAAGACATAGAGTCACAGAGCAGAATATGAATCTCAGACAGACTCCTTGTTAGTTCTGTTTGGACAAGTTTTAAAACTTTACTTATTTAATACTTATTATATATTATATACATTAATATGTATACATATCATATATATATTCTCAAGTATATGTATATTCAACCTTGGTAGGCAGAACGTCTTAGGATTCCTGTTTCACAAAGTCATCCATTATAAACCCTAAAGACTTCACCTTTTTGTCAATTTCCATCCTTTTATTTATGAAGCAAAATTAAGGGTAAGAAAAAGATATGTGGATTGCTAATAAACATTGAGTCACCTCAGCCTTG
Organism: Macaca mulatta; assembly: GCF_049350105.2. Taxonomy (NCBI): domain Eukaryota; kingdom Metazoa; phylum Chordata; class Mammalia; order Primates; family Cercopithecidae; genus Macaca; species Macaca mulatta. Next base: position 111,238,543 of record NC_133418.1, read on the forward strand.
ATAGTCTATACTACTTGGGGGTTTAATATTCTTGTAAAATATCTAATGTTCAAAGCATATTTGGGAATTAATTTTAGGTTAGGTAGAAAACAACAGACAATGTTTGGAGTTTAAAAATTAGGAATGTGAAATGCACCCATGCTTGTCTCATTTCTACTTTTATTCCCAGATTCTATAGCAGTCTCCATATGTGAATATTTGATCAAAACATTTTTATTATATAATTAAATGAGAAAATTTGAAATATAATTTTCCTGAAGCATAGTAGAGATACAGAGTACAATCCCCTTTCTCACCAACTTAATTTTGTTCAGTATTTGTGAAATTATCTATAAAAAATGTGTAATATTAGTCAATGGGATGGATATAAAATACAATAAAATCACTTACATAATTAGTATAGCAGGGGATTCAAACTGCATTTGTAGATATGTTTGCCTTCTAACCTTACCTTGTTATTTTTGTTTCAATAGGTAGAAACTGTGCTATACTAATCACTGTTAAAGCTGAGTTTGTACGTGGCAAATAAATTAGAATATATGTAAAGTCCATAACCAAATTAGCAGGGAAGCAATACAGCAGTTCGTAGCCCATTGAGAAAAGCAAATAAAATCACTGGACAAGAGCCTTCTAGGAAAAATCAGAGTGATTACATGAAGAGCACACGATGATGACAATGGTGATTAACCTGATAACTGTGTAGATAAAAGGGGGATAATATTGCGTAGTAAAATAAGCTATACTTTCACCTCTTTCCTATCTCGTTTCTGAAGTGAAGTTGGTGAATTTCCTAACAACCAAGGGGCAAACTCAGTACTGACAACGTATTGGGAATGTAGTGGTTGAGAATGAGGATTGAGGGAAGGGAGGATAGATGCTTTGATGAAAACCTTGCCTAATTCTTCACTTGTCAACCAGCCAAGTTCCTGTGCTCTCATGTATTAATCCGTTATCACGCTGCTATAAGGACATACCTGATACTGGATAATTTATAAAGGAAAGAGGTTTAACGGACTCACAGTTCCGCATGACTTGAGAGGTCTCATAATCATGGCAGAAGGTGAAGGAGGAACAAAGGCATGTCTTACATGGTAGCAGACAAGAGAGCATGTGCAGGGGAAAAGTCTTTTGTGAAACCATCAGATCTCGTGAGACTTATTCGCTATCAGGGACTTACCAGTGGTTAATGTTAAATCATCTTTTTCTAACAGAATAGCCTCATACTTTAAGGTTCTTGAGTCAGTAAGCTACTTTTTTGCTTTTTTGACTTAGGATAGTTTTGACCTGTTGAGGTGTTGTACTCACAATGGGGTTTCCTTTAAAAGTTATTTTTCTACTTTCTTCTGTTAGCAAAGCAGTTGTCACTACAGTTTGAATGCATTTGGGCCATCCGCAGGTTACTGGGTTAAGAATTTTTGATGGGAAGGTTATATGGGTTGTCTGTGGCCTCCGTGCTTTCAGGCTATGCCCTTGTTTATACTGACAACAAAGCGGAATGGCTGATTAAGGAGGGTAAAGCTAAGACAGGGGCAGTTAAAACTAATAGATGTTTTAACCTTTCCACCTATTGGATTTCTGGCAATTGCCAAATGAGGAAGGGGTTTTTGCCAGTCTTGCGTGAGCTTTCTGTATAAGGGTTTTGTTTTCAGGACGTAAGAGTCTATCCATAGATGACAGCATCTGACTAATCTTAAAATTGTCTAAGTTTTGTTTAGTCCCCAGCACAGGCAAGGATATGATGCCTTTAATCCGTTCAAGCTCAATTAGGCGTTTACCTTTGCTAATTAAATTACTTGTTCTAATATTTGACTAAATAAATCTGAAGACTCCATAAAGCCTTGGGGTAAGACTGTCTATTGGTATTGCTATTTTTGACTGGAGTGAGGGTCTTCACACTCAAAGGCAAATAGGTCCCAGCTGTCCTCTGCTAACGGACAAGCCCGGAAGGCATCTTTTAAATCTATTACCGTAATGATGGGGTGGGTAGTTTGGAGTATCTGATGAATAGCTCTAAGGTCTTGCACTCACTGGTGTGACCCGTCTGGCTTCTTTACAGGCAGTATTGGAGTGTTATAGGGTCACGGAGAAGACTTTCAGTTATCAATTATAGATTTTAAATTTACCCTGGCTTTTAGAGGAATAGGGTACATTGCTTTCTCTTTACCACTTCTATCTTTCTCTTTCTCTCTCTCTCTCTCTGATTCTCTCTCTCTCTCTTTGACTCCCTCTTTGTCTCTTTCTCTCTCTTCTAAGATTTTTTTTCTTCCTTTGAGTTTCCTGGTTTTACTCTTTCTTACCCTTTATATTGTCTGGAGAGTGGGGTTCTGTGTTCTTTATAGGTTTTGGCCCCCTGGGTACTTCGGCTGGTAGTGAGTGGGCTCTTGGGATGATTCCCAAGAGGCAAGTTTATAAAGAGGAGGACAACAGGGATAGGAGAAGGGTCTGGGACAGCAGCTGCTTTTTCTTGTTTTTGGGCCTTTCATTATCCTTCTAATATATTAACATATGCCCTAAAGGACTGTTAGAAGAAATCTGATCACCTTCACCTTTCCCTGAGTCATCTTTACTCCCTATCCTTGTTTTACCAGAAACGTTTCCCATGTTGGGTAGTGGTCAGGTTCAATCTCCTGAAATTAGTGGAAGGCTCAACCCCTCAAACTAGGGATGTCTTGCTTTGCCTGCCCTGGGAGGTTGACCTGTTTCCTCACTTTCCCCCTCTGAATGTCCCTCACACACTTCTCATTCATGTTGTCCTCTCTGGCTGCTCCCCAGAGGAAGAATTAGGCCCCTCTTAGCGTGGGCATGCCGGTATAAATCCCACAGCAGAATCCACCCTAAGCCATATGAGGTAGCTACCAAACTGCAGAGAGGACCCACTCACTCTGTCCAGCAGTAGGACTTGTCACCATCCACACAAACACCACCACAAGCAGGATTGTCTGTGATCATTCATGCACACACACATTCAGCCCTCCAGAATCTGACCACCCAGGAAGTACTTTACTGGCTCCTGTGGCTTTTCCTTCCTTGTCCTGTGCACAGAATTGTTGCTGCAGTAAGTGAGAATCCTTTACCCCAGGTTGCTGGCCAGTTTCTTTCCATGTTGTTGAGAGTCTGGGTTTATTTGTCACACTGGGTGGGTCTTGATTCCTCACCCCTGAGGCCACCAAAAGAAGGTGGCAGGACCCATCCTCATGAGAGAGGACTAGAGACCACCACCAGAGGACAGTGAGTCCCCACACGGATTGCCACCAAAATTGTCAAAATTGTTCCATCTGCGAGGAGCACCCTTTCTGCAGAAAATAAAAATGGCCTTGTTGAGAAATACTTTGTCTCTGTGCTGACTTTTCTTTGTGGCACTCATTATCTATTTCTAACAGCAGGTTTGTCTAAGCATTCCCAGCTTGAATTTTCCCTTCAACTTAGTGATTTTGGAGGCCCAAAATATTTTTCTTTCATAAATTACTCGCATTCATCAAAACAGAACACACAAACCAAGTTCATTTTGTTTTCGCTGGGTGTATAGTTTTACAACCTTCTGTGCCAAACACTGAAATGTTAAAATATCTAGCAAAGACAAACAGAAAATTCAGACAAAATGTATGCTGACAATTCTGAAGGCATTTCTATTTTTATTCTACCAATAATTGTAAAGCCAGCTTGTTTAGTAAAGTTATACTTAAGTCAGGTGAGCTTGAAAATTGCTTAGACTTATTTACTTAATATTTTAGCACTTTTTTACTTATAACCCAATTTGTGCTCACCACATATAACAATAAGTGTACACACAAATAAATACATTTAGACATGTATATGCAGTCATAAACAAAGATCCAATAACGTGGAACCTTAGCATGGGATAGCAACACAAGCTTCTTGCAGTTTTTACTTTGTTTGGCCCAATAGATAATCCAATGAAGGCTGTGAACCAAAATTACAGGTAAAGCAGTCTCCATGGCAGTTTGATTTTTAAAGGCCAAACCTTTTAAAGGCCACCTATGAAGGGGAAAATTTACATCTCAAAGTTACAGAACTTAGATCTAAACAAAAGCGTGGTTTGTTACATAAACTTTAAGCCATTGTCTTCCCCATAAAGTTCCTAGTGGTTTCAGTGCAGAGACAGAAATGCCCTTACAAATGGAAGATTTTCTTTAAAGATGTAAATTTCTTTTACAAACAGTTTAAAAGAATGATTTAGTTTGATAGGTAGTCTTTTAACTTGACTTGTTCCTTCATTAGATTACTAACTTTAGGGTAGAGCCCTTTAAGGAACACTATCAGGAAAGTTTTAGGACTAAAACATGCAAAGAGCCAAATAGTCCCCTGTTGTAATAACCACTTATAAACAACACTGCTGTCTGCTACGTCTAACACTGTAGCTGTCATGACTAAAAGCCAGTATACACCAGGGTCAAGTCCTCTCACGATATATTTTCTCATAGCTCTGAAAAGCCAAAGCAATCAAGTAACATAATAACAAAGACAGCAGAGCCTTAGACCTAAGGGGATCTGCCTGCTTACAATGCTTGGGATTCCCTGAGGGAAAACACGTTCCTCTAAACAGCAGAGTCTTTGGCACCTTTCTGTTTTTCCTAAGGGATCCCAGGCTGTCAGAAATTTCTTTTTTTTTTTTCATTTGTTCATTCTATTTTCTTTTTTTTCTTTTTCTTTTTTTTTTTTTATTATACTTTAAGTTCTAGGGTACATGTGGATAACGTGCAGGTTTGTAACATATGTATACTTGTGCCATGTTGGCATGCTGCAAAGAAATTTCCTTTTTTAAGGTTCCTCCTATGGCGTCAAGGTGTTACAGGTAGTTAGACAGGTATGAGCAGGGCAGGAGAGGGCTCTTCCCCCACCCACCAAGAATGTCAAACGATCATTGGGTATAGTTCAACGGTTATCACATCACCTCCCTAAAAATGTTAATTTGGCAGCTGGTATCAGGGAGATACAATCTCCTGATGGTCCACAGCTGCCACATTAAAGTGTTAATTAAATGTAGGCACCAGAGAGAGGCAACTTTCTGGGCATGTGCATTAAGAGACAAAATGGCACGAGTATGACCTTCGGGGAGTATACCACTGGAAAGGGAAGAAAGTCTCACATGGGCATGCATACAACTTCCAAAACACACTGCCCATGCTCACACCCAAAGCCTAAGAAGGGCGCTGTGCATGCCTGCAGCCCACCCTAAGCAAAGAATCATGAGAAAGGGGTGCAAGATGCCAGGAGTGGCTCAGCATGTAAAGTCATAAGATGAAGGTTAAATGCTGCACTTGATGTTCACAATGCCTGCTTGGGTGCCTTCCAAGTGTACCTTCCTTTCTTTCCTATTCTAAAGCTTTTTAATAAACGTTTACTCCTACTCTGAAACTTGCTTCAGTCTCTGTGTTTTTCTGCCTTATGCTCCTCACTCAAATTCTTTCTTCTGAGGAGGCAAGAATTGAGGTTGCCGAAGACACATATGGATTCACCACCAGTAACTTGGCGACCTTCCATCCCTAACAAAGGGTTGTAAGAGGAAGGAGAGGCAGATAGAAGCAAATGGAGAAATAGAGAAGATTCAGTTGACTGAGATGTTGTACAGAGAAAGAAAAAGGGTCTTAAAAGAATACCTATGTATACATAAATAGCCCAAATGTCAGTTTTAACAAAGTTGACTTTTGTGTATAGAGTTTTTTAAGAATAACATTTTCCTAGTTGTAATTCCTACTCAAGCAATTTTATTCTGCTTCTGCTGCTACCTGGGTTCCAACACTGACCAAGCAGCCCACGGAAGCAGCCATCCACTGCAGTAGCTGCTGGCTGCCCTTCTTGCTGCATGTGCTGTCTCTCAGCCAACAATCACTGAGAACAGGAGTAAAGGTGACTATAACACTTCACATTTTCAGGGCATCTCCATACTCACCCACAAGCATTCGAAAGGTGAGCCATGCCATTCAACCTCGAAGTGGCTGCTACCCGGGATTTTGCCTAAAAATGCCTCAGGTTGTTGTGCGTTTCTTGGTCTCTCACTTTCTGGCTAGGGCTTGCCACATGTTTCACAGTTGGTGGGTCTATGGAATCGAGCTTCAGGGCCCAAGGAAGCTGAGAGGGCAAAGAAAGAGGGTGATAAATCCAGTTTCTTAGAAAGGAACATTTAAAAGTGACTAACAAAGCGATGTGTATTTTGTTCAGCGATGAGATGAGATGGTGGATCCCTGCCTTTTTAAATTATTCTTCATGTTGGAAGCTTTATGTAGTGATTTGAGATCTTTCATGTTTTTTAATGTAGGCATTTAATTTTATAAAAATCCCACTAATCACTATTTTAATTGCATCCCATACATGTTGTTGTGTTGTATTTTTTTCTTTTCCACTAAGTACAAAATAAAATGAATTTCCTGGGCAATTTCCTCCTTGATCTAGTTATTATTTAGAAGTATACTGCTTAATTTACAAGTACTCAGGAAATGTCTAGATAACTCTCTGTTATTGGTTTCTAATTTAACTCCATATGAACAGAGTATAAATTCAATTATTAAAAACTTGTTGCACCAGGCATGGCGGCTGACATGGTTTGATTGCGTCCCCATGCAAATCTCATCTTGAATTGTAACCCCCACAATTTCCAGCTGTCATGCAAAGAATCTGGTGGGAGGTAATTGAATCGTGGGGGTGGGTCTTTCCTGTGCTGTTCTCATGATAGTGAATAAGTCTCACAAGAGCTGATGGTTTTAAAAATAGGAATTTCCCTGCGCAAGGTCTCTCTTTGCCTGCTGCCATTCATGAAAGACATGACTTGCTCCTGCTAGCCTTCTGCCATGATTGTGAGGCTTCCCCAGCCACGTGGAACTGTAAGTCCATTAAACTTTTTTTTTTTTTTTTTTTTTTTTTTTTTTTTTTGTAAACTGCCTGGGTATATCTGCAAAATCCTATTTCTGAATAAGGATGTAGTCACAGGTACCCGGGGTCAGAACTCCAACATATACTTTGGGAGGACACATTTCAACCCATAACACACTAGAAACTTTAACCCAGAAATCACAGTTATTTTAAAGTCTCTGTTGAGTAATTTAACCTATGTCATCTTTGAGTTTATGTCTTGAGAATACATCATTTTTGTGCTTGTTTACATACATTGTCATTTTCAGTTAGGTAAAAGGTTTTGTATAAAAAAGAACAGTAGATACGGAGTCATATCCAGCTGAAAATGGGCACTTTTATTTCTCATCCAGTCATTAGTGTATGTATCATATTGGATCATTCTAGTCACTGGGTGAGTTGGGTATGAGTTTTGTTTTTGCTATTGCAATTTATTTTCCCACACACTTCACACTTCTCCAGTGGCAGACTTTTGTTGCTTGTTATTCAGTGCTAGGCCTATGGTGCAGGCAGGAAATATTTCTCAGTCCTCTTGGTCCACCCTCCGTTTGAGGTAAGACCTGAGCTTCTGGGTTCAAGACTGAGCCTTTTCAACTCCCTCATCCATTTTCTCATTATGGCCAATACAACCTCATGTCTGTGTGAGATCTTGAGCATGAGAAATTTTCCCACTCATCTCCCGGTTACAGGTGGCTTTCACTTTTACCCTTCTTCCAAAAATACAACGATCACTAACAACAGTAAAAACCCTGGTCTTCACTTGGTTCCTTGAGATAAAGAGAGACTTTTCTGACCTTGGGAAGCCAGAATGTTCTGCTTTTACTTCTTCAAAAGTGACTTTAGAAATCAAAAGTTTCGATGCCCTTTCTTTTGTGGTTGAAAGTCTTCTTTTTAATGTGTGAGAGAAGAGCTTTAGGAAGTGGGTGGTGTTTGGATATGTCTTGCATCAGCATCTGACACGTCTCATAAAACTGTGCCACTGAGAACAGCTCCTTTGGCCTTGGTCTAACCCCTACGCTTTTTTGTGAGTACCCAAAGAGGAACTTCTGAGGAAGTGTGTGCTCTGATTTCTGGACTTGTAATTATGTTAAATTGGTGTGCTATTGCACACTTGGCCTTCAGAAATTTGTAATAAATTCAGCTGATTTATTCTTACCCTCCTCTATGGGGGCTGCTTCTTCCTCCCATGCCTGGTAAAGGTGAAACAGTTCATATGTCTGCTCTCCATGGAGGTACGTGTTACTCTTTGAAATTCAGCCCCCTTTGTTGCCTTGTGACCTCAGCTCTTGGATAGGGTCAAAGAAATGTTTGATTTTGTAGATTAAATGGCTTTTCTCATTCTTAGCATGAAAGCAACATTCTTTTGCATCTTTCTACATCCTAATCACATACCGAACTCTCAGTCATTTTTAGGTCTGTGTTGCAATTCAAAGCAAAAGACAAATCTCATACTTGATTCTTTATTTTTCTTATTGTTTGTTTCACCCTACTGGAATAAAAATGCTTTGAGAGCAGGGGTTTCTGTCACTTTTATTTATTACTATAGTTCTTAGAACACTTAAGAGGGGAGTCTGCCATGAAGTCTGCTTCTCAATAAATGTTATTGAATGAATGAATATTTAATAAAATAGTTGAAAACATAAGTATGTTTTCACAGTTCGTACTCAAAAATATTTAAGTAATATTATTCCCATATTTTGGAAGAAAAAATGATTTCCAAATATATTAAATTCATTGACCTGCATAGCATAGTTTTACTTGGCAAAGAGAGACACAAAGTATTGTCAGAGAAGAACAAGAATATTTATGGAGGCAAAAATAGGCTTAAATCCTGACTTCTATGGACTATATTTGAGCAAATCACCTACGTTTTCTCATCTTCAGTATTTTTCCCTTCTACAGAGGTTAATACTTTCTTGTTTAAAATGTTATATTAAATAATTAATGGAATCATTATTTAAAGCAAGTACCACATGGTAGGCACTAAATAAATGTTGTTATTTCAATTAGTCTTAATATTAGCATTATTTTCGTATTACTTTTCTTATTATCTGGATCTTGATTTCGTTGTTCTCTGATACAAAATTTTGGGCAGGTTTTACTTTATTATGTTGCATCTGTTGAGAAAATAATGACATTTTTGTTTATAGTTTTGTTTATATGATGAATCGCATTAATTAGTTTGCATAGCTTGAACCAACCTTGCATCCCAGAGATAAAGTCTACTTGACTATGGTCAAATAGTTGTTTTGATGTGCTGCTGAATTCAGTTTGCTAGATTTTTGTTGAGAATTTTTGCATCAGTGTTCATCAAGGATATTGGCCTGAAGTTTTCTATTTTTGTTGCATCTCTGCCAGGTTTTGGTATCAGGATGATGCTGGCCTCACAGAATAAGTTAGAGAGGAGCCCTTCCGCCTAAATATTTTAAAATAGTTTTGGCAGGAATGGTACTGTCTCTTCTTTATACATCTGGTAGAATTCAGCTGTGAATCCATCTGGTCCTGAGCTTTTTTTGGTGGATAGTCTTTGTATTATGATTCAGTTTTGGAACTCATTATTAGTCTGTTCAGGGATTCAATTTCTTCCTGATTCAGTCTTGGGAGCTTATATGAGTCCAGGAATTTATTAATTTTTTCTAGATTTTCAGTTTGTGTGCATAGAGATGTCCATAGTAGTCTCTAGGGAGTTTTTTTGTCTTCCTGTGGGATCAGTGGTAACATCCCCTTTGTCATTTCTAATTATGTTTATTTGGATCTTCTCCATTTTTTCTTTATTGGCATTGATGCTATCTTTCTGGCATTTTGTTGGAGTTAGAATACATGTATTTTAAATTTTTATTGTAACCTGCCCATCACTTTCCAAATGAAAAAGTGGTTGAAATTCAAAATTTTAAATATGAGAGATTGGTGAAAAACAAAATAAGCACTTACAGAAGGTTTTTAGTTTAACACTCAATGAATAATTTTGAGAAAAAAGTTTTGAAATAGAAGTTTTTATTAAAAAATAGTCAATAAAACACAAATACCATTGAGGAGAGTGTCAGGGATTATAATGATAATGATATGACAAATGAATCAGGATGAATCTTCTAGGCCATATTACTTGGGACTTTATTAGCAAGAATAGGAGTGTGGAAATGATTTAAACAGAATAACAAATTTATATATCTTAAATTTATTTCTCACAGCAGAATAGAGTGGTGTAAGAGTAAAGTCATAAATACTTTATTCAAATTCAAATGTTCTGTTATTGTACGTTGTTTGAGACACAGTGCTTTTGTATGTCCAGGGAGTAGCATGACAGCCAAAGGGGGGTGATGGGAACAAAAGCACCATCATGAAAGTTGCAATCGCAACTCAACTACTAACGCAATAATGATCACACTGACTCAAGAATGAAACCAACTTTCTGTGTCAAGTATAAGTTCTGGATTCCTTAAGCAAATGGTCCAACATGTATCATTTTACTCATTTTTGAAAGAAATGATAGATGTTTTTGTGTCATTTTAAGAAAACAGATTATTTTTCTCTCAGTGCAAATGTCATAATAAAGACAAGAAATTTTGAATGAACACATCTTGATGATAAAATACATTTTTCTTTTAAGAAATAGAATTCTGTAGGGCTTTACTTTGTGTGTTTAAGAAAACATTCTGAAGCATTATGTTCTAACATACTGGTTAACATCTACTTTTCAAATTTCATTAATCAAAGAAATTCAGGCTGAATATGAGTGTTTTCTTTTCTTATTTAAAACAAATTACAGATAACTGGGGCTATTTTGAAGGCTAGAAAGACATTATAGCTGGAAATCATCTCAATGTCATGAAGAAAAACATTTATTTCATAGTTGAAAAATCTAAGGCCTAAATTAAAAAATGCTATAACCGAAGTCATGCAATGATTACCTTCATTGGCTAGGTTTTATCATATTGCCTTGACTGCTAATTAATTGTGCTTTAAATTGTAGCTCAAAACTTTTCATTGAATTTTTCACAAATGATATTGTTACATTGATTATGTAGCAATAAAAACATTATTTCATCTAATAGCTTAGAATTTCAACTAATTACTTTTTATGTTTTCAGATAACTTAATGATTTACATGTTATTTTTTCAGAAGAAAAGTTTACATGCAGAACAAACGACACTGACATTCAATGAAACCCAATTTTAGTAAGACATACACACTTTCTTCAATGAACTCATTATCTAGTAGTGAGGCAGACACTAAGAAATTTATATGTATATTTTAATAATTGAAATAATAGAATGATAGAAATAAAAGGCTTTTTGAGCAGCAATTTGATTGTGCAGCTGAAAAGAAAACATGATATGTATGACATGCTTTAAAACTGTAGTATAAGATGCTTAATACAGGGTTTTCTGAAGAAATGCTGCAATGAGAAATTTTTAGTAACAAACTGTACATAGAATAACATCATTATTACACAGAATATCTACTACCAGTTTGGACCCTAATTTAGAAATGACTTTGACTCCAAATGGTTTGAATACAAATCTTTCCAATAGAGAGACAACATGAATATAAAATATTTAAAGAACTCTCAAAACTCAGGAGTACAAAACAAATTGGCAATTACACTCATAAAAAGATACTCAATGTTATCAACAAGTATAAAAATGAAAAATAAAACCATAATGGAAATTCACTGCATATCTATTAGAACTGCTAAAATGGTGGGGTAGGGCTCCTGTCAAAGCCCTCTTTGAGGCTATGGAAATGCAGACATGGCACCATTAACTGAAGCAGCCCAAGGAATCGACTAGTGAAGGAGTCATCTCTCGCCCCCCATCTCCCCTCCCCAGGGCACTGCTGCATATGCTCTGTAATACTAATACAAAAGAGGCATGCCCTGATTAAGAGTCTATCAGCCAACCCCTGCTCTTAAAGATCATCTACTGGATTGGAGTCTGAATTATACTACCAAACAAAAATAAATTCCTTCAACACACAAAGTCCATGAAACCCAATGCAGGAAATTATCTACAACTAAGGAACCCATACAGAGCCTTGGCCCTCTGAAAGCACATAGAAACAAAGGCAATCTACTATACACACCGTACACCACAGTCGAATTCTCAACGGGAAAAAAAAACCTAAGAAGCCCCATTTAAACAAAAGCAATTTCCAAAAAAAAAGAAAAAAAAAAAGAAAAAAAACTACTAGTGACCTCCAATGAAACAGATTCAGCAATTCAAAAAGCCAGAGTGTTTCTTTATCTTCAAATAATTGCACTAATCTCCCAGCTATGGATTCTAACCAGATTGAAAAGCCTGAAATGACAGACCTACAATTCAGAATCTGGGTGGCAAAACACAATGAAATTCAAGAGAAAATAGAAATCCAATCCAAGGAAGACAGAAAAATGCTCCAAGACATGAAAGATGACACAGTCATAATAAAAGAAAAAGCAAACTGAACTTACAGAATTAAAAAGTCACTATAGAAATTTCAAAATACAGTTGGAAATCTTAATCACAATAGACTAAATTAAGCTGAGAAAAGAATTTCAGAGCTTAAAGAATGGTGTTTTGAATCAACCCAATCAGACAAAAAGAAAAAAAAAATTGAAAAAATCCGCAAAGACTCTAGAGAATATGGGATTATGTAAAGAAACAAAATCTATGAATCACTGACATTTTTGAGACAGAAGAAGAGAGAGTAAGCAAATTGAAAAACATATGTGAAGATATAATCCACAAAAAATTTCCTAAGTTCTCTAGACCAGCTGACACAGAAATTCAAGAAATTCAGAGAACCGCTGTGTGATACTATGCAAGATGACCATTACCAAAATACGTAGTCATCAGACTTTCTAAGGTCAATGAAAAAGAAAATATCTTAAAGGCAGCTGGACAAAAGGGTCACATCACTAACACATGGATTTACATCAGGCAAACAGTGGACAGATCAGCAGAAATTTTACAAGACAGAATAGATTAGGACCTATTTTTCGCACTCTAAAAGAAAGTGAATTCTAAACAAGAATTTCATATTCCACCAAACTAAGCTTCATGAGGAAAAGAGCAATAAAATATTTTCTGGGCACACAATTGCTAAGATTTTTTTTGACACTAGACTAACCTCACAAGATATGATTCAGGGAGTTCTGAACATGAAAACCAAAGAACAATACGTTCTATTACAAAAAACACACATAAGTACATAGGCCCAGGCCGTATAAAGCAACTGTACATTCAAGACTACAAAGCAACTAACAATTCCACAAAAGACTTAAAACTTCACATATCAATATTAACCTTAAAGATAAACAGTCTAAACACCCCCACTTAACAGACATAGAATAGTAAGTTGGATAAAAAACAAGATGCAAAATTCTGCTGTCCTCAAGTGACCCATGTCACATGTAATGACACACATAAGCTCAAAGTACAGGATGGAATAAGATCTTTCAGGCAAATGGAAAACAATAGAGAGCAAGACAGCTATTCTTATAGCAGATAAAACACACTTTAAGCCAGCAAGAGTAAAAACGGACAAAGAAGAGCATTACGTAATGATAAAAGGTTCAATTCATCAAGAAGACTTAACAATCTTACATATATATGCACCCAACATTGGAGCAACCAGATTCATAAAATAAGTATTTCCAGACCTATGAAAAGACTTTGAAAGCCCCACAATAATTGTGGGGGACTTCACAATCTTATTGAAGGTGTTAGACAGATCATCAGAGCAGAAAAACTAACAAAAAATTCTGGACTCAATGTTGTCATTTGACCAATTAGACCTAATAGACATCTACAGAATAATCCATCCAACAATCACAGCAAATATGTTCTTCTCACATGCACACAGAACACACTCTAAGATCGATGAAATGCATGGCCATAAAGCAAGTCTCAATAAATTAAAAAATATCAAAATCATACAAAGCATATTCTTAGACTAAAGTGAAATAAAAAATAGAAATCAATAACAAGAGGATGTCTCAAAACCACACAATGACATGAAAAGTAAACAACTTGCTCCTGAATGACTTTTAGAAAAACAACTAAATTAAGGCAGAAATCAAAACAACATCCTTTGAAATAATTAAATAAAGAAACAAAACATAACGAAATCCCTGGCATGCAAGAAAAGCACTGTTAAGAGGAAAGTTTATAGTGCTAAACACCTACATCAAGAAGACAGATCTCAAATAAAGAATCTAACATTGCACCTGTGGAACTAGAAAAATAAGAACAAACTAATTTCAAAGCTAGCACAATAAATGACAAATAAAATCAGAGCAGAATTGAGTGAAATTAAGACACATGAATCCATACACAGAATCAATGAAACCCAAAGCTGGTTATTTGAAAAAATAACAAAGGGCAGTAAATTGCTAGCCAGATCAATAAAGAAAAAAGAGATAATCCAAATAATTACAACCAGAAATGACGAAGATTTTCTATTCAATGCCATGGAAATACAGAATATCCTCAGACACTAATATGAACACTTTTATGAACACAAACTAGAAAATCTAGAGGAAATATATGAATTCCTGGAATTATACAATCTCCTAAGATTGAATCGGGAAGAAATTGAAACTCTGAACAGAATAATGAGTTCCAAAATTGAGTCAGTAATAAAAACCCTACTAAACACACACAAAAAGCTCCATACCAGATGGATTCACAGCCAAATTCTACCGGACATACAAAGAAGAGCTGGTGCCAATTCTATTGAAACTATTCCAAAAAAATCAAAGAGAAGAGACTCTTCTCTAACACATTTTACAAAGCCACCATCACCCTGATACCAAAACCTGGCAAAGTTACAATGATGAAAGAAAACTACAGGAAAATATTCCAGATGAACATATATTGAAAAATTCTCAACAATATATTAGCAAACTGAGTTCAGCAGTATATAAAAAAGCTAATTGACCACAATCAAGTAGACTTTTCTCCTGGGACGCTTTCTTGGCTCAAAATATGCAAATCAATGGATGTAATTCACCACAAAAATAGAGATAAAAGGAAAAAACCACATGATCATCTCAACAGACACAGGAAAAGCTTTCAATAAAATCCAGTATCCCTTCATGATAAAAACCCTCAACAAACTAGACATTGCAGTAACATACTTCAAAATAATAAAAGTCATGTATGTCAGATCCACGGCCAACATCATACCAAATGGGCAAAAGCTGGAAGCATTGCCTTAAGATCTGGAAAAAGACAAGAACGCCCACTCTCACTGCTCCTATTCAAGATAGGACTGGAAGCCCCGAAATAAATGAAAGGCATTGAAGTAGAAAAAGAATAAATCAAATTATCTCTCCACTGATGATATGATTCTATTCCTGAAAACCTCCAATGACTTCATCAGGCTTCTAGACCTGATAAACGATTTCAGTAAAGTTTCAGGACAAAAACCACATACAAAAATCAGTAGCATTCCTATATATCAATAACATTCAAGTTGAGAGCCAGATCAAGAACACAATCCCATTTACAATAGCCACAGCAATAAAATATAATACCTAGGAATATATTTAACCAAGGAGATGAAAGAGCTCTACAAATAGAACTACAAAACATGACTGAAAGAAATCAGTGATGACACAAACAAATGAAAAAAAATTCATCCTCATGGATTGTGAAAATCAATTATCATTAAAATGTTCATAATGCCCCAAGCAATCTATGTTTTCAATATCATTTCTACCAAACTACCAATATCATTCTCCACAGAATTAGAAAAAAAAGTATTCTAAATTTCATTTGAAGTCAAAACAGGGCCCAAATAGCCACAGTAATCCTAAGCAAAAAGAATCTAAGGCACCACATTCTTTTACTTGAAACTATACTACAAGGCTGTAGTAACCAAATAGCATGGTACTCGTACAAAAAACAGACACAAAGATCAATGTAACAGGACACAGAACCCAGAAATAAAGTCACACACCTACCACCAACTGATTTTCACAAAAGTCGACAAAAAAAGGGATGTAGAAAGGATTTACTATTTAATAGGTGGTGTTGGAATAACTGGCTAACCATATGCAGAAGAATGAAATCAGACCTTACCCATCGTCATAAACAAAAATTAAATCAAGATAGATTAAAGAATTAAAGTAAGACCTCGAACTATATAAATCCCAGAATGAAACCTAGGAAATACTCCTCTGGACATCTGCCTTGACAAAGAATTTATGACTAAGTTCTCAAAAGCAATTGCAAAAAAATGACAAGTGGAACCTAATTAAAGAGACTCTGCACAGCAAAAGAAACTATCAACAGAGTAAACGGAAAAAAACACAGAATGGGAGAAATATTCACAAACTATGTATCTGATAAAGCTCTAACATCCAGAATCTATAAGGAACTTAAATCAACAAGCCAAAACAAATAACCCTGTTAAACAGTGGGCAAAGGGTATGAATAGACACTTCTCAAAAGAAGACATACGAGTAGCCAACAGACATAAGAACAAATGCTCATCATCACTAATCATCAGAGAAATTCAAATCAAAACCAGAATGAGACACTGTCTCACATCCGTCAGAATAGCTATTACTAGAAAGTCTAAAAACAACAGATGTTGGCAAGGCTGGAGAGACAATGGAACACTTACACACTGTTGGTAGTAATGTAAATTAGCTCTGTCACTGTGGAAAGCAGTTTGGAAATTTTTTTAAGAATTAAAAATAGAACAACGATTTATCCAGCCACCCCATTATTTAGTGTATGTATACCTAAAGGAAAATAATTTTTTCTACCAAAAGGATGCATAAATTCTCATGCTCATCATGTCACTCTTCAAAATAGTGAAGACATGAATCAACCTAAATGGCCATGAACAGTGGATTGAATAAGGAAAATGTGGTACCTATGAAATACTACACAGCCATAAAAAGAATGAAATCACGTCTTTTGTAGTAACACTGATGAAGGCCATTATCCTAAGGGAATCATTTTGACTTCAAAAGGCAGCTTGAGGGAACATTTTCTGCTGGTGTAATTCTTCTGTATCCTGATTGTAATGGTGGTTACAAAATCTATACATAACTTAGATTCATAGAACTATATACCAAAAATATATATTTAATTGTATATAAATTTAATAATAAGAAATGACATTATTATAATAATACACCACTAATTCAATGACTATATTGGAAATATGTGGACTCCAAGTGCTGGAGAGAATGTACAGGAAGTGGAACTCTTCTATTTTCTGATGTAAATTACTTTGGAAAATAGTTTTACATCTTTTTATTTATTTATTTTTTTTTTTCAGACAGGATCTTACTCATCACCCAAGATGGAGTGCAGTGCTGTGATCTTGATCACGGCTCACTGCAGTCTTGAGCTCCCTAGGCTGAGGAGATCCTCCCACCTGTCTCCTGAGAAATAGGGACTACAGGTGTGAGCTAACACATCTGGCTAATTTTTGTATTTTTTGTAGAGATGAAGTTTTGCCATGTTGCCCAGGCTGGTTTCAAACTCCTGGACTCAAGTGATTCGACCGCCTCAGACTCCCAAATTTCTAGGATTACAGGATGAGGCACCACTTCCGGCCTTACATCCATTTAGAGTAAACACAAGCCAACACTATGACCCAACATTTTACTCCTAGATTATATAGTTAAGAGTGTGTATGTCAATCAAAAGCATATGTTAGAGTGTGCATAGCAGCTTCTCATAATTCCAAAATGTGGAAACAACTTTAAAAACTAGTACATAAAGAACGTTTAAATGAGGTGCAATAACATAATAGAGTTCTATATAAAAATAAAAGTAAGCTACTGATAACACACAACAACATTGCTGAACCTCACAGATATGTTGAATGAAAGAACAGAAACACAAAGAGAATATTTATATAATTCACTATGTATCTCAATGACAGAAAACACTAATCTCTGATAATAAAAAATGAGAACAGGAATTACCTCTGGAAAGTACTGAGTGAGCTGGAACAGGAGGAGTCATTTTTTGTTGATGGAAACATTCTATATCTCAGTGTGAGTAGTGGTTAAATGGTTACAAACATATAAATTTCATTGAGTTTCATGTTTAAGATTTGTATACTACACATATGCTATATTCAATTTTAAAGTAAAACTTTTTAAAAATGAGATAAAAAGGATTTTTTAAAAAGAAACAAAGGAAAAGGAAAAGAAAGGAGAAAAATTAAAAACTTTCAGGTTTTTCTATTTCAGGTCTTTCTATTGAGTTCTAATTATCTAAATGCTGATGCTAAAGTAGATAAACTTGGTAAGCCTCCTTCTGCTTTGAAAATATTCTTTTTCTGGCTTATCTTCGTATGCTATTTATTTCACATAGATATTTAATTATTCCACAACCTCAGTTATTAGTTACATGAATATATAAAAAAGTATGCCAATCGGACAATTTAGTACTAAGCGACCTTCCTGAGCAGCTAGAGTCCTGAATACAGTTCACACCATCCTTGCATTGCATCTGGCAACCTACAGAGTAATCAGATAGTTGCTTGTATAGCAACTATAGTTGCACTTTATCATTGTATTTTATTTCATCCACTTGATTTATTAAACACAGCAATCCTAGTTATCTGGTAGTCACGGACCCAAAAGAGGAAAATACAATGAACACAGCAATCCTAGTTACCTAGTAGTCATGGACCCAAAAGAGGAAAATACAATGACTGAGGGAATTTGTTATTCTCTATCTTTATCTGGTAAAGCCTGTGATTGTTAACTCATTATTTCCACCAGCTTCTTCTAAGACCTCTGTTGTATTGTATGGTACAAGCTGGGGACAATATAAGCTTTTCTTTTTGCTTCCTCTTGTAAGAGTCACTAAGGTGAGATTTGAAATTTGGAGAGAAGACACCATAATTCTGTTGATTAATTTTCAGGCATATACACGATCAGAGGACTCAGGCAGGGAGCTAAGCAGTTTCTAAAGCAATGCCTGAGAATCACCAATTTTGGTGCTTAATGGAACATAGACGCTAGCATCTGTGACCTTTGCTTCCCTAGACTTCCCTAGAGCCAAAGCAGGAACACCTCACCTAAGTAAGGGAAGTCTTCCTAGAAGAAAGGACATTTGAGTTGACAAATAGAATTGGCATCAGTTTAATAAAGTTGGAAACGGAAACATTACTGGGGTCCTCTAGAAGATAAATATATCTAATCTCTTCCCAAACAATACCAATAGATTAATTTAGAAATATCCTCACACATATGAGAAATATTCTGTAATAACACACAAGCCTGTATATTTCAAAAATAATTCTTTCATAAGGAAGAAATGTATTTAAGACTGGAGTCAATCTTGGATCCATTTGCACCATGCCCATATTGCACTAATACATTTAGGCACTCTGACAGGTAGAATGTATCTTGGCCTTTCAATAGGATGTAGTTTTACATTAATCTGTATTGAAAGGTGCTAACAACTTATTTAGTTATTACTAGCTACTGTGGCTTGAGTATCAACTCCCTGCCTGTTACTGTGTTTGGCATTTTGTGTTTGTTATTGGATCTAATGTTCCCGTCAAAACTGTCCTATAATAAGGCACCTATTTCACCAAGAAACATAAAGTTGTAGGGAACTATACCACTTGCCAGTGGGATGCATCTACTGCATGCCAAACAGGGGAATGATTCTACCTCTGAATGCAGGACTCGCATTATTTTCTCTACTATACAATGGCTCCAAAGACTAAAAGGCACATTTCTGGATTTCCTATAACTGATGCAAATCAGTTGTATTTATCTTTTGGAATCCTGGGAATTAGACTACATTTATTATTTTATAGGAAGTAATATTTGTTGAGGACATGTCATGTACTAGATCTTTTGTTAGTTGTCTTAAAAATAAGGTATCATTTTATTTTTAAGCCTTCTGAGTAAACAGTTTACCTTTATTGCAGAGAATAATTAGAAACTCAAAGAGATACAAGTTCATAGAGTTAATGTAAGAGTGGGACTTTGGATTTGAACTTGGTCTGGTTTGGTATTAAACCTCTATGTTTTTTGCAACTGTCCAATAAGTGTGACCTCTAACAGAAAATTCTAAGAGATATATTAACAGTTAAAGGTATTTAAATAAAAGTAAATTTCTCAGTGACAGTAGATTTAATTCCATGTGTTAAAGAAACTGAAAATTCATTCTGGCAAGCTGCGGAGATAATACACAAAGTTGGGCTGTGAGATATAAATTAACATTCACTAGAAATTAAATATAGGTGTTACAGCAGAGATAGGAAACTAGGTTAACAGACTAGAGTTTGAGGGATGAATAGTTGGTGCCAAATAGGATGCTTATCTAGCTGAAATCTTTACAAGCAAGCTGCCTTAGTGTATGAGCCACTATGTGGTTTTATGAAACAACAACAGATCTTTGGCTGGAAAAAAGTTATCCTGGTGTCTGGACCTGAAGAGCAGATTCCATTGTCGAAAGACCAAAAACATCTTCATTTTCTATAAAAGAGGAAAATATAATAATACAAAGAAAAGGCATTTTTTGTTCATAGACATTTTTCTAGCTGGAAGGCAACTGTAAAATCACTAAGATAATGTTAGTGTATACAAGTAAAAGTGGAGAGCAAGAGAAGATTTACGTATCTAAGCCCACAGAGCTTATTAGGTGTAATAACTTAAGTTTCCTTTTCGGAGCCCAGTGATTTCCTACAGCCCACACATTAGTGTGGTTTGGGGGTGAACCTCGATGATACTCTTTCCAAGAAATAGTTATTGATTTTTTACACACAAAGGCATGGTGCTACACAATGAGAGTACATTTTCCACTCAGGCCACAAAATAAGTGAGTCTCTCATTGGATAATATTTATAAGTCTTTTCTTATTTCCACTGCTTGAGCAATATACTGATCATGACAGAGACAAATGCAATCTGTAAAAGACACATAGGTGCACTGAAAAACCTTGCAGTTCAGAGAGAAAGAGATTGATTAACAACTGCAGAGGATATTGTACGAAACTAAAGCATAATGTGGAATTCAATTAAAGGTTTTTGTTAATTAAAGATTGTTGCTGAAGCAAGTGAATAAACGAATACCAAAATATACTGAATAGGCCGGGCGCGGTGGCTCAAGCCTGTAATCCCAGCACTTCGGGAGGCCTCTGAGACGGGCGGATCACGAGGTCAGGAGATCGAGACCATCCTCGCTAAGACGGTGAAACCCCGTCTCTATTAAAAAATACAAAAAATTAACCGGGAGAGGTGGCGGGCGCCTGTAGTCCCAGCTACTCGGGAGGCTGCGGCAGGAGAATGGCGTGAACCTGGGAGGCGGAGCTTGCAGTGAGCTGAGATCCGGCCACTGCACTCCAGCCTGGGCGACAGAGCGAGACTCCGTCTCAAAAAAAAAAAAAAGGCCGGGCGCGGTGGCTCACACCTGTAATCTCAGCACTTTGGGAGGCCGAGACGGGCGGATCACGAGGTCAGGAGATCGAGACCATCCTGGCTAACACGGTGAAACCCCGTCTCTACTAAAAAAATACAAAAAACTAGCCGGGCGAGGTGGCGGGCGCCTGTAGTTCCAACTACTCGGGAGGCTGAGGCAGGAGAATGGCGTGAACCCGGGAGGCGGAGCTTGCAGTGAGCTGAGATCCGGCCACCGCACTCCAGCCTGGGTGACAGAGCGAGACTCCGTCTCAAAAAAAAAAAAAAAAAAAACATTAAAAAAAAAAATACTGAATAAGAGTACTGAAGAAAAAATGTCACATTCTCACCCACGTGCTGGAGACTACAAACAAACCAAAATAAAAGTTTGGGAATTTGAAAGACAAATTAACAGGATTAGCCTAGAAGAAAACAATTCTTGCACAAATGTAATTACACATTTATTATGGAGTTAGGAAAAAAATGATATCAAAATGTGCTTGTCTTAATTTAGGGTTATAAAAAATGGACAGAAAAAAGAACTTGCATACAGATAATTTTCAGGGAGATGATCTATGGAATAACAGATTTTAGAGCATGAGACAGAAAAAGAGGAAAAGCTAACTTAAGGTCTATTATTGCTATTTCATCAGTAGGCAGCATGACACTTCTGACAATCATAAAGGATGCTTTTTAGATTGTTCACCTAAAAAGCTAACGCCTTTCCCACTGTCTGCAGTAACTGTTAGTTAAAGGTTGCCTTGAGGATGATAAGCTCCTGCCTTTCCAGATGAAATTGCCACTGAAGAAGACCGGGCAACAGAATGCAGAAAGTTGGGTGGGGTTGATGCGAGGTGAGTCACTGGCAGCAGGAAATGAGTCTGAGCTCCTCATAACAGTTCACAACAGCTGTGGCTGCATCTGAGGTGGGCTGAGAGGGCTTGTCATAGGCACCAGAGGTATCTACTACAGCACTGTACTTCCTATATAATTTGTTGTAAGCCATTTTTATTGAAGACACTCTTCTTTTTTATGCCTATAATTAAGAGAATGTACCCATCCAGGCTGTAAATTCATTCCCATTTACCTGTATGTGGGTCCCATTTACACTTCATAAGAGAGTCTAATCGCCAGCCATTCTGAAGTCAGAAAAGCAGCTAGCCCCTGCCATTTACTCCCTCATCTGCCTGATTATTTAATGCTTTCTGAATGCTTCCTGATTGATTGAATTTGTATTTTGCTTCGTGTTGCACTTCTTCTACATGATTCCAAACTATTTATTCCACATGCTGATGGAGATGATGACTTATTCATGAGTCACACGGTGATCATCTGATTATTTGTTTAAATTGTAATACTGAGCAAGACAATTTCAGTGATCATTTGCTTTAAAAATAAAAAATATTCTAGCACATTATTAATGAACTTTTAGATAATGAGAGTAAAAGGAAAAATGAATTTTATAATAAAGAGATAATGAGTTAGTTTTTGAATATGCTGTTTGTTAAACAGATAGCAGAAAAAATTAATATGCAAAATAAAACTATCTCTAAAGCTAGAGATCTAGATTTGGGAATTATTGATATTAGATGACTAGAAGATGAATTCCCATATATAAAATTGAGAAATAAAACAGATGAAGATAGATTTCTTGCAGGTGCATACAGAAGGCAGAAGAAGAGTAAGAGAGACAAGAAATAGGGTCACGATTTTTTTTAAAATTTGCATGTATGTTTTAGGAAGCAGAGAAAAGAAAGATTTAATTAAAGTGTTGAGTATTGGTTGTAAATTTGAAATCAAGAAGTGACAAAGGACTCTATATTTAGTGATGTGTCATTTTTCCCCTCATGAGTGCTTTTGGTGAACTGATGGCAAAGTTTATTTGCTGCAGAAGGGCTAGAAAGGGAGTACAATCTGAGGACATGGTGAGAAGCTTGAAACTGAAACCCATAATTTTGAGTGTCTCCTATTATCATGAGTAGATTTTTAATTTAGCATAGTTTCATTTTCATAGAATTTTAAAGACCTTTTCTAGTGAGAAAGAAACAATGGAAACAGAGAAATTGAATCCATTACAGGAAGGCAATCATTGATACATAAATTGATGGAGGAGAAGTTAATCACATAAAAGTAGCCATATAATGTTCCCTTTTCGAAAAGGTGTGAGACAGATACAGTGAAAATACAAACTATCCATAAATCAACTGAGGGGAAGTTGTAGATATAACTGATGATCCTAGTACTCACCGGTAGAACATAAAAAGCGTAAGTAGGCCGGGCGCGGTGGCTCAAGCCTGTAATCCCAGCACTTTGGGAGGCCGAGACGGGCGGATCACGAGGTCAGGAGATCGAGACCATCCTGGCTAACACGGTGAAACCCCGTCTCTACTAAAAAATACAAAAAACTAGCCGGGCGAGGTGGCGGGCGCCTGTAGTCCCAGCTACTCGGGAGGCTGAGGCAGGAGAATGGCGGGAACCCGGGAGGCGGAGCTTGCAGTGAGCTGAGATCCGGCCACCGCACTCCAGCCTGGGCGACAGAGCGAGACTCCGTCTCAAAAAAAAAAAAAAAAAAAAAAAAAAAAAAAAAAAAAAAAAAAAAAAAAAAAAAAAGCGTAAGTTCACTTGTTAGGGGGAAGTGCTGTTTTGGTACTTGAGAAGAGTAAAATAAAAAATGAAACTGTACATGATAGTACATATTTATGAGATAACAGTGAGGTTCTGTTTATATGCCTGGTAGTAGACAAATGATTTAGGATTTCTGTGGATTATGAGTGTCTCAGAAAGTCAGGATGGGATGCTAACCATTGCTTTACCACTAGCCAAATAACCTACAAGTCACTTAACATCTCCCCATCTTAATGTATCTTTTTCTATTTTTTTTTATGCTGACCAAAAAGCTTTTTAGATGTAAAAGTGATAATAATATGATGAAAATGAAGAGTGACAAATCCAGTAAGATTCACAGAGCAATTAACCCTTGACAGCTGTGTAGGGTGGCTGGCTAAATATAAACACCTACACACCAGGATGGCCTGTCTCCCTTGAGACAAAAGACTGGACAGAGAAGAGAGTCTTAATGGTCATAGTGGCAGGACGCAGACAAATGCCTAGGCAGATAGGGGCAGGTTCCCAAAGAAACCCCACCTTCAAGCCAAAAACAGCCTGAAGGCTAAAACACCCAACTGTTCATTCTGGATGAAAAATGTGACACAGAGTGCGAACTTCTTTCCTGTTTTCTTGCCCTTTCCTGCTTGGTTCTTTCTGAATAATGCTTTTTAATGAATCAAATGTTTCCTTTTCCCATATTACCACAGCCCACCCCTCCCCTATTCTGTGCCTCTAAAAACCTCAGATTCAGTCACCCTGGGGGAGAAATCACCCAACCGTGGGAGTGGAAGACTATCCCATGTCCCCTCTGCTGAAAGCTATTCTGTCACTCAATAAAATTATTCTCTGCCCTCCTCACTCTTTGAGTCAGAATATCCTCATTCTTCTTGGATATGAGACAAGAGCTTGGGACATACTGAATGTGCGTATAGAAAAGGCTATAACATCGTGGCCCTCTGCCCTCTGCTGGAGGAGGGCAGAAGCCCAATGTGACAGAAACACTGGCAGGGCCTCACCTGCCTTGATGCCTTGGGCCGAGGTACAGCAAGGGAGTTTCTGACTAGGTGTTTCTGGCTGGCAAAAGTGGTGGAGAAGAGTCCTGTGTCATTTTCTAGGAGATCATCTGGGATTCCCTGAAGGGTGAGTAAATGTAGACCTACACTCTTCACTTTTTTCTAAGACTTCTTGTCCTCACACTTTTTACTAAAGACATACGAAGGACCAAACCTCTGATTAGCTAGTTAAGAGTGAATGGCACTACTACAGAGGACAGGATGCGGGAGAGGACACTGCCACCACCATCCTCTTCACTCTTAGGGGTTGGGAGTGCCAGTTTCAGTATAATCTGGTCTTTTTTATGGCATTCTCCTTCTTCCTTTTAGGACTATCACGGCACCTATCTTTTCTTTGACAATGTTGGGGTGTTGTTGGACCCTCCCCTTGAATGCATATATCTCTATAACTATCCAGTTATAGGCATCGAAATATGTAATTCAGAACAGTCATCAAAAATGTAATTCAGAACAGTGCAGTTTTCATCTATTCTCGGAAGCAGGGAGGAGTCGGTAATTAAAAGCTGTTTTTTTTTTCCTGTTGAAGGAACCAATTTGCATGAGAGCAAGAGACTTTTTCCACAGGCATCTTCCCCTCCCTGCATTTAAACTGTTTTTACTTCTTTTCTCCACAATGCCAGGAATTAATACAGCTCTGTGAATATGAAAGCTTTGCTATGTTTCTTTTTTTTTTTTCTTTTTGGAAGGCATGTTCCTAGGCCAGGTCCCAAATTCTCAGGGACTCCCTGTTCTCTCCCTTGTTTGAGGAGGATTCAGCTCCACAGCTTCACCTTAGCTTTTGGCTTATGATAAGAAAGCAGTGAAGGAGCAGCGCTCCTGGCTGCTGACTGCAGTCTGGCGAGGGCCACCTGGGATTTGTCTGAATGAGTTCATTCACCCTCCTGCAGTTTTTTTTTTTTCATCCCAAACTCAATTCCAAGCTTCCAGTTGAAGCCCTAGAAAGGAAAACTGGATTTGAGGGATCCAGAGGCAGATGACAGCAGAAGTCAAGGGGCACAGTGCACATAAGTATGACTAATTCCAGCTGATTAGTGCCCCCCCACCCCCGCCCCATTTTATGGATGGAGATCATGCTCGTATACAGGGCATAGATGAGATCTAGGGAACTCAAAGGTTACTGACTGTGGGGAGGATAGGC
This sequence comes from Macaca mulatta, assembly GCF_049350105.2. NCBI lineage: Eukaryota > Metazoa > Chordata > Mammalia > Primates > Cercopithecidae > Macaca > Macaca mulatta. The sequence continues at coordinate 111,264,602 of NC_133418.1, forward strand.
CAGTGCATAGGTGAGTGCAGATGAATCCTACCCTGTTGGACTCCCTGTGATATGGGTGAAAACCACATGGGCACCCACAAGTGGCACCTGCCGAGGTTGCCAGGACTCAGAAATATAAGTATGGAAGAAAAAACGGGACACATTTTTTGTCTTTCTCTCTCTCACATACTCTGTGTATTCAACGGGAAGAGAAACAAACTAAGCGACATATTTTTCCCCTGTTTCCAGATGGGTAACCAACCATCATCAGTCTGTATTTCTCTTGAATGCATCCTGAATCATTGGGACTCCTGTGGAAAAAAAACGTGCCCAATTTTTCTGTTTCCTCCTCTGTCCTCTCTTTGTGGATGAGTAATTGTGTGTCCATACCACGGGACCCTCCCCTTGAATGCATTCCTCAAACTGAGAAAAATTTAATTTCCCCACACCTTAAACCGTTTGGCTTAAAAATGAATCAGGAAGAAATTACAGATCTAACTAAGCAAATCTCTTGAGGAGGGACAACTTTTACAGTATGCAAATAAAACCTCTTTGTCTGTTCTCCCTTTATGGGACTCCAGGGTCAAAAGGGCTCCGTAGATCAAGGGAAGGAAACCCAGCAGCCTGACATGCTGGCAAAAGAGTAAAAGCTCTTACCAGTCAGACTTCTGGCCTCTCTCTCTCTGTGCAAACTGGTCATAGGTGTGGTAAAAAATCACTGTTTACATCCTCTGTAAAGTTTTGATTAATGGAAATAAGAGTTTGTGAGCTATTCTTATGCAATAGCCAATTTGGTGTGATTTGTGTGTCTTTCTTTATGGTTCTCTCAGAAAGAGGGGTACCTTAGGATAGAGTGCGGGCCTAGGACCCCATAAGCTCACTATTGAAGCCAGCCTAACAAACTGGTTAGTAAAAACTTCGCTACAGCTCTCTGAAGAAACAAACAAACAAACTGGATGTGGTCTCCACCTTGTTTTCATCCTTGGGAGCTTGACCTTGTAACTATGTGGCAGTCCTTTCTTTCGGTCTCTGCCATTTTATAATGACAGCCTGGGTTCAACCCTGGCTTAGGAAATGACTACTTTCTGGTTAACACCTGTGTGACATTCACTGATTCTCTTCCCTTCCATGAATGACTTCTAGATTCCTTTCTTAAATCTTTCTTTCTCTGAGCTACCATTGAAGATTCTAGATATTGTAAAAACTCCTTATCACCTCCTTGAAAAATACCTCATACACTCGCACTTAAGTCACAACTATAGGTAACACTTGTTGGTTTCACCTGTGAGGTTACTTTTGGTAAAGTTCAAAAGCGAGAAATATCAGTCACTTGGTGGGGCTAAAGTAATGTAACAAGGGATTTTAAATAATTTTTTTAAAGAGTACCATGTTTAAAAGTCAGCTTAATTAAAAATGGATATCTAGGCTATCGGTATATTTAAAGGGTCTTTATGTTTTTTTTCGTTTATTTTCTTGGATCTTGTTTTGCTGGAAAAAAGGTTTTTATTCTCTCAGTCAGCTGAATTATCTTTATTCACTTTTAATGTATACACGAGAGGTCCTAACATAACTTCTGATAGCTTGGGACTCCTTGGAAGAAACAAAGAAGGCACCAGAGACCCAATTTTGTAAAAAATTATCTGTTTTCCTCGTGGAACCCCAAGAATTAGAAGTGGATAGATCTCTCTAAAAATCTGTTTTTGTCTTCCAGCTATACCTGCTTATTAAACCCTAAAAACTGAATGTTTTCCTAGCCCTGTTTCTTGAAAGGCTTCACAATGAGGCCAATAATTTAATTAAGAGATTGGCAAATAAAAATCGTACAACTACTGGATCTTCTTCTGTCTGTCTGCATATATGTTTTATGTGTGTGATGTTTATATATAAAAGAGCTCTAAGCAATTGGCGTACAGAAAAATAAGTGCTTAGAACAAATATTTTTAAATAAAAAGCAAGCTGTAATGTCTTTCAGTTCACATGATTTTACTATTTGAAAAATAAAAACAATTTTAAAGATTATTGGTAAAATACAAATGTTTTCAAAATGTGAACATGTGGTCTAAATCATGTTCAGATATTAGGTTTGCTAAATGCTTTAAAGTAACAAACTGCTTCTTTGGCTTTTGAAAATTGTTCAATTTGCCTGCTTTACAGTTTGGTAAGGCCTGAGGACATATGAAACTAACCACACCTCCAACTATGCTGGAAAAAGTCAGACCTTATGTGCAACTAGTATGTAATTAAAATACCTTACCAGGTTTTACATTAAAATTAAAAATCGCTAAGAGTTACCATTATTACATGTAATTGTTATACTGAGACTACTGAAAATAGATTTACATTCAAGGTATATAAGGAAAGTAAAATGTGTTTTTAGTAAAAGATTGTAAAAAGGCATGAGAATGTAAATTTTTGCCTAGTTAGAGGGTTAAAGAATTGTCTTAAATTAGATAAGATAAAGTTGAAGGTTTAAACAAGTTATGAAACATTTGTAAAATTTAATCTTAGAAAAGAAATCCTGTGTGTGAACATATTGACAAAATTCAAAAGAGTATTATATGGTTTTTCTGTAAATTGAGCATTGAAATGAAAACACAAGGTTTTCTTAAGGCATTGATCTGCTCTTTAACAAAAATTTGTAAAGGATTATAAAAGGTTTATAGGAATCTCACCTCATAGCCAAACTGATTAAGATTGTATAGTATTATCTACAAGGTTTCATTTAAAAATTGGGGTTAAGATTGATAGTAGACTAATGCAAGGGTGAAATTTGGCTTTCTCTCCCTTGAACAAGATTTTCATGTAATAGTAAAGGATAATGAATGATTTTTGTTTGCCTTGTGAATGACCTACCGAAAAAGAAGATAACAAGAAACAAATTGTTTGGAAAGTTAAGTCTTCCATCTTAATGAGTAAAGGTTTTTGCCTTGTTTTAACATATTTGAGTCATATTTTGACTAAATGAATAACTTAAGGTAATCTGGAGTTATATTTAATAATATGAAGTGTTTTAAATCTGTAACATACTTAACAGGCTTCCCCAAATCAAACTTCAGCTTCAAAAGTTTTTTTTTTCTGACCCCTAACTTTTGAATGCTACAGAGGGCCCCTGGAGCATCCAAAAGAGAGGTGAACAGGGCTATTTCACACGCTTAGTTACATGGGATTGCCAAAATAAAAATAAGGTTTAATCTTCTTCCAGCTATATTTTAGTGAATAATGTTAGTATGTTTCAAAATTGTATGGCATTTATAAAATTCTGATATCCAAGTATATGCTACCAATCATAATAAAGCTTGTAATGTTAAGTTATTGTAAACCAGATATAACCAAATTTCTTTGTCAATCATGTTTTTGACTGTAACTCCTCTGGACATTTTGTAACTCACAGAAAATTGCTGTCTTGCTTTAATCCTTTACAAAAGATGGTTTATAATCAGCTGGAGGACTTCGGCAGGTACTCTCAAATGCAAGTTTCTGATAACTTTGGATATTGTGATAACGGAATAGAGGAAAAATACACAGGACTCATGAAGAGCTGCAATGTTCATGAATATCAAGCAGAGAAAAAGTAAGTGGGATTAATTAAATAGAAAACTGTAGTAATCCTTTTTAACTTTTTCTTAAAACATTGCTGAACCTTGTTTTATTTTTCAGAATCGTCTAATAATCTAGTTTGTCTCTTCTTGCCTTCAGGCCATCAAACTCCAAATGGTCATGCAACTGGAGCCTCATATTATGGCTGCCATTTACCAGAGACCCTTAGATAGGCATATGAGAGAGATCTGACTGCCCTCTTTCCAAAACAACTCACCTGTCAGCAGAAAGCAGTTAAGAGTGATCACCATCCTTTTCCTAAGGGCAGTGTACCTCTTGATAGGGGAAAATTAATAGTGGCAGGAGGCAGACAAATGCCTAGGCAGATAGGGGCATTTCCCTGATAAAACCCTACCTTCAAGCCAAAAACAGCCTGACTGAAAGACCAGACTGCTGGTTCCTCATGAAAAACATGTCCTGGAGTGAGAAATTCTGTTTCTGTTTTCCTGCCATTTCCCAATTGGTTATTTCTCAATAATGCTTTTTAACCAATTGAATATTGCTTTTTCCAAGACTACCTATGGCCTGCCCCACCCCCATCCTGTGCCCATAAAAACTCCAGACTCAGACACCCTGGGGGAGAAACCACCTGACTTCAGGGGTGGGGGACCACTCTTGTGTCCCCTCTCCCCTGAGAGCTGTTCATTGTTCAATAAAATTATTCTTCACCCATGTCACTCTTTGTTCATTAGCATATCCTCATTCTTCTTGGATGTGAGACAAGAGCTCAGGACCCACTGAACTTGTGTACAATGAAGGCTGTAACATCGTGCCCTCTGCCCTCCACTGGCAGATGGTAGCTGCCCCATGTTACAGAAATAATGTTGGCAGGGCTGAGCCAGCCCCATAGCGCAGGCCAAGGTTAGGCCAGGGTATTGTCAGTTAGGTGTTTCCAGTTGGTGAAAGTGATTAAGATAAGTCCTGCATCAATGACAGATTAGATACTGTCTATTCTATGTATCTCACATGTAAGGAGCTCTGTAAGATAAATTTTTATGTTATTGTCTACAGAAAAGCAACCCTCTACTGTGAATATACATAGAAAAGTGTCCTCACTGTGACACATCATGGGTGGACCAGGAAATCATCATCTTTAATGTGAACATTGGAGTCTATAGATATGTAAGTTTACACATTTTGTTCCTGGTCAAATTAATCAGTCAAAAAGTTTGAAGATTGTGATATTCATAATTAAGATTTTACAATTAAAATCAGCGTGAAATTTGCTAAGAGAAATCCTAAGATATAATGGGAAAAATGCAAAGATATTTTGAGGAAAACACCAGGCAATATTAAATTTCTAGTGTCTATGATTTTTCCCTAGAAAAAGCATGTTATAAATGATCCATTCATATTATCAGTTTGAATCATTTCCTTTAGTTTAGATTGACGGTTTCCTTTTCTCACAACCCCAATCCTAATACTTTTCAATAGAGGCAATTTGTAAAGACATGCCCTGAGGAAAGTTATATTAATGCACCATGCTTTCCTAGTATTTAAATCAAAAACAGCCTTCTATTATTTGACAGAAAAGGTAATGAATAAAATAACAGCAGGATGAAAGAAACACTTTCTAGGAGGATATAGCTATTGATAACACAGAAATAACTTCGTATCTTTGACAGTCAATATGGTTCACAGTTAAAAATCTTATAATGTATTTTGTGGGATTAGAGATGAAAGAACTGATTCAGTTCCTACTTTGCTGAGCTGTTTTTGTTTTATTCAGCTTTATTGACTTCTTTTTCCTACACCTTCTCCCCTAGATTATTTCTTTCAGCCCTCAAGAATCAGCTCCAGTGTCATTTTCATTCTGAACGCTTCCTATTCCTCCCCAGGTTGTATTGGTTCCTCTTAAATTTGTGCTCTCACATCACATAATATTTCTTGTACTGCATTTGTATTAGCCAATATCAAGTTAGGAAAATATACACAATGCTACTTCTTTCAAATGGGAAATTGAATACCAGGAACTAGTTTTAATGTGCTGAAAGAACTGGATGAACAATAGAAGGTTAAGCTCTCTCACCAGTTGGTGGCTGATTCAAATCTAATGATTAACCAATCAGCTGAATGGGAGATCAAGTAAAAATGTATCATAAGCCAAGAAAGATTTACCTCAAAAAAGATTGCCCAAAGGGACTAAACTAAGTTAAGGCAAAAATACCAATGGCTTCACTTTACAAAATTGAAACTCTACCCTTAGCACAGTAGTCATTAGCATACTTGAGTCTTCCTCCTCTGAGTGTTCCATCTCAGAGATATTAACATATTTAGACAGAATATCCAACATAATTAACATAGAATAGAGTGGTGTGAGTTATTAAGAAAAATATTCTAATGTGTATGAGCTTTAGAATTAGAAAGGTTGGTTAGTTTGCTCTATTCTTGAAACTCAAATGAGGAAATACAATTTGTGTCTCAGAATTGCTGGTAAGATTGGAGAACATAAATTCAAAAAGAATAGTATATAGTGTGTGCTCAGTCACTGAAAGCTACTCTTTATATTACTATTTTTCATTAAAACTCTCTGTTTCCTTTTGCTCTGATTCTGTCTTTAGAAATTCACATTTAGGATGATTCATTTGCTTTCTGGATATGTTGATTCTGATCAACTATAGCCATACATGTAATTATTTTCACACACAGATTATCTTTTGATTCCTTCTTATTTGGATCACCTTCAAGCTATAACCAATATTTCTGAGTGAACTGAGAACCTATCCTACTTTTTGGTTGGCCCTGCTTGATGACCAAATCTAGGGTATGATGAATTCACCTAATTAACCTACCTTACACACAAATGGTGACAAATCTGTCTGCTTCTTTTACTTTGCAGGCATCATCACCTCATTTATTCTTAATTTGACAAGTTGCTCCCTTTTTTAAAAATTCAAATTTCATCAGTATCCAAGATTTCTTTCACATGACAGTGATATTTTTTGTTCTCAGAGCATGCCCATAGGGTGAGTAACATTGGCTTTGATTAATAGAAATAGAGACAGAAATTTTATTTTTGAAGAGTAAGTAGCTTTTTAAAGTATAGCAAAATGTATTTTTGCAAAATATCATTTACCAATAGTTAATTAAAAATACATAAAATACTTCAAAACATCCTGCACAAAAAGAGCATACAAATTATATTAATAACAATTTTAGATATAAAAATCCTTTTAAGAACTTACTACACTAAAATGTTCAAAACCAAAGAACAAAAACATTAAGTAAATTGAAACACTCTTTGCAAAGATTATAACAGTGAAGAAATTATGACAGCAAAAGAGATCTGACCTATCTGACTTCATCTTGCCTATAACCTCCAACCTGTCCTTATTCATTCTTGGGTGTAGGTTGAATTAACTTTGAGAAGAACTTAGTCTATAGTTTAACATTGACACAAAGATGATACCATTCCCTCCCCCAAAGGAACCCCACTTTACTTGAGGACCAGATCACCTCTGTAAAACTAACAAATTATCCGCAAGACTAGAAATTATGGCTCAGGAGTCATGCAGCCAGAGGCCACAAGATTCCTCATCTCCCTAATTACTCCTGTGGATAACATTACTGTTTTAAAGCCTAGGATTTATCTTCAAGATATTTTTCAGACCCTGTATTCTCATGGATCAGCCAGCACCACCCAGACTAATAAACTAGTTCCTCTTGTCTTGTAGTCCCCACCCAGAAACTGACTCAGTGCAGGAGAATAGCTTTGACTCCCTATAATTTCATCTCCAGCCCAACCAACTGGCATTCCATGTTCCCGGGAGTCTCTCCTGCCAAACTATCTTTAAAAAACCCTATCCTCTGAGTTTTCGGAAAGGCTGACTTGAGTAATAATAAAATTTTGGTCTTTTAGCCAGCTCTATGTGGATTAAACTGTTTCTCTATTGCAATTGCCCTGTCTTGATAAATCAGCTCTATCTGGGCAGCAGACAAGGAGAAACCATTGGACAGTTACAAAACCGCTTAATGGTGTATGATACCATAATTTTATTTCTGTAACACTGCAGGCAGATTTTTGTGCTAGGAAAAAAATGAAGAAAAATGTAGATTAGAACATAAATAAAAGCAATGGGTGTTCATCAATTTCTGGTTAACTAAAACTTACCTTTGTATGGACTGGATGCTTTTAAGCATCAATTGTGTTGATAAAAATTTTATTACATATTATTAATACTTTTTACTTCAGCAAAAATGCTTTTTACTGATATTTCAGAATCCTGTTGTACATTTGTCAAATTTATAAACACCTGATTAACTTTTCAAATTTAACTATCAATGTCACCCTTCAGATGTGGTTTTCATTAAAATTCCTTATAACATATTTTACCCCAATGAACCTAGGACCTAGAATAGGGAAGACACTAAAATCTACTTAGATAATTGGTCTTAGAGATACTTTATTCAGAAAGTGATTATTGAATGCCTAGTATATTCCTAGCTTTGTCTAGATAAAGCAAAACAGATATAACTCCTCTCTTTGGGAGCTCCACATTGTAGTAAAAAGCTTGAGTACTGCTTCTGAATCACTTATGAGCATTCATTTCATTTTACAATGTGAGTATAGATGTCTATTTCCTCTATGAGAGTAAATAAAACCTTTCTTTATGCACATCATTCTTTGGATTCTCATATGACAAATTTTATTTTTTATTTTATTTTATTTTATTTTATTTTATTTATCTTGAGATGGAGTCTCTCTCTGTTGCCCAGGCTGGAGTGCAGTGACTCCATCTTGGCTCACTGCAACCTCTGTCTCTGGGATTCCAGTGATTCTCCTGCCTCAGCCTCTCAAGTAGCTGGGATTACAGGTGCCTGCCACCACACCCAGCTAATTTTTATATTTTTAGTAGAGACAGGGTTTTACCATGTTGGCCAGGCTGGTCTCGAACTCCTGACCTCAAGTGATCTGTCCACCTTGGCCTCTCAAAGTGCTGGGATTACAGGAGTGAACCACTGTGCCCCTCTTGGAAAAAGTTTTAAATATAAAATAATTTGACAAGGCCTAAATTCTGATGTATTTAGTTCCTATTTTCTATTATGACAATGTCAAGTGTTCATTTTTGCGTCTCAGTTTTCCCAGTATACCTTCTGCAATTTTGTAATCTGGTTGGCTTTTTCTGTGACACTTTGCTACAGTGCTCTGTTCCCCTTTACTGTTTTTTGTCCTTTGCTACTTCCTCCTTACTAAAAGGCTAATCATCAAGGACTTTCCTACCTTTCTTTTTCTGGTTCATATGTACTGTGATTGATTAATCTTAACACTTGCTTAAACACTGAGTTTTTAACAAGTAAATGAATATCTTTTGCATTTATTTCAGTTTTGTTATGAAAATCAGATCTTCTTTGCAACAATACTCTCTTATTGAATACCATATAGAACTCCTCAAAAAGCTGATGGTTTCTGTTTTAAAAGTGGTAATAAAATACATTGATAAATCCATACTTTCACCAGAATGGATCTAATATGTTATCAATTATCACCACTGAAATCATTGAAATCTGCAAGATCATAGTTAAAAGTATTTGATGTGGTGTGCCAATTTATAATCTAAGGATCAAACTTAAAAAATCAATTTCTTGCATGTTGATGATAAATTAAATTTTATATAAACACATGGAGCTTATAACTTAAAAAAACTAAATACTAAAAATGAAGATATTTAAGTATTCATTGATGTGCCTGTTACCTTCAATGTAAACTATATATAATTAAGAATTTAGCTATTTATGTGTCTTGCAAATCAGATGCTATTAAAAAACTGTTGTCTATAAACCACATTATTCTTAACTCAGTAATAAGTTAATGATAAATAATTCAGGTTCAGAAATTTTTTACTAAATAGATTATTTTTTAGAACACTTTTAAGTTTGAAGAAAAATTGTACTGTCCGGTTATATGGCCTTGACCAAATGCATACATGGCTTTGACCAAATACATGCATAATGCCATGTATCACCATTATATTATTATACAGAACAGTTTCGGTATTATTCTTAAATTTCCCGTGATCCACCTATTCATTCTTACTTCCCCTCTCTCGACAACTATTGATCTTTTTGCTTTCCCTATAGGTTTGTCTTTTCCATAATGTTATACAGTTTGAATTGTATACCATGTAGCCATTTTGAACTGGATTCTTTCACTTAGCAATATGTATATAAGGTTTCCCCATGTCTTTTGTATTTTGATAGTTCATTTATTTTTAGCACTGAATAATATCCTATTGTATAGATGTATTATAGTTTGTTCATTCAAGAACCTATAGAAGGATATCTTGGTTGCTTCCAAATTTTGGTAATTGTGAGCAAAGTTGCTAGAAATATTTACATGCAGGTTTTTGTGTAGACATAAGTTTTTAACTCACTTTGGTAAATACCAACGAGTGCAATTAATAAATCATATGGTAAGAGAAGAAGGCATAAATCATATGCCTTCAAAGAGGCTAAATCATTTTGCATTCCCACCATCAATGAATGAGAATTCAGGTTGCCCCACATCCTTGACAGAATTGGTATTCTCAGTATTTTGGATTTTAGCCATTCTAATAGTAGTGTGCTGGTATCTCATTGTTGTTTAAATTTGTATTTATTTAATGCTGTATGATGATGAACATCTTTTAATACACTTATTTGCCATTTGTATATCTTCTGTGGTATCTTCTCAGATCCTTTGCTAATATTTAAATTGGGTTGTTTGATCTCTTATTGTTTAGTTTTAAGAGTTCTTTGTATATATTGGATTCAAGTCGTTTATCAAAAAGATGTTTTGTAAAATCTTTTCTCCTAGTATGGGATTTGTCATTTCATTCTTTCAACAGTGCCTTTCATAGAGGAGTAGATTTTTAATTTTAATTGTCACACTTAACTTTTTTCTTTCATGGATCTTGCTTTTGGTGTTGTATCTACTAACTCACCATGACACTCAAAGTAGCTTAGATTTTCTTGTTTTCTTCTAGAAATTTTCTGGTTTGTGATTTTCCATTTGGGCTTATGATCCATTTTGGTTTATAATGTCAGTGTCTAGATTCATCATTTTGCATGTGAAGGTCCAGTTTTCCTCAGCACCATTTACTGGAAGGACATGTCCTCACTCATTTGACAGAGATCAGTTGACTGTAGTTCAGTAGGTTTGTTCACAGACTTTCCATTCTGTTTTCTTCATCTGTTTGTCTATCCTTTCACCATCACCATACTGTCTTTATTCTTACAGCCTTATAGTAAGACTTAAAGTCAGGTAGTGGCAATCCTTCAACTTTGTTCTTTAATACTGTGTTGACTATTCTGGATTTTTTGCCTTTCTCAATAAACATTAGAATTAGTTTTTCAATATCCACAAAGTAACTTACTAAGATTTAAATTAAGTTATTATTTCTCAATTATTTTTAAAAATCATTTTCAGAAATATAATTATTATACAAAAATAGTCAGATATAAATATATGGCATGTATTGCTCAGAAAATCAAATTTACATACTATCTAAAATAGCTAGATAAACTTTTTCCACCAATAAACAACCTTGTTCATTAGGTAACAATGAAGGACGATAGGCTTTTCTGTGTTGGTGGCAGTCCCATTGTGCAGCATTCTCTCTTAATACTAATCATATGAACAACAGAAAGGGATAAAAGAATTCTCCTTCATTACTTATTGACTACTGTCACTTTCACAGTATTCTAAATAGCCTGACATCGATGTTACAAAAACCAAACCAAACGAAACGAAACACAAAAACCAATATGTGTTCTGAAAGGTAATCAATTGTTCCTAATAACAGACATTATTTCCAACACAATCTCTAGAAACAATTTGCAGTTTGAACCATACTTTTGAATACTGTTTCCTGAAGTCTGTACAGGATTTATTTCTATCCCATCATTAATAATTATTACACTTGTAATTTCAAGCACTTTCCGCTCTACAAACTTCGGTGAAAAGTTCACCTTTCAGACACTGAGTATTTTGTACAGCAGACATGGTCCATCATCAGCATAATCTTGAAGGAAACATGTCACATGGTGGAGCCATTGTGGTCAGAGACCACGTGGTAACTCTGTGTAGTGTCTGCATTTCCTCCCTTGTTCAGGAAGCACCCTACCCAATTCAGGAGTAAGTAGACTTTGAAATACAGTTCTGCTTTTTTCTACCCAGAGATGTGTGTGCTAACACTATATGCCAAAGAGGAACGGACACCCAAGAAAGCACAGTCTTACAGCAAGTCTACAAAACTGTTCCACTCTAAGGAAGCAATGGAATATATATAGGGGGAAAAAAAGCATGCACAGTTTTAGCTCTCATTTACCTCCAATGATTCTGGACATGCCACCTGGATTCAGTGAGTATCAATGTCTTTATCTGTTAAAAAGGCTACTATCAGCTCATTTGCAGGGTTTCAAAGATGGCTAAATTGAACCACACATAAAACTACCTGGTACATATTAATACTCAGAACATGTTTCTTGAATTGAAATTTATATGAGTTATTTAATAGCTCTCCATTCTGCACTCAATTTTGTAAATGAGAAAACTTATCCATCAGACAACATCTTGCACAAGGCTCATTTTCCTTCTCCAATGCAGTCTTTACATACAACCAAACCATTTCTTTTCTTTTCTGAATCCCTATTTTCATTTCAGCACAATAATTTCTCATCTTCTGCCACTGTCATAGGGTATTTTCATAAAAATAAAAGTGAAAACTTACCCATGACCATAATGAGACAGGGCTTTTGAGGAGTTAAAGACTGGGTATCATAAGGTTATGATGTACACAAAAAAGGAATTCAGAGCTATGTAAGAAATATCATGTTTATCCATGATAGTTACATTCAACTGCTATAAATCAAATAATAAAAGGCAATCTATGCTATTATTATTATAGAATCCTGTCTGAGAAAAACAAAGAATAAATGTATGCTAGGACATTTCCCACTTTCCTACTAACCAAAATATTAATAGAGAAAATAATTGGACAAAAAAGAAGAACATTAAGTATCTGCATATAGATTAGGTAGAGGATACAAATACAGACAGTGATTAGGAATTGATAATACAATCCATTTATTTTACTCTCCAATTCATAATTAATGAATAAAATTAATGGTGCAATTCCACTGGGACATAATCTTTATCTCTTTAAGCCTAAATTGGAAAATCTTAAATAAAGCAGAGTGTATATTTACACAAACACACAAAACACTTAAACAAAGATATATAGAGAGTGGAATTTTCTGTCTATTGCATTTCAAATCTGGTACACTCAGTTTTCCAAATTCTACTATGATAAAATATTTTTCTTGTTCTTTTTTTATTGACTGTCTTTCTTTTCTTCTTTTTATTATTATACTTTAAGTTCTAGGGTACATGTGCACAACATGCAGGCTTGTTACATATGTGTACATGTGCCATGTTGGTGTGCTGTACCCATTAACTCGTCATTTACATTAGGTATATCTCCTAATGCTATCCCTCCCCCTCCACCACCCCACAACAGGCCCCAGTGTGTGTCCAAGAGTTATTGTTCAATTCCCACGTATGAGTGAGAACATGTGGTGTTTGGTTTTTTTGTCGTTGCGATAGTTTGCTGAGAATGATAGTTTACATCTTCCTCCATGTCCCTACAAAGGACATGAACTCATCATTTTTTATGGCTGCATAGTATTCCATGGTGTATATGTGCCACATTTTCTTAATCCAGTTTATCATTGTTGGACATTTGGGTTGGTTCCAAGTCTTTGATATTGTGAATAGTGTCGCAGCAAACATACCTGTGCATGTGTCTTTACAGAAGCATGATTTATAATCCTTTGGGTATATACCCACTAATGGGATGGCTGGGTCAAATGGTATTTCTGTTTCTAGATCCCTGAGGAATCACCACACTGTCTTCCACAATGGTTGAACTAGTTTACAGTCCCACCAACAGTGTAAAAGTGTTCGTATTTCTCCATATCCTCTCCAGCATCTGTTGTTTCGTGACTTTTTAATGATCGCCATTCTAACTGGTGTGAGATTGTATCTCATTGTGATTTTCATTTGCATTTCTATGATGGCCAGTGATGATGAGCAGTGTTTCATGTGTCTGTTGGTTGCATAAATGTCTTCTTTTGAGAAGTGTCTGTTCATATCCTTTGCCCACTTTTTGATGGGGTTGTTTGTTTTTTTCTTGTAAATTTGAGTTCTTTGTAGAATCTGGATATTAACCCTGTGTCAGATGAGCAGATTGCAGAAATTTTCTCCCATTCTGTAGGCTGCCTGTTCACTCTGATGGTAGTTTCTTTTGCTGTGAAGAAGCTGTTTAGTTTGATTAGATCCCATTTGTCAATTTTGGCTTTTGTTGCCATTGCTTTTGGTGTTTTAGTCATGAAGTCCTTGCCCATGCCTATGTCCTGAATGGTATTGCCTAGGTTTTCTTCTAGGGTTCTTATGGTTTTAAGTCTAACATTTAAGTCTCTAATCCATCTTGAATTAATTTTTGCATAAGGTGCAAGGAAGGGATCCAGTTTCAGCTTTCTACATATGGCTAGCCAGTTTTCCCAGCACCATTTGCTAAATAGGGAATCCTTTCTCCATTTCTTATTTTTGTCAGGTTTATCAAAGATCATATAGTTGTAGATGTGTGGTATTATGTCTGAGGGCTCTGTTCTGTTCCATTGGTCTATATCTCTGTTTTGGTACCAGTACCATGCTGTTGTGGTTACTGTAGCCTTGTAGTATAGTTTGAAGTCAGGTAGCATGACGCCTCCAGCTTTGTTCTTTTGGATTAGGATTGACTTGGCAATGTCAGCTGTTTTTTGGTTCCATATGAACTTTAAAGTAGTTTTTCCAATTCTGTAAAGAAAGTCATTGGTAGCTTGATGGGGATGGCATTGAATCTATAAATTACCTTAGGCAGTATGGCCATTTTCACGATATTGATCCTTCCTATTCATGAGCATGGAGTGTTCTTCCATTTGTTTTTAATCCTCTTTTATTTCGTTCGGCAGTGGTTTGTAGTTCTCCTTGAAGAGGTCCTTCACATTTACTATCTTTCTAATTTTAAAATATTTTAACTAAGAGCAGACTGCTGAATGATGAAATTTTGTAAGTACCTTGGATTTCAAAGGTGCCAGAGATACAAAGGAATTAGTTGTTGCAACTTGTACGCTGAAGGGAAATATACTTTGTCCCGTTGAAGATAATATCTTTTTAAAAATCAGGAGCACTCGAAGTAAAAACAAAGACACATGAAGTCACATGTAAAAAACTAAAATGAAGAAAATGATTCAGAGCAAAATCTGCTGCAGAGAAGGTATAAAAGCAGCTTATCTGCCTGAAATTTGTATTCTAAGTTCTTACTGTGCTTTCAGTAGTCTTAAATTTGATTATAAATCTGTGTTGGGGGGCAATTTTACATGATAATACTGTTGTTTTCATTTATTTTAGTTTGTTTATTTTCATTCTATTTTCCATAATAATGTTCCCTTAGCTTAGTCTAGATCCTACTGGCAGGACAGCTGTTTTGTGTAACTCCAGGGATGCCTATTATACGTAATTCATATGAATGGGGTGCCATGGACTTTGGCAATCCTCAGCTTACATGGGCTTATATGGAGTCTTACCCATCCTATTGAAAAATGATGAGGTGCCTGAGATGAGCTCTAAAGTCATTTCAACTCTGAATATTTTGAGATTTCTGTCTATTTTCAATTTTTTTCTCCTTTTTATTTGATCAAATTCCATGGCTTTAACTATCACTTTATACTAATGAATCTAAATTAATAAAGATAAGTATTGGTATCAGATATTAGAAACAGCCTCCAATCCCAGTGTCTTCACATAGTAAATGTTGTTTTTGCTGACTCATGCCATAGTCCAATAAACGCTCTTCTGAGTGTAAATCTAGACTTGCTAGACAATGTACAGAAACAAGAAGTCGAGTTATCTGCCTCCATCCCCCATATACAAATACAGGGCAGCAAAGCTGGGACAAACAGAGCATCCACAATGCTGCAATACTGTGAGAGACATGGTATGGGGTGTCCTTGTCCATGGATGTGGGGGTACATGTCCTTATTATTCCTAATGTTGTTCCTGGAAAGAACTCCCTTGTCTCTTCTCTGATTCATGTCCCTGCCTTCTACAATATTCTTCCTTGTCTATCCTCTCTTGTGAGTCCAGAAGATCACAGAAATTTTGAAAATTGTTTTCTACTCAAAGAAATTTGGTGGCTTAAGATTGTTTTACTTATTTTATTGTCAAAGGCAATTTAATTTGGGCTTAATGTTTTATGTTTTATTTCATTTGTTTTTAGAAACACAATTCCTGCAAAAACACAGTTAACTTCTGTTGTTTTGATTTAGTTCCATATTCCAATAGCTGCATATAGAGTCATTTTCTACATATTTTACTTGTCAATTTTTTTCTTTTTCACCACCATGATTGCACTTACTACCTCAATCTAATGGCAGCTACTTTGAGAGTCTCAAGCTTTAATGCTAAGGGCACACTCTTTACTTGATTTTTAACAAAAGCATCTTGTTAATGTGTTTCCACAGCTCAAGGACTTTTGCAGTGCTACTTTTCAAATTTGGAGTAAACAGGTAAACAGGTGTTATTAACTCCCCTTTGAAATGAAAAAAAAAAAAAAGAAAAGAAAACAGTGCTGGACTTTCCATTTCCTTTCATTATACCCGCAATCTGGCCAAGTTTCCTCTGAGCGCACCTCTTTCTTGTAATACCTTGCCAAACACAGCCAGTAGTAGCTAATACGGTGTATCAATACAGTGTATTCACTGTATTCATTTTCTATTTCTGCTGTAACAAATTGCCGCAAACTTAGTGACTTAAAAAAGCATATATTTTTTTATCTAAGAGTCTGTAGACCATAAATCTAAAATGAGTCTCATTGGGCTAAAATTAAGTTGTTGGCAGGGTTGTATTCCCTTCTAGAGGCTCTGGAGAGAATCCATTTTCTTGCTTTTACAGCTTTTAGAAGGCTGCTCACTGACCTCAGCTTATGTAGACTTTCATTCATCTCTGAAGCCAGCAATGTTCAGCTGAGTTCTTCTCACAATGGCACCTTTCTGGTTCTCCTTTTCCACCTGCCCCTTTGACCTTTAAGGATCACTGCAGTTTTACTGTGTTTATTTGTATATTGTCCAATATAATCTGCCTATTTTATCTATTAGGTCAGTGGATTAGTACCTGGAGTGCATTCTGCAATTTTAATTCTTCTTTGCCTTGAAAGATATCACATTCACAGATTCCAGAGATTAGGATGTGAATATCTCTGAGGGAACCATTATTATGCCTAGGATTACATTAACCCTATATTTCCAGTTATTTCCTCGAGAGCTGTCAGCCTCAAAGACTCATAATCTTCTTTCCAAATTCTCACTGGCAAAAGTTTTGTAAAATATTTTGACACAGCTTAAAATGATTATCCAATTTTCCAGACACTGATATCAATTTCCTCAACACTCACACCTTGATAGATAAGCTAATGCAACATATATAATATAATATAATATATTACATATACATAATTTTTAAATAATTATAGATTTATAGGAAGTCACAAACAAACATAAAATACAGAGAGGTTTTGTGTTCTCTTTACCCAGGTGCATGTTAGGCTACTATAATACAATATAGAAACTAAGGAATTGAGAACGACATTGGTACAATGTGTGTGTGTAGTTCTATATCATTTTATTGCATGTAGTTTTGTGTAACCACCACCACAATAATGACAAGGAGCTCTTCTATTACCACAATTATCTCTCTCTTGCCACCCCTATAAATTCACATCCACCTCTTTCTCATACACCACCCCCAACCCCTGTCAAACAATAGTCTATCTTCTCTCTCAATAATTTTGACATCTTAAGAATGTTACATAAATAGAATTGCAAAATATGTGACATTTTGATGTTGTATTTTTCTTTTGTACTCAGCATAATTTCCTTGTGATCCATTCAAGTCATTAGATATATCAATAGTTTCTTGTTTATTTAATTTTTATTGTTGAGTAGTTTTTCATGATATGGATCTATCACTGTTTGTTTATTCATTAGTCTATTATGAGAAATTTTATTTTTTCAGATGTTTTTTCTAGTATAAATAATGCTACTGTCATGCGCATCCCTGTGAAGAGACCACCAAACAGGCTTTGTGTGAGCAATAAAGCGTTTTAATTACCTGGGTGCAGGCAGGCTGAGTCCGAAAAAAGAGTCAGCGAAGGGAGATAAGAGTGGGACCGTTTGATAGGATTTGGGTAGGTAAAGGAAAATTACAGTCAAAGGGGGGTTGTTCTCTGGCGGGCAGGAGTGGGGGTCACAAGGTGCTCAGTGGGGGAGTTTTTGAGCCAGGATGCGCCAGGAAAAGGAATTTCACAAGATAATATGAAATTATATTTCATATTAAGGCAAGGACCCGCCATTTTCACTTCTTTTGTGGTGAAATGTCATCAGTTAAGGCGAGGCAGGGCATTTGCACTTCTTTTGTGATTCTTCAGTTACTTCAGGCCATCTGGGCGTTTAGGTGCAAGTCACAGGGGATGCGATGGCTTGGCTTGGGCTCAGAGGCCTGACAGCTACTATGAACAATCTTGTACTAGAGTTTGTAAAGACGTAAGTGTCCATTCCTTAAAAAAATATCCATAAGGGTGATTGCTGGATAATGCAATAAGCATAAGTTTACATTAAAAAAGGAAAAACAGCAAAACTATTTTTCTAGTATTGTTTTAGAAAGCCAGCAGCAACGTACAAGGAATCTAGTTTCTCTACATTCAAATCAGCATTTGGTATCATGGTGTTTTTGTTTTGTTTTTCTTTTAGCTGTTCCAGTAGGCTGTGTTGTGGTATCTCATCATGGTCTTTCTTTCTGCTGACCTGATGGTCCAATAATGATGAATATGTTTTCATGTGCCTTCTGGATATCATCTGTGGTAAAATATATGTTCACGTTTTTACCCATTTTATAACTGGCTAGCTTTTAGTTTTTGTTTTTCTTTACTTTTTTTTTTAACTGTTGAGTTTTGAGAGTTCTTTATATATTCCAGATATGAGTCCTTTAATAGTTATGTAGATTTTCAAATACTTTCTGAGTCTGTAGCTTGTCTTTTAATCCTCTTGACATGGTCTTTCACAAAGCAGAAGCTTCTGATTTTGACAAAGCACAATTTATCATCTTTTAAAAATTGCATGCATCATAATATTTGTGTCAGATCTAAATTTGCTCAGCAAGCCTGAGCTCCCCAGGAGTTTCTCCAGTGTTTTTTTCCAGATATTTTATAGTGTTACATTTTATATCTAATTCTATAATCCATCTTGAATTAATTTTTGTTTACCGTGTGAAGATTAGGTTGATGTTAATTCTTTTTGCCTAAGGATATATGTATTAGTCCTCTCAGACTGTTGTAGCAGAATACTGTAAAATGGGTGTCTTATAAACAATAGAAGTTTATTTCTCACAATTGTGCAGGCAGAGAAGTCTAAAATTAAGACACTTGTAGAATTAGTGACTGAGGGTCTCTATCTAGTTTCATAGATGGCCTTCTCACTGTATCCTCACATGGCAGAAAATGTGAGGGGGCCCTCTGAAACCCTTTTATAAGTGCACTAATCCTGTGAATGAAGGTTATGACCTCATGATCTAATTACCTTCTAAAGTCCCCACCTCCAAATACTATTACATTGTGGATTACGTTTAAACACATCAGTTTGGTGAAGACATAAACATTCAAGCTGTAGAAATAGCCAGTTGTCCCAGCACTATTTATTGAAAAGACTAGTTCTCCTCCACGGAATTGTTTTTGTGTGTTTTGTAAGTCACCCTTGCATGGGACCATTGCATGGTATTACTCTATTCACTTGATCTATGATTCTATTTCCACCAATGCTACACAGTCTTGAATACTATATAGATATTGTTGTGGGAAGTCAGGGACCTTGAATCGAGGGACCCGCTGAAGCTGCGGCAGAAGAACATAAATTGTGAAGATTTCATGGATATTTATTAGTTCCCCAAATTAATACTTTTATAATTTCTTACGCCTGTCTTTACTGCAATCTCTGAAGATAAATTGTGAAGATTTCATGGACACTTATCACTTCCCCAGTCAATACCCTTGTGATTTCCTATGCCTGTCTTTACTTTAATCTCTTAATCCCGTCATCTTCTTCGTAAACTGAGGAGGATATATGTCGCCTCAGGACCCTGTGATGATTGCCTTAACTGCACAAATCGTTTGTAGAGCATGTGTGTTTGAACAATATGAAATCTGGACATCTTGAAAAAAGAACAGGATAACAGCGATGTTCAGGGAACAAGGGAGATAAGACAAGACTTGGAGCCTGACTGAGCTAGTGAGCCAGGTGGAACAGAGCCATATTTCTCTTCTTTCAAATGCAAATAGGAGGAATATCGCTGAATTCTTTTTCTCAGCAGGGAACATCCCTGAGAAAGAGAATGTGCCCTGAGGGTAGGTCTATGAACGGCCCCCTGAGGGTGACCACATTTTACGGTTGAAGCAGAAGGGATGAAATAAGCCCCGGTCTCCTGTAACGCTCCCAGGCTCATTAGGACAGGAAATTCCCACCTAAAAAATTTTGGTCAGACAGGTTGTCTGCTCTCAAACCCTGTCTCCTGATAAGATGTTATCAATGACAATGCATGCCGAAACTTCATTAACAATTTTAATTTCGCCCCATCCTGTGGTCCTGTGATCTCGCCCTGCCTCCACTTGCTTTGTGATATTTTATTACCCTGTGGAGTATGTGATCTCTGTGACCCACGCCCTAGTCATGCACTCCCTCCCCTTTTGAAAATCGCTAATAAAAACTTGCTGGTTTTACGGCTCGGGGAATATCACGGATCCTGCCGACATGTGATATCTTCCCCGGACACGCAGCTTTAAATCTCTCTCTCATACTCTTTCCCTTTATTTCTCAAACCAGCCAAGACACCTAGGAAATAGAAAATAACTCACATTAACTATCGGGAGCAGGTTCACCCCATAGTATATAGTAAGTATTGTAATCAGGTAAAGCAATTCTACTTTATTCTTCTTGTTCATGATTGTTTGAGATATTCGAGTATATGTTTTTTTTTCATAGACATTTTAGAAAAGGCCTATTTCTAAATAAAATAATAAAATAAAATAACCCCCCCCATCCCGCAGAATTTAATTAAAATTGCACTGAACCTGAAGATCAATTTGGGGAAAATGGATATCTTTACAATGTTGGGTCTTCCAATCCACAAACATAGTATGTCTGTTTATTTATGTAGGTTGTAGGTCTTTTTTTTTTCATGTGCATTTTGAAACTTATAGCTAGAGATGCTGTTCAGGTTTTATAGAGTTTAACATAACAGTATTTCAGTTTTATTGCTGCAATTGTACATGGTGTGTTTATCACTTAGGTTTCTAGATGCTCACTGTTAGTATATACAAATAAGACTGACTTTTCATATTTTTCTTGCATCCTGTAACCTTAATAAACTCATTTATGAATTCTAGATTTTATTTTCCTTTTGTTGGTTTTTCATAATTTTTTACACATACCTTTTCTCATCTGCAAATAGAGGCAAATTTGTTCCTTCCTTTCAAATGTGTGAGCAATTGATACCCATTGTATGTCTGATTACTCTTTCTAGAACCTCCATTATTATGTTCAATATCAACAGTGATGGTAAATACCCTTGCCTTGCTCTCAAACATTCAATCTTTTATTATTTAATGTAATACTAGCTGTAGATTTTTCATAATTGATTTTTGTGAGGAAGCTCCTTCTGTTATTTTTCTGAGAGTGTTATAAGAAATGAGTGCTGAATCTTCGAAAACTTTTTATGCATCAAATGATATAATCATGAGATTTGTCTTTTTTTGACCTTTTCATATGGTGGATTACATTGATCTTTTAGTATTGAACCATCTTAGCAACCCTACAGTAAAACTCACTTGGACATGGTATAAAATTCTTTTTGTATATTGTTGAATTCTATTTTATAATATTTTGCTAAGAATTTTTGCATTGATATTGATCTGTAGTTTTCATTTTCATTGCTATTTTTGGTCACGGTATCAGGGTAATATTACCTTCATAAGAAAAGTTGGGAAGTCTTCTATTTTTTTAAAATGATTTGTGTTGTTTATGTTAATTCTTCTTTGAATATTTGTAAGAATCCCTCAGTGAAAACTGAGCTTGGGTATTATCTTTTTTAATTAAAAAATATTTATTTACTTATTTATTTAATTTTGTCAATAGTTACAGGAGCATTCAAATTACCTATACCATATTAGATGAGTCAGGGTAAATTTTGCTTTTCAAGAAATTGGTAAATTTCACCTAAGTTTTCAAATTTCATGTGTGTAAGTGTATCAGCAGGATTTTCTAATTAGTCTTTGAATATCTGTGGAGTCCATAGTGATCTCCCCTGTTTCATTCCTGATGTTGATGATTTGTGTCTTCTCTCTTTTTTTTTTTCATTTTGGTAGAGCTTTGTCAATTTTATTGATAATTAAAGAACCATATTTTTGTTCATTTTAATTTATTATTCTTTCTCACTTCAATTTCATTGATTTATTCTCTCAACTGATCTAGTAGCTAGGACTACAGGCACATGCCACTATAACTAGCTCTTCTGTGTGAATTCTAGTTTGATTCCATTGTACAGGAAGAATATATTGTATACAATTGCAGTTCTTTGAAATGTGCTGAGATTTCTTTTCTGGTCAAGGATATACTCTAATTTAGTGTAATTTATATAGGCAGTTGAAAATACTGTATATTATTCATTGTCTAATGTTGATTCAATCCTACTGGTTAATCATATTTTGAGTTTTTTTATTATTGCAGATTTATGCCTAATTTTATAGTATTTGCCGAGAGAGAATTGTTAAAGTTTTCCACTGCAATTGTGAAATTTCCTATTGTTCTTTTCAGCTTTGTCAGTTTTTGCTTATATATTTTATAGCTCTATTGTTCGATTCGTACACAAGTAGAAGTGCCATTTTTTCTGGCTGAATTAAACGTTTTATCATTAAGTAATGTTTCACTCTATCCTGGTAATACTAATGTAATCACTCCTGATTCATTTTATTCATATTTACATGATACATTTTTCACCATTCTTTTAACTTTCCTCTTTATATTTGAAGGCTGTTTCTGATAAAAAAGCATATCCTCGGGTACTGTTTTTTAAATCTACACCATTGATTTCTTTAATTTAATTGTGCATTTAGACCATTTACATTTAAGTTATTTACACTGTAGAGCTTATCTGTCATTTTAATTTTTGTTTGTTCTTTATTGTCTGTTTTATATCTCTATTTTCTTTTTTCTGCTTTCTTCTATGTTATTTGAGATTTTAAAATTAATTTATATACTTTCTGTGAAGCACAATTATTAGTATTTTATTCTTAAATTTCAACTTTTATTTTAGATACATGCGGTACATGTTCAGATATATTGCATGGGAATATTGCACGATGCTGGGGTTTGGAGTATGGATTCCATCACCTTGGTAATGAGCATAGTACTTGATTGTTAGTTTTTTAACTCACCTTCCCACTCCACTCACTGGCAGTCCACAGTGCCTATTGTTCTCACATCTATTTCTATGTGTGCTCAATGTTTAGCTCCCATTCATAATTTAGAACAAGTGATATTTGATTTTCTGTTCCTGCTTTAATTTGTATAGGATTGGCCGGGCGCGGTGGCTCAAGCCTGTAATCCCAGCACTTTGGGAGGCCGAGACAGGCGGATTACGAGGTCAGGAGATCGAGACCATCCTGGCTAACACGGTGAAACCCCGTCTCTACTAAAAACTACAAAAAAAAACTAGCTGGGCGAGGTGGTGGGCGCCTGTAGTCCCAGCTACTCGGGAGGCTGAGACAGGAGAATGGCATGAACCCGGGAGGCGGAGCTTGCAGTGAGCTGAGATCCGGCCACTGCACTCCAGCCCAGGCAACAGAGTGAGACTCCGTCTCAAAAAAAAAAAAAAAAAAAAAAAAAAAATTTGTATAGGATTATGGCTTCCAGCTCCATCCATATTGCTGAAAAGGAAGTAATTTTATTCATTTTTATGACTTGTGTAGTATTTCATGGTATATATGCATCAATTTTTCTTTATCCAATTTGTTCTTGGCGAGCATGTAGGTTGATTCCATGTCTTTGCTATTGTGAAAAGAGCAGTGGTGAACATATGAGTCCATGTGTCTTTTGGTTTAATGATCTATATTCCTTTGGGTGTATACCCAGTAATGGGACTGCTGAGTCAAACGGCAGCTCTGTTGTAAGTTCTTTGAGAAACCTTCAGACTGCCTTCCATAGTGGCTGGACTAATATACATTCCCACCAACACTGTAGAAGTATTCTTTATTTTCTCTGGAATCTCATCAAGGTCTATTGTTTTTTGACTTTTTAATAACAGCTATTCTGTCTGGTGTGAGATGGTACCTCATTGTGGCTTTGATTTGCATTTCTCTGGTGATTAATGATGCTAAGCATTCGTTGATAGGTTTGTTGGCTCCTTGTATATCTTCTTTTGGGAAGAGCCTGTTCATGTCTTTTGTCCATTTTTTAATGAGGGTTTTATTATTATTATAAATTCCCTATAGATTCTGGGTATTAGGCTTTTGTTGGATGCATGGTTTGCAAATGTCTTCTCCCATTCTGTAGTTTGTGTGTTTGCTCTGCTGATAGTTCTTTTGCTGTGCAGAAGCTCTAGTTTACGTAGGTCCCATGTATCTATTTTTGTTTTTGTTACAATTGCTTTTGGGGACTTAGCCAAAAGTTCTTTGCCAAGGCCGATGTAGAAAAGTGTATTTCCAAGGTTGTCATTCAGAATTTTTATAGCTTGAGGTTTTACATTTAAATCTTTAATACATTATGTGTTAATTTTTGCATATGGTAAAAAGTAAGGGTCCAGCTTCTAACTTCTGCATATGGCTAGCTAGTGAGAGAACTACAAAACACAACTGAAAGAAATCAGAGATGATACAAATAAATGGAAAAACATTCTATGCTCATAGATTGGAAAAATCAATATCGTAAAAATGGCCATACTTCTGAAAGCAATTTATAGATTCAATGTTATTCCCATCAAATTATCAATGTCATTCTTCACAGAATTAGCAATATGGAACCAAAAAGAAGCCCAAATAGCAAAGCAGTCCTAAGCAAACAGAACAAAGCTGGAGGCATCACACTATCCAACTTTATACTATAAAGCCACAGTAACCAAAACAACCTGGTGTTGGTACAAAAAGAGATATTTGAAAATATTTTAAACTTCAATTTTATTTATCCATAGTGCTTTTGAGTGAATCTGTATAGATTTTTAATGGTTATTCTAGGTAAAACATTATATATACATAATTTATCATGTCTACTGGAGATAGCATTTTACCAATTTGAGTAAAATTTAGAAATTTTTACATGCTTGTATGGTCTTTTACCCTCCACCATTTATAATTGTTTCAAATATTGCCTCTAAATATATTTGAGTCAAATAACATAGTATCACAATTTTTTGTTTTAACTACCTAACATTATGTATTAAAATCGAAAGGATAATACAATGTATATATTTGACTGTATTTTTCCTTTTCCACTTTTTCTTTCTTCCTGATTTTCTAGTGTTCCTCTTTTATTCATTTCTTTTTGTTTAGAAATCTTTCTGTAGCCATTTATTTAGGATTGTTCTGATGACAACAAATTCACTTAGTTTTTCTTAATCTGAGGATGTCTGGACTCTCCTTTTATTTCTGAAAGATTTCTGCTAGTTATACAATTATGGTTATCCTTAGTTTCAGACCTGAAAAATATCTCACTTCTTATTGGCCTCCATTGTTTTGGCTGAGAAGTCAGCTGTGTTTTGAATCATTTTCTTCTATATTTAAAGTCTCATTCTCTCTTGCTGTTTTCAAGGTTTTTCTTCAGTGTTTTTAGCTTTTAGAAATTTGATTATGATGTGCCTTGGTGTACACTTCTTTCCAATTTTCCTGACTGGGGTTAATTCAGCTCTTCTGAAAGGAATGAAAAAAATCAGGCACATTCCTCAGCCCCGGGCTCAACTTCCTGAGCCCAGTACAAACACATCCCCCCATATATCTCTCAACTTCCCAAGCCCAGTACAAACACATCCCCCCATATATCTCTCAACTTCCCGAGCCCAGTACAAACACATCCCCCCATATATCACTCAACTTCCCAAGCCCAGTACAAACACCACCTGGAAAGTCTCTGATAAGGACACAGCCGTTCGTGGATTTACTGAAAGCGCGGGAACCAATAGAAAACTGCTAAATGTATAACTTAAAATGTTACCCAATTGTAGTGCTGTAACCAAAAGAATTCCTTTGTTCCTCTGTAACTTGACGTATCCTATTTACCTCGGGCTATAAAAGGCAAGCACTTGCTTTGTTCGGGGCCCTCCTATATGCGGTGGAACGGAGGGACCAAGTTCGAACTTGTAGTAAAAGATCCTTGCCGCTTGGCTTTGACTCTGGACTCTGGTGGTCTTCTTTGGGGAACAAACAGTCTGGGCATAACATCTGGGGGCTCGTCCGGGATTCCCCAAGCCCACCAGACCCCTGGTCAATGGATCTACTAGGATTGATCTACTGATAGGTGAGCCGGCTCGTCTCCATTTGTCTGTCTGTGTCTGTTCTGAACCTGAATCTGTGACTCACGAGGTCTGTAACTGAAGCTGGCGCAGTCCTGGCGGACGCGCGATGGGACGGCCAGCGGAGACCCGTGGGAGACGTCCCCTGGCTTTTGTCTGATCTAGATTTTTATCTGAGCTGATTCTGACCCGGGCTGCCGGAGCGCGCTTGTGATCTGAGCTGCCGGAGCGCATTTGCGATCTGAGCAGCTGATTCTGACCCGGGCTTCCGGAGCGCGCTTGCGATCTGAGCTGATTCTGACCCGGGCTGCCTGAGCGCACTTGCGATCTGAGCTGCCGGAGCGCGTTTGCGATCTGAGCAGCTGATTCTGACCCAGGCTGCCGGAGCGCGCTTGCGATCTGAGCTGCCGGAGCGCATTTGCGATCTGAGCAGCTGATTCTGACCCGGGCTGCCAGAGCGCGCTTGCGATCTGAGCTGCCAGAGCGCGTTTGCGATCTGAGCAGCTGATTCTGACCCGGGCTGCCGGAGCGCGCTTGCGATCTGAGCTGCCGGAGCGCGTTTGCGATCTGAGCAGCTGCTTCTGACCCGGGCTGCCGGAGCACGCTTGCGATCTGAGCTGTCAGAGTGCGTTTGCGATCTGAGCAGCTGATTCTGACCCGGGCTTCCGGAGCGCGCTTGCGGCTAGATATTATTAATACGTCAGATTTCCTTTACAGGAATTCTAACCCATATTCTTTTGCAGGAAGAGACTACAAATTATTACAGGATGGGTAATACCCAGAGCACTCCCCTATCTCTCCTTATAAGTAATTTCAAGGATGTTATAGCAAGGGGCCATGATCTTGGTATGGAAATCAGGAAGAGAAAGCTAATTACTCTGTGCCACTCTGAATGGCCTGCCTTTGATTTGGTGTGGCCACCCGAAGGGACGTTCCGACTTCCTGTCATCACTAGAGTAAAGTCCAAGATTTTCCTACCTGGGCGTGCGGGCCACTTAGATCAAATCCCATATATCCTCGTATGGTAGGACCTTGTTGAGAACCCGCCTCCCTGGCTGTCACCTTTCCAACCAGCCCCTAAACCTTGTAAGGCACTGGTTGCCCGGCCGCTAAAATCCAAGCAGCCGACTGCCCCCCCCATCCTGTTCTACCTGATAGCGGGGACCCACTGTCCACAGAACCCCCTCCGTACCCCTCCAGGCCCCGGACCCGCCCCCCGAGCTGAGCCGCGGGAAAGAGCAGGTGGACGGGAGGCGGCCAGCGCACCGGACCCACCCCTCAGGCTGAGCCGCGGGAAGGAGCAGGCAGACAGGAGGCGGGCAGACGGGAGGCGGCTGGGCCCCAGACCCGCCCCCCGGGCTGAGCTGCAGGAAGGAGCAGGTGGACGGGAGGCGGCGGGCACACACGGACCCGCTGAAAGTGAAAGTAACTTTGAAGGGCCAGCGGGGCGGATGCAAGGGCGCACTTCGCGGGCCAGCCCCCCCCCCAGCCGCCTGACTCCACAGTGGCTCTACCCCTTCGGGAAATAGGACCCCCAGATGACACGGGAATCCCCAGGCTCCAGTACTGGCCATTCTCTACCAGTGATCTGTATAACTGGAAGACCCAGAGTGCTCGGTTTTCAAACAACCCCAAAGATTTAATGGCTTTACTGGATAGTGTCATGTTCACCCACCAGCCCACTTGGGATGATTGTCAGCAGCTCCTCTGAATCTTGTTCACAACGGAAGAGCGAGAGAGAATACAGGCCAGCGTGGGACTACAACACAGCAGAAGGTAGGGGATGGCTACACCTTTATCGCCAGACTCTGATGGCGGGTCTCCGGGCAGCTGCTCGCAAGCCCACTAATTTGGCTAGAGTATACTCTGTTCTGCAGGGAAAGACAGGGAGCCCAGCTACCTACTTAGAAAGATTAATGGAAGCTTTTAGACAGTGCACTCCCATAGACCCAGAGGCTCCAGGAAGTCAGGCAGCTGTTGTAAGGTCTCTTGTAAATCAGGTGGCCCCAGACATTAAAAGGCGGGACCTCCTTCAGATAGTCCAGCGGGTTTACAATAACAGAGCAAACACCCTGAAATAACCTTACTACAGTATGTTGATGACCTCCTGATTGCTGCTGAGACCCAAGAAACTTGTATTCAAGGGACCAGGAGTCTCTTACAAGCTCTAAAGAATCTATGCTACCAAGCCTCGGCAAAGAAAGCTCAAATCTGTAAGCCAGAAGTAACATATCTGGGGTACCTGTTAAAAGGAGGGCAGCGTTGGTTAACAGACGCCCGGAAGCAGACTGTTCTGCAGATCCCCAGGCCACAATCCACCCGACAAGTGAGGGAATTCCTGGGGTCGGCGGGATTTTATAGACTATGGATACCTGGGTTCGCAGAACTGGCTAAACCCTTGTATCAGGCAACACGGGGGCAGCAGCCATTTAATTGGACAGACGAAGCCGAGTCGGCTTTCCAACATATCAAAACTGCCCTACTCTCTGCGCCTGCACTGGGACTACCTGATGTCACCAAGCCCTTCCACTTATACGTGGATGAGAGTAAGGGTGTCGCCAAGGCGGTAATAACTCAGAACTTAGGCCCCTGGCGGAGGCCGGTTGCCTACCTGTCAAAGAAGTTAGACCCAGTGGCTGCCGGGTGGCCCCCTTGTCTCCGAATGATTGCAGCCACGGCTCTGATGGTACAAGATGCTGATAAACTTGTCATGGGTCAAGAATTGCGGGTCGTTACCCCACATGCCATCAAGGGTGTACTCAAACAGCCACCTAATCGAAGGATAAGTAACGCCCAGCTCACCCACTACCAAGGACTACTACTAAATCCTCTCAGGATAACTTTCCTGCCCCCAACAACCTTAAACCCTGCCTCGCTGCTGCCCAACCCGGACCTGGACGCCCCACTCCATGATTGCACCGAGATACTAGCTCAGGTGCACGGAGTTCGAGAGGACCTGCAGGACCGCCCACTCCCTGACGCTGACCTTGTCTGGTTCACTGATGGGAGCAGCTTCATGCATCAAGGCCAGAGGTACGCTGGAGCGGCAGTGACTTCAGAGACTGAGGTAATCTGGGCGGAACCCCTGCCCCAGGGGACATCGGCCCAGAAGGCCGAACTGATAGCGCTCACCCAAGCTCTTACCTTAGGGGCAGGGAAGAAGCTGACAGTATATACAGACAGCCGATATGCTTTTGCTACGGCGCACATACATGGGGCCATTTACAGGGAGCGAGGGTTACTAACAGCTGAAGGAAAAGAGATAAAAAACAAGCAAGAGATCCTAGCCCTGTTAACAGCCCTATGGAGGCCAGAAAAGTTAGCCATTGTGCATTGCCCAGGGCATCAGAAACCAACCACTCCAACTGCTCAAGGCAACTTTCTGGCAGACCAAACTGCAAGGAGTGTGGCAAAGGCTCCCAGCCAGCTCCTTGCACTCCAGCTCCCTGATCCGGGCCCCTGGGACTTGCCATATCTCCCTGATTATTCAGAACAAGATCTCCAGTGGATTGACAAACTTCCCCTGAAACAGATCCAGAATGGGTGGTGGACTGATACTAATGACCAAACCATCCTACTGGAAAAATTAGGACGGCAAGTGTTAAAACACATCCACCGAACCACCCACCTGGGTGCCCGGTGGATGACAGACCTGATAAGACGCTCTAAGCTCAAAATCAGACATATAGCCGAGACGGCCAGCAGCATCGTGACAAGTTGCAAAGTCTGCCAGCTTAACAACGCCTACCCCCAATCCCAGGCTGCAATGAGAACAAGGCTCAGGGGAACCAGGCCCGGTATCTACTGAAAAATAGATTTTACTGAGATAAAGTCAGGAAAATATGGGTATCGGTACTTACTTGTCTTTGTAGATACTTTTTCAGGGTGGACTGAAGCATTCCCAACCAAAAGGGAAACTGCTCAGGTTATAGCAAAGAAAATTCTGGAAGATATCCTCCCCAGGTATGGCTTCCCCGTCCAGATAGGGTCAGATAACGGGCCGGCCTTCGTTGCTAAGGTAAGTCAAGATTTGGCTTCCATCCTTGGGGCAAATTGGAAACTACATTGTGCTTACAGGCCCCAGAGTTTAAGACAGGAAGAGAGGATAAATTGGACCTTAAAAGAGACCTTAACTAAATTGACTATAGAGACTGGCGCTAATTGGGTGGTCCTTCTCCCCTACGCTCTGTTCCGGGCCTGTAATACCCCTTACAGACTGGGCCTTACCCCTTACGAAATCATGTATGGCAGACCACCACCCCTGGTTCCCAGCCTAAAAGATGATCTGCTCAAGTCTGAAACAGAAAATGTCTCTGAACTCTTATTTTCCCTACAAGCCTTGCAGAAAATTCATCAAGAGTTCTGGCCCAAGCTGAAGGAACTATATGAGACCGGTCCCCCACCGACACCCCATCCATACCAGCCAAGAGACTGGGTCCTGGTTAAGCGACACTGACAAGAGACCCTAAAACCCAGGTGGAAAGGACCGCTCCAGGTACTCCTAACCACTCCCACCGCCCTGAAGGTAGAAGGCATCGCGTCGTGGATCCATTACACCCACGTCAAGCCAGTGGACCCAACCTCCGACCTTCTGGGGCCAATCACGGTGGCAGCTAAAGCACCAGCCACATGGACTGTGGACAGAGCTAAGAACAACCCCCTTAAAACTCACCCTGCGCCAGCAGCATAGCTCACTGTAAACATGCAGTTAGGTAGTCTAACCCTAATGTTAGTCGCCCTAGTGGCCACTGGGGAAATCACAAAACCAGCTCCTAATCCCTTTGTCTGGAGATTCTGGCTTTATGAAAACCAAACCCACCCTGGGCAACCTCATAAGCCCAGAAAATTATTGGCCAGTGCTGATTGCCCCTCCTCAGGGTGCAATAGCCCAATTCTACTAAATTTTACTGGTTTTCAAATAGCCAAACCTATGGCACCAATAATATGCTTTGAGTTTGATCAGACTAAATACAATTGTAAACACTATTGGTGGCACCAAAATGCTGGCTGTCTTTATAACTATTATAACATCCATAGATCCCGTTATTGGGGAGGGGAAAAACAGTTAGACCCTAAGTGGCCCTTCCATCGTAGACAGCACGGAGACTTTTCATATACATGAATAGTTAGAGACCCCTGGAACTCCCGCTGGACCATGCCTCAACATGGGGCTGTATACTACTCCTCCTTCTCCACATGGCCTAGCAGTCACCTCTATCTGTGGCGAGGTCTAGTGCAGGTACTGCCCCTGGTCCATGGGAATATCCAACAACAAGAAAACAGACTAACACAAGACTTACGTCCTTTCTCCTGGTTAAAAATATTACAAGAAGGACTAGAACTTGCTAACCTTATGGGACTTCACAGCCTGTCTGGCTGCTTTCTGTGTGCCACTCTAGGGCGTCCACTGCTAACCGCTGTCCCTCTGCCATGGGGATCCTCTACCTCTGCCCAAGCTAACAACCTCCGAAACCTCTCATATGCCCCTATCCTAAACATGCCACTATACCTAAACCCCAGTCAGGAGAAGTTTCCCTACTGCTTCTCAGGAACCAATTCCAGCCTCTGCAGCATCACTGCAATGCCCCCTAATATCACCCTAAGGGCTCCGCCGGGCATATTCTTCTGGTGTAATGGAACATTATCTAAGAACCTATCTGGTCCCTCTGTTACCAACCTACTGTGTCTTCCTGTCACATTAGTTCCCCGGTTGACTCTACTAACTGCCGGCAAGTTCCTGGGGTACACCGGTAACTGGACTAGTACTGCTATTCACCCAGTCCCTAGACTGAGACCTGCACGAGCCACATTTCTCCCCCTCATTGCGGGAATCTCCCTCACCGCATCCCTCATTGCAGCCGGACTGGCGGGGGGAGCCCTAGGTCACACCCTCATTGAAAGCAACAAGTTATACCAACAATTTGCCATTGCTATGGAGGAGTTGGCTGAGTCCCTTGCCTCCCTTCAGCGGCAGCTCACGTCCCTAGCCCAGGTAACCTTGCAGAACCGGAGGGCCCTAGACCTAGTCACTGCTGAAAAAGGTGGTACATGTATGTTTCTAAAAGAAGACTGTTGTTCCTACATAAATGAATCAGGGCTTGTAGAGGACCGGGTCCAACAGTTACGCAAGTTAAGCACAGAAGTAAGAACATGGCAGTTTGCTTCAGCTGCAGACCAATGGTGGAATTCCTCTATGTTTTCCCTGTTAGCCCCCTTCCTTGGACCCCTGCTAAGTCTACTATTTCTGCTTACCGTAGGACCTTGTGTTGTTAACAGAATTTTGCAGTTTGTCAGAGAAAGGTTTGACACCATTCAGCTCATGGTCCTCAGAGCCCAATACCAACCTGTAAACGCTGAAACAGAATCAGACTTGTAAGACCCAAGATTGGCTCTAGAGGTTCCTGAGGAAAGGGGGGGATGAAAGGAATGAAAAAAATCAGGCACATTCCTCAGCCCCGGGCTCAACTTCCCGAGCCCAGTACAAACACATCCCCCCATATATCTCTCAACTTCCCGAGCCCAGTACAAACACAACCCCCCATATATCTCTCAACTTCCCGAGCCCAGTACAAACACATACCCCCATATATCTCTCAACTTCCCGAGCCCAGTACAAATACATCCCCCCATATATCACTCAACTTCCCAAACCCAGTACAAACACCACCTGGAAAGTCTCCGATAAGGACACAGCCATTCGTGGATTTACTGAAAGCGTGGGAACCAATAGAAAACTGCTAAATGTATAACTTAAAATGTTACCCAATTGTAGTGCTGTAACCAAAAGAATTCCTTTGTTCCTCTGTAACTTGACGTATCCTATTTACCTCGGGCTATAAAAGGCAAGCACTTGCTTTGTTCGGGGCCCTCCTATATGCGGTGGAACGGAGGGACCAAGTTCGAACTTGTAGTAAAAGATCCTTGCCGCTTGGCTTTGACTCTAGACTCTGGTGGTCTTCTTTGGGGAACAAACGGTCTGGGCATAACACTTCATATCTATAGGTTTATATATTTCACCAAAGTGGACATTTTTTCAGTCATTATGACATTCAACTCTTTTTCTTCAGCCCTTCCCACTTTTTTCTTTTTTCAAAAATTCAATAATACAAACATTAGATCTTTTGTTATAGCTTCCACTTGTCTCTAAGGCTCTGCTCATTTTAATGTTTAGTTTATTTTCTCTTTCTTTTCAGTTTAGGTAATTTCTACTGTTTCATTTCAATTTCACTGACTAGTCTCTGTTTTATTCATTTTTCTGAGTTGTTTGTTCATTTTATTTTTAAGTTCTACAATTTCCATTTAGTTTGTTTTTACATCTTCTACTTTTTGCTGAAACTTTCTAATTTTTGGTTAAGATCTTCTATTTTTGAATATTTTTGTCAAACATGTTTAAAATTTTTCTTTAAAGCACTTTCTAGTAATTGCTTTAAAATCTTTGTCAGATAATTCTATCATCACCATCATCTTGGTGTTGGCATCTGCTATCTTTCTCTTTTAAGCACAGACTTTTCTGTTTCTTGATATGATGCATAATTTTTGATGGAAACCTGGCTGTTTTCCTAGTATGGTATGATTTTTCTCATTCTTATTTAAAATCTGTGTTTGCCTTGACTTCTCTGTCACTACTCCATCAGAAAAAAAGCAGGGTACTGCATCTTTATTGCTATGTAGACTAGAAGACCACACACCATACTCAGCATCCATTAATACCCAAGTGGTAAAAACTCCCAATTTCTGTTCAAATGTGTAGGAGTTACAGTTGTCTACTAAGCCTCTACTATACTCACCTGGTTGGGAGGGACAGGAATGTCTTTTTGCTATCTCCCATGTGTCCTACATTGACACCGAGGGTGTCTGGCTTTGTTCCTATTGGGCACTATTGAAATTCCTGACACTGCATTAAGCCTCCTCTCACACCACTCCAGCTAGAAGATGGAGGAATGTCTCATCACCTCCATGTGAAAATGGAAGTCCGCCAGGTGCAGTGGCTCACGCCTGTAATCCCAGCACTTTGGGAGGCCGAGGCGGGTGGATCAAGAGGTCAGGAGATCAAGACCATCCTAGCTAACACGGTGAAACCCCATCTCTACTAAAAATGCAAAAAATTAGTTGGGCGAGGTGGCAGGTGCCTGTAGTCCCAGCTACTTGGGAGGCTGAGGCAGGAGAATGGCGTGAACCCGGGAGGTGGAGCTTGCAGTGAGCCGAGATCACGCCACCGCACTCCAGCCTGGGGCACAGAGCAAGACTCTGTCTCAAAAAAAAAAAAAAAATGGAAGTCCAAGATCTCATGTACTCTCTCCTGAAACAGTGGAGAAAGAGGTCACTCATTACTGCACAGCAGGTATAAAAATCTCAACTTCCTCTTTAGCCTTTATGTTGTGCAATAAAATAAGCATCAGTAAATTCTGAAATATCAAAATGTTTAATTTCATAGAGGAATTAAATATAGTATCTGAATAAATCTACTGATATCTACTTCTTAAGGTTGGGGTTCATTTAGG
Source organism: Macaca mulatta (assembly GCF_049350105.2). Classification (NCBI taxonomy): domain Eukaryota; kingdom Metazoa; phylum Chordata; class Mammalia; order Primates; family Cercopithecidae; genus Macaca; species Macaca mulatta. Next base: position 111,299,297 of record NC_133418.1, read on the forward strand.
TATTTCAAGCTAAAGCAACTATGCCCGTTGTTCTGAATTCAATTACGAATTTCTTGCTTTGACCTTTAACAAGTTTCTAGAGATGTATAAAAACATGAAAACATTAATATGTTATTAGCCTTGCTTGCATCTGCCAGTGAGAAATGTCATTTTGTTTCAACATGCTATTTTCCTATCATGCTTGAATAGTTACAAAGATTATTTTATGTTCCCTTGTATTTCTGAGTTATTTATCCCACAGTAGTTGCCTTAGACTAGCCACACATCAACTACACTGTATACTTCTGGTCTCCAAATTTCCTATGATAATCCACATACACCAAAAATTAATAACTCCTGGACTCCTATAAATGCCACATAACACCCTCTATGATCATCCTTGTTCTCATTGCCTGTTCACTTCCTTACAAGCTCCCTAGCCTCAAATATGTTGTTCCCTCTGGTATCTTCATTCTGTCATAAGTGGAGATTGTGGGGTGTTTATGGAATCTCAGGTAGTGGGTATACACCATATACTTTTCCTCTTGATTGGAAACCCCAGTCATCCTAAACTTATTTTTAAGCCCTTGATGACTCATCTCAAGAGTTCCATCTTCTGATACATTTTACATGAATACCTTGCTATACTCTAAATTCTCTTACATCCAATATTAATTGCTAACACAATATATTTTTAACTCTTTACTAATTGTCTTTAAAAATAAACTATTTTCAGATCCATAAAAATTGTGAAGATAGTACAGAGTTCCCAGATACCTATATCCATTTTTTCCCATTTTTGACATCTTGCATTAGTATGGTACAGTAGTTATAATAAATGAACCAATATTAATACATTATTATTAACTAAAGTCCATACTTTATTCAAATTTTTTTAATTTACTGCCTCTTTCTGTTTTAGGATTCCATTCAGAATATCACATGAGATTTCACTGCCATGTCTCCTTAAGCTCCTCTTGGTGACAATTTCTCAACCTTTTTTGGTTTGTTTTTGATGGTCCCAAGCATTTTGAGTACTGATCAGTTACTCTGTGGAACAGTACTGGCTTAGTGTGTGCTGCCATAACAAAATACTTGAGTCTGGGTGTATTAGTTCATTCTCATGCTGCTGTAAAGAATTGCCTGAGATTGGGTAATTTCTAAAGGAAAGAGGTTTAATTGACCCACAGTTCCACATTGCTAGGGAGGCTTCCAGAAAGCTACACTCACAGCGGAAGGTAAAGGGGAAGCAGGCACCTTCTTTACAGGGCGGCGGGACAGAGTGAGTGCAAGCAGAGGAAATGTCAGATGCTTATAAAATCATCGGATCTCACGAGAACTCACCCACTATCACCAGAACAGCTTGAGGGAAACAGCCCTGTGATCCAGTTCCCTCCACCTGCTCCTGCCCTTGACATATGGGGATTATGGGGATTACAATTCAAAGTGAGATTTGGGTGGAGGACACAGAGCCAAACTATATTACTGAGTAATTTGTAAAGAACAGAAATTACATCGCACAGTTTTGGCGCTGGAAGGTCGAAGATTAAGGTGCTGGCAGGTTCTGTTATCTGGCGAAGGCTGCTCTCTACTTCCCAGATGGTGCCTTGTTGCGGCATCCTTCGGAGGGAAGGAGTGCTGTGTCCTCACAAGGCAGAAAGCGAGACAGCCAAACATTAAGTGAAGCAATTTTTAAAAGGGGCTTAATCCCATCCCCAAGAGAAAAGTCCTCAAGGCTTAATCAATCACCTCTGAAAGGCCCCATCTCTCTCTCTCTCTCTCTCTCTCTTTTTATTCTCCAATTTAAAACTTTAAAAAGGAAGCTTTAATGTTGAAAATGGAAACTTGGGGAGGGCAGGAAGATCACATACAAGGCTGTCACTTCACACTTGGAGGGTTGCACAGGGACCGGGCAGAGGTGCCCCTCACTTCCCAGACAGGGCAACAGCCTTGGCAGAGGCTCACCTCACTTCCCAGACGGTGCGGAGGCCAGGCAGAGGTGCCCCTCACTTCCCAGACTATGCAGCAGCCGGGCAGAGGCGCCCCTCTCTTCCCAGTCAGTTGGGTTGCCGGCCGGAGGTGACCCTCACTTCCCAGACGATGAGGGGGCCGGGCAGAAGCCCCTCTCACCTCCCAGACGGGGCGGCAGCTGGGCAGAGTCGCTTCTCCCTTCCCAGGCGATGGGTGGCTGGGGAGAGGAACTCCTCACTTTGAAAGGCCCCATTTCTTAAAAACTGAGTTCAATAACACATGAAAAAGATCTTCATTGTGACCAAGTGGGTCACATCCTTGAATCCCTCAGATTCAAGGATGGTTCAACATATGCGAATCAATCAGTGTGATACACCATAATAAGAGAATAAAGGACAGAAACCATAGGATCATTTCAACTGATGTTGAGAAAGTGTTTGATAAAATTCAACATTCTTTCATGATAAAAACCCTTAAAAACTGGGTACAGAAACAACATACGTCAACCCAGTGAAAGCCATCAATGACAGACCCAAAGACAGTATCATACTGAACAGGGACAAACTGAAAGTCTTTTTGCTCTAAGATCTGGAACAAGTCAGGATGCCCTGCTGAATAACCACTGTGATTCAACATAGTACTGAGGGTCCTCAGTGGAGCAATCAGACAAAAGAAAAAAATCAAGGGCATCCAAATTGGAAAGGAAGAATTCAAACTACCCTTGTTTGATATGATCTTATTTTTAGAAAATCCTAAATACTGTACCAAAAAACTGTTAGAACTGATAAGCAAATTCAGTAAAGTTGCAGGATACAAAATCAACATACCGAAATCAGTAGCATTTCTATATGCAAACAGCAAACAACCTGAAAAAGTAATTCCATTTATAATAAAATATATTAATATATAATAAATTATATAATATGATATAAATATAACTTATTTATAAATTATGATTTATTATATTTAATGTGTATTATACTTATATAAGTATATTTGTTGTATATTATAATACAATAATATATAATATTACAATGTAATAAGTATAATACAATTATACTTATATAATTACATTATAATTATTGCATATTAAAATTGTATAATATATGATAAGTATAATATACAATAAATATAATAAGATAAAATACCTAGGAATAAGCTTACCAAAGAAGTGAAAGATCTTTACAATGAAAACTCTAGTATATTGATGAAATAAATTAAATAAGACATAAAAAAATGGAAAGATATTCCATGTTTTTTGGTTGAAAGAGCCAATATTGTTAAAATGTTCACACTACCAAAAGCAATCTATAGATTCAATACAATCCCTATCAAAATACCAAAGATAGAAATAAGAAAAATAATTCTAAAATTTATATGAACCCACAAAAGAACCAGAATAGTGAAAACTATCCTGAGGAAAAAGAGCAAAGCTGCAGGCATCATCTGACTTCAAATTATACTACAAAGCTATGGTAACCAAAACAGCATGGTACTGGCATAAAACAGACATATAGACCAATGATCAATGAAACAGAATAAAAAACCTAGAAATAAATCCACATATTTATAGTCAACCTGTTTTTGACAAGGTGTCAAGAACATACACTGGGATAGGACAGCCTTTTTAACAAATGATGCTGGAAAAGCCTAGATAACTATATGTCAAAGAATGAAACTAAACCTTTATCTCTAAACATACACAATAATCAAACCTCAACAAAGTGAAGAGACAATACACAAATGAGAGAAAATATCTGCAAAGCACCCATCTGACAACAGAAAAACCAGAATAAAGCAGGAGTTCAAACAACTCAATGGGCAGGGGAGACAAATAATTTGATCAAAAAAAAAAAAAACACATTTGAATAGACATTTCTCAAAAGAAGACATACAAATGGCCAACAGGTATATTTAAAAAAATTATTGACAACATCACTAATCATCAGGGAAATGCAAATCAAAACCACCATGAGCTATCATCTCACCCCAGTAAAAGTGGCTTTTATTCAAAAGACAGGCAATAACAAGTTCTGGTGAAAATGTGAAGAAAGGGGCCCCTCATACACCGCTAGTAGAAATGTAAATTACTATAGCCAAAAGAATATTATGGAATTTCTCAAAAAACTAAAAATAGGACTTCCACATGGTTTAGCAAACCCACTGATGCATTTATATCTAAATGAAAGAAAATCAATATATCAAAGATATGTCTGCACTCCCATGTTTATTATAGTAGTATTCAAAAGAGCTAAGATATGGAATCAACCTGTGTCCATCAACAGATTAATGGATTTTAAAATGTAGTACATATATGCAATGGAATGTTATTTAGCCATGAAAAAGAATGAAATCCTGTCATTTGTAACAACATGAGTGAAACTGGAGGTCATTATAAGTGAAATAAAGCAGACACAGAAAACAAATTGCATGTTCTAAGTAATATTTGGGAGATAAAAAAAAATTGAACCCATAATGATAGAGAGCAGAATGTTTACCAGAGGCTGAAAAGAGTAGTGGGGAGGGATTATAAAGTAAGGATGGTTAATGGGTACAGAACTATGCAATTAGACAGAAGGTGTAAGATCTAATATTTAGTAGCACAATAGGCTTACTATAGTTAACAATAATTTATTGTATATTTCAAATAACTTAATGAGCAAAACTGGAACATTTCTAGCTCAAAGAAATGACAAATAATTGAGGTGATTTGTACCTCAATTATCCTGATTTAATCATTGCACATTGTAGGTTTGTGTCAAAATACCACATGTGCCCTATAAGTGTGTTCATTATTTATTCATAATCATTAAAAAATTAGAAATTAAAAAGTTTTTAGAGAAAAATATAAGATTCCATGTACCCATCTCCCAGCATAAAGTATAAACGTTTTATAAACACACTGAATGTCCTTATTCCTTTCACTCTTTCTTAGAAGATAACCACTCTCTTGAAATTTATTTCATTTCCATGTAATCCTTTACATACCTATTACTTCTTATGTTTCCACGCAACAATATATACCACAAGTGATCAGAAGCTACTTAACTAGACAGCATAGATTCAGATTGTTTCCAACCTTCTTAGATCAGAGAATGACTGTTGCATAACTCCTTTGTACCTGTGAGAGTTTCTCTTAGGTGCATATCAAGGACTAGCATTGCTTAGCCACAGATCAGACACATTCCGAAACTGTAACAGAATTGCCACATTGTTTTCTAAAGTTATTGCCATAATTTATACTCTTACTGGCAGTATATGAGAATTCCTGTTTTCCTGCTTCCTACCTAACTGTTGATATTGTCAAATGATAAAAGTACCAACATTATGAATCCTAAAATATTTTTTGTTGTGCTTTTAATTTGTATTTACCTGATTACAAAAGAATCTGGGTATGTTATCATGTTAATCATTGCTCATTTAGAGCTCCATTTCTCTTAAACAACTGCTGGTTAAATTTGTTCATTTATTGTATTGCTAAAAAAGTTTAAATGAAGAGAAACTTTCAGATAGGTATCATTATTACTAATTATTACTTTGAGGCAGGGTCACACTCTGTCATCTTGGTTGGAGTGCAATGACACCATCTCAGCTCACTGCAACCTCCGCCTCTGAGATAGGCATGAGCCACTGTGCCCTGCTTCAGTTAGGCATTAATATTCCCATTGTGTTAAAAAAGAATCTGATGCAGAGATAATCAGAGAATTGTGCAAAGGCATAGCCATGCTAATGAGGAAGTATTTTTGTTTGTTTATGTGTTTGTTTGTTTGATACTAGCCTCTTTTCTTTGGACTTTGGGATGTTGAAGACTTTCTTACTGATACACGCCAGAAAAGGATTAACCCTCATTGCTCCCTGTTGCTTCTTATGACTTACCTGGTAGGAAAACTTAATGCAGAGTGACTGTCAAGTGCTCTGTGGTCCCACAGAGCACCGCATGTGCTAACCACTGTGAAGAGGAAGAGCCTAGAGAAGCTCTCTGCTGGGATGCATCAAACATTCATTTTCTGAATTCTGCCCAGCATGGCCCTTTTCCTTTAGTTTCCTTTAGCTTGATGATCCTTTAGTTTCAAACTGTCTCTAGGGCTTCCTGCCTTTAACACCTGCCCCAAAAACTCTTTCATTGCATCACCCCTTCCTGGTACACAACATACAAAACGCTAGTGTTTTGCTCTAGGCAATAACGGATTTATGAGGTAAAAAATTTGACATAGCTAAGATTTATTTTTCCCTCCCTGTAGAATGGGCTCCTTCTGCCCTCTGTCAGGACATGAATACATAAATGCACATATCTATAAATATTTCTATATACTACCATCTATACATATATTAAGCTAAACAGTAGTTCATAATCATGCCCTAATCCATCACCGTATAGATCATTCTCTCCTCTTCCAATTTTTATTTGTAACGTCCCACTCCAACAGCAAGAAACTTGTACCTCTTGATTTGTGATGCAAATGCAATTGTTAAATTCAATTAACCATATATAGTAATATATATAATATATAAAATACCAAATGCTGGCCGAGATGCAGAGCAACAGTAACTTTCACTCATTTCTAGTGTGATTGTAAAATAGTATATATATAATATTTATATAATATTAATATATATATATTAATATATAATATTATATAATAATATATTATTATATTATATATATTAATATATAATATATTAAAATATTATATATAATATAATATTATTACATAATATATAATAATATATTAATATATAATAATATATCATTATATAATATATAATAATATATTAATATATAATAATATATCATTATATAATATATAATAATATATTAATATATAATAATATATCATTATATAATATATAATAATATATTAATATATAATATTATATATATTATCTTTTGCCATTTTAATAGATATACTGTAGTATCTTGTTGTTTTAACTTACATTTGTTTAAGGACCGTACATGTGATTATTTGTTATTTGTATGTCTTCTTTGTTGATGTGTTTGTTCATATCTTTCATTTTTTATGTAGGTTTCCTGTCTTACTGTTGAGTTTAAAGTGTTCCTTGTATGTTTTGGATACATGTTATTTGTAACATATATGTTCTGCAAATATTCAAGTCTGTGGTTTATATTTTTATTCTGTGAACAGTGTCCCTTCCTCTGTCCCTTCCCATTCCTCAGAGCCACAATGGAAACTGCAGGTTCTTCACCGGGAGAACAAGATAGGGTTCCTGGAGGTAAAGCCCAGAAAAGTGTGGCCCCTCCCTAAGACTGAGGTCCACAGGAGGTTTTCATTCACCACCTAGACTACCCTCAGCTTCCAGTAATTTTTCAAGATTACCACTCGAGTATTCCTACCTGTTTGTGGCACCTGCGGCCTTTAATCCAAGGAAAATCCCAGCTGTGACTCCTTAGACACTCCACATTTCCAGGAGGCAGTTTGCCCTCTGTTCCATGATGTATCCTAAAAAAAAAAACATCGATTATCACTTTGTCCAGCTTTTTGTTGTTGTTGCTGTTGTTCTAAGGAGGCTTTGTTGTTGTTGTTTTTCTTGACTTACTCTATATTTGAATTTATATTCTTGATTATTTTCTTTTTTTTGCATTTTGATGATTTTTTTTCTGGTTTTGTCAAATTTCTGTTGATTCTATATTTCGCATTGACAACTTCGTACATGTAGAATGCTTCTCCATTACATTAACTATTAACTTTTTAAACTTGGAAATCATAAATTTGCTTTATAAATATTTATTTATTATTCACGTTTCTGCCTGGCATGGGACTAAGACAAAGACTGAAATAGACAAAGTCCTTAACACAATACAGTTTATATTCTAATTATTCTAATACAAAAACAAACACTAACAAAGATGCAAATCAATATATGATAAAATGTCAAGAAATAAGTGCTATGGAAAATAACAGTAAATCAGTTAATGGGTTGGAAATTGATAAGGTTGTCCAATTAGTCAATACATTTTTGAAATTCTGAGGAGGGTGCATAATTCTGATAATAATAAAACTCATTATTTTTCTTGTTTAACATAATACTAAGTATTTTTCCAGACAAATATGCTTTGATGCCATCATTTCCCATTACTAATACTGTGTGATACCTTTAAAATGCTTGTTTTCTCTATCTTACTATTTTTCTGTCAGTGCCTACATAGGTTTTTACTTAGTCTATTATTAAAATTTAGCTTATAATCTCTCATCTATATAGATAGATTTACATTAAATTATACTATACTGACAATTACCCTATATAATAGTTGTCAATTGTACATTTATTTTATATGTATATGTATCTTTAGCTGTAACGTACTGCTATATATTTTACATTTTTATTACTCATCATTTTACTCTTAAAATTTTTTTTTCTCATTGTAGAGAGCTAAAAAATATTTTGTAGAGTCCTTGCTCAAGTATTTGAATATTTCTTTGAACTCAAATTCATGGATGATAAACTCTTGAATATCCACAACATACTTCTTTTTTCCTAGATATTGATAGTTTTGTTGGGTATGACATTTTCTGTCACTGTGAATTTCTTTTGATGTCATTCTACCACCTTTTAGCTTCTGATGTGGTAAATGAAAAAAAAAATACTGTACTACTCTAATTTTTTTCTTTGTAAGAAATTGTTTTCCCCATCTTAAAGTTTGTGTGAATTTTTTCTTTATCCTTGAATTAATTATATTTGGCTGCAAGAATCCTCCTATATTGTGTCACTTCTCTTTATTTGCTTATTGGAGTCCAAGTCTTTGGTTGAAATACCTTGAGTTGTGGGATTTCTGCAAGCGGTACAATGTAGACATGGTTGGCATCTGTCAACAAGCAGGATGCACATCCCCATGGAAGTATCAATGCTCTCAACTTTCCTAGCCTCAGGAGTAGGAGGAGTTAGACAGTTTTGGCTCCTTGGAGATAAGGCAGGTCAGGCAAACTCACATAGGAACAAGGTGGTTTTTACAATTCTGTAGGCCAGGCTCTTTCTAGGAGATGATAGTTATAGATGATATATAGATACACATATACATATTATATTCTTTTCTTTACACTGGGGTCCTTTTAAAATGGCCTCTAGTAGTCGCACTGGCCACTGGCCACAAGAGCCTTGTACCACTTTCGTTTTATTGGATTTCCCTAGAGCTAAACTTCTCTTTCCTAATCAGTCACTGACAAGACTCGGGAACTGCTTGCCTCAAGATAGTTGGCTGATTTAGAGTTGAGTTGAAAGGGATGAAAGATGATTTTGAGCCATCATCTTCCTGGAATTAGTCCAGAAATTGGCTCTAGTTATTTATTGATTTTTTTCTTGAGTTATAAGATATTACCCAGACTCTCAGAAAAATGCTTAGGCAAATCAGATGAAAATAACCACAGGAAATACAGTCAGAATGATTTATTATTTATCTTTTAAAAATATACCTAAATGTTCTAGAAATAAGTATGTACTTCTCTCTAATAAAGCAAACATATTTTCAATTTACTTGTATTTTGGCAAGATTTTCAATATTTATTATTTTACAAAATAAGGTTGACAATTTCAAAGGACGGTTTGAGCCAGATTCCTATATTTGATAAAAAATTATATTTATCCTTTAATACTGAGCTCCTTTATCCTTTGAAGTAATTGTTTAACCTCCTCAAAATAATTCACACTTCCCTCTACATCAATTATTTTATGAGTATTTGGATAGTATGAGTATTTGGATACTAATGTAATTAGTTGTTTGAATATTAATCTCTCTAAATATTTTTATCTGTGAATACTTGGGCTGTAAATATCTTCTTACTGAATATTGACATATATAACTGTTTAATAAATGTTGGCTTGAGTGTAATATTCAACTAGATGGAGATATTTAGTCATTTGTTATATTAGATAAAACTTTTAATAATTACTTTTGTTAAGAATCTGATAAGTGATTACTTGTCAGAAGGGTTATTGTTTGTCAGATAAATTAAAATTTCATTCTTATCATTTACTTACCTGAAGACTAGAATAATGTTAACAAATTTCATCTACTCCCAGAATAAATGATTATAGTCATGTACTATATAGATTTTTTAGTCAACAATGGATCATGTATGATAGTGATCCTGTAAAATTATAAAGAAATGCAAATCAAAACCACATTGAGATACCATCTCACACCAGTTAGAATGGCAATCATTAAAAAGTCAGGAAACAACAGGTGCTGGAGAGGATGTGGAGTAATAGAAACACTTTTATACTGTTGACAGGACTGTAAACTAGTTCAACCATTGTGGAAAAAACAGTGTGGTGATCCCTCAAGGATCTAGAACTAGAAATACCATTTGACCTAGCCATCCCATTACTGGGTATATAACCAAAGGATTACAAATCATGCTGCTATAAAGACACATGCACACGTATGTTTATTGCAGCACTATTCACAATAGTAAAGACCTGGAATCAACCCAAATGTCCATCAATGACAGACTGGATTAAGAAAATGTGGCACATATACACTATAGAATGCTATGCAGCCATAAAAAAGGATGAGTTTGTGTCCTTTGTAGGGACATGGATGCAGCTGGAAACCATCATTCTCAGCAAACTATCGCAAAAACAGAAAAGCAAACACCGCATGTTCTCACTCATAGGTGGAAATTGAACAATGAGATCACTTGGACACAGGAAGGGGAACATCGCACACTGGGGCCTATTGTGGGGAGGGGGAAGGAGGAAGGGATAGCATTAGGAGATATACCTAATGTAAATGACGAGTTAATGGGTGCAGCACACCAACATGGCACATGTATACATATGTAACAAACCTGCACGTTGTGCAAATGTACCCTAAAACTTAAAAAGTATAATAAAAAAAGAAAAAAAAACATTTCATATACTCCCTGAATAAATGATTATAGTCATGCACCATGTAGATTTTTTAGTCAGCAATGGATCACATATGACAGTGATACCGTAAAATTATAATAGTGTATTTTTACTGTACCTTTTCTGTGTTTCTATGTGTTTAGATATACAAATGCCATTGCATTACAACGACCTACAGTCTTTAGCACAGTAACATGCTTTACAGGTTTGTAGCCTAGGAGCAATAAGCTCTACCATATAGCCTAGGTGTGTAGTTGGCTAGACCCTCTAGGTTTGTATAAGTACACTATAATGTTTGCACAATGAAATTGCCTAACTATGCATTTCTCAGAATGTATCCCTGTCATTAAGCAGTGTCTAACTCTATATTTTGAACTACAGACTTTTCCTAGTAAATGGAATCTTATTCTTAGTTGTAATAACCCTGGAAAACTGTGCCCGGATTTCTTTCATTTAACACCTTTTATTGCCAAAATATCACATAATTATTACAAATTTACTCAATAGTAACTTACTTTTTCTTTCAAAAAGTACATGCTAATTTGCCCTTAGAGATTACTGTTAGGTGGAGCTGTTGCTAACATAAATCTCTGAGGTATTTTCTGGGATAGATAATTTTTTAAACAGGAAATTCTTTCTCCTGTGTAAATCCGTGTGAATGCACTTTAGAGAGATAATGGAAAATTATTAACTAACTAGAAGTGCCCCTAAATGGAAGGGAGACTGCTGTGTGGGGGCAGATGAAAAGTGGACACAGGAAAGTTTCAACACGGGCAGGGTATCTATGTGTTTTCATTAAAACATAAGCTTTTGCAGCCTTGAGCATGAAATTGGACCTGATAATTTTCATCATCATTCATTTCAGTCATAAAATTCAATGAGCCTGTAATCAACTTGCCTATAACACCAAGAAAAAAATTTGTCCCAAAGAAATATTATAATGATTGTTTTAAAATTACATAGCAAATTTACAGGCATGTCCAGAAAACTATGTGATTCAGGTCATGTCTGCTGAGGTTTCTAAACCCAATACTGGGTTTATCCCAAGGGAGACAACACTATCTGTTAAATGTTATGTTAGCTATTTTTATCATTGCTTAACTCACTGGACTCTTCAAGAGGATGAATAGATGATATCAGTCTTCCCTTATAGAAATAAAGAGCCTGGCGGGGTGTAGTGGCTCACACCTGTACTCCCAGCACTTTGGGAGGCTGAGGCAAGTGGATCACCTGAGGTCAGGAGTTTGAGACCAGCCTCTGGCCAACATGGTGAAACCCTGTCTCTACCCTGTCTCTATGTCTTTATTAAAAGTATAAAAATTAGCCAGGCATGGTGGTACCAGCATACCTGTAATCCCAGCTCTTGGGAGGCTGAGGCAGGAGAATCACTTGAACCTAGGAGGCAGATATTGTAGTGAGTTGAGATCACACCACTACACTCCAGCCTGGGCAACAGAGTGAAAGAAAGGGAGGGAAGGAAGGAAGGAAGGAAGGAAGGAAGGAAGGAAGGAAGGAAGGAAGGAAGGAAGGAAGGAAGGAAGGAAGGAAGGAAGGAAGGAAGGAAGGAAGGAAGGGAGGGAGGGAGGGAGGGAGGGAGGGAGGGAGGGAGGGAGGGAGGGAGGGAGGAAAGAAGGAAAGAAAAAGAAAGAAAGAAGGAAAGAAAGAAAGAGAGAGAAGAGGGAAGGGGGAGGAAGGGGGAGGGAGGAAGGAAGGAAAGAAGGAAGCAAGGAAGGAAGGAAGGAAGGAAAGACGGACGAACCTGATATGGGTACCTAACTGGATTTTCAGAGATGTTATTAAGTAATATTTACTTTAGGCTACAAATATATAGCCTTTAAAATATCTTTTTCATTCAAACTTCTGTAGCAAATATTTCTAATATACTCCACATATAGTTAATAATTATTTCATTTTTAAAATGTTGTCTGTCCAAGCTGAGACAATACTTCATTTATGTCAAGTAGCCCAATTACAAAATTTACAGATCCTGGCTTACAAAGTGATGAGAGCCAAAGAGGACAAGAGCTTCTATTATCATATGCTCTTTTAACTAGATCTGGAGAGACTTTAGCTCTCCTACAAGGCCTGGCAGTAGGACATACAAGCTAGACTGTATACCCCATCACAGCTTTGGAAGGAAGACAGTAAGAAGCTTGGACGTCCAGCACTCAGTACACACACGTTGCAGTAGCTCAGGATACTCCATAACCAGCATCTGGGTTTGACAAACTGCCTGATTGCAGCCTCATATAGGATTACTACCACAGCACATGGAATGTCCTACAACTCAGGTCCTGCCATGTATATGCCCCAGTGAGGGCAGGCTAGAGTGGACAGAGCCTCAACAGAGCCAGATTGAGTTATGCTTGCCTAGCCCTAAGGCCATCCCAATCAACAAGGGGAATTGCCTAATGAGAAGTAGAGAGCAATCCAGGCCCACTGCCCAGTGACTTGGCTTGTGTACCGATCTCTGGGCTGATGTACTCATCTGGGAAGACTGTTTCTGCTAAGTAAGGAGCAGCACCTTGGGACGTTGCTGCCAGGCAGGACAGTAAGGGTTAGAATTATGTCCCAAGGTTGTTGGAGGGCCCTCCTCTGGCAACTTGGAACTGTCCCTGAACTTCATTTTCAAACTATGTTTGGGATTAGCACCAGATTAAGATCCAGGCCATCCTTTTAGAACCAGTACTTGTACTTGGCTAATACTACAAAGCTAATTTGATTACTCATTTTGTCAATCAGATGTAGAGCAAGCTAACTACAAAGATTCCTTGCAAAGGTAACCTGGGTTAGGATATGGAAAAATATTTACATTCCGTGATTTCTATTATATTCTGTGTACTGATAGGATCCAGCCTAAGAGAACAAAATCAAGAATGTGATTCAATGTAACATACTGGAGAAGGAAACAATAATGTAAAACCAATGAAATAATGCAAATCCCTAGAGATATATTGTCATGAAACATAAGAAAATAATAGCAAAACGCATCAACAAATATTTTTAAAGGAGGAAATAATTACCATTTTCATACAAGAGCTTTAATCTGGGATGCAAGAATCCAAAGGAGATGATGAAGAAATTGGTAGAAATGAAAAATAGGCTTTTGGGTCTAAGGAAACAATAAATGAGTATAATTAAATCAACACAGGAATGAAGCCAATAATGAAATGAAATGAAGCCATGTGGACTCCACAGTCCGCATGGTAAGGATCTGGAGGGCAATATTAGTGGTCCATGTAATGTATGTCAAGATGTTAATATCTGCAGCTGAGCAGAAACTAGGTTTGTGAGACAATTTTCCTAATACATTTTACAGTTTTTATGAAGTTTTTAGACTTTATAATGTAGGTTATTTTTAACCTACAGTATATTTCTGAACGTAATTATGTCAGAAAAGTTGGGGTCTGGAATTCAGCAGTGTGATGCTCTCTTTTTCAGATCGAATTAACAGAAGCATGAAAACAGCCCACAGAGGCAGGAGGGCTTATGTAATACAAATTGATTTAAAATACTACAAGAAAATTCAAGTCCACTCTGCTCAATTTCTCACGGGGGTATAAATCAGCTCCTACAACTTTGAATAAAAGAAATTTTAGGCATTTTGATAGGTATTTTTAATAACTGATTTTATTTCATATTTCATTTTGCACCAAAGTGGTGAGGTAAGCATAATTGTTAAAATTTTAGAGAATCAAATTGAAAATTAGAATTGTTGAGTTACCTGTTTTACAAAAGCAGGAAGTGCTTATTTTTCTCCCATTACACCACAAAGACTTATTATTAAAGATCTTTAAGACTTTTCTGGATTATTTTTACATTTTCATTGGTAACTGAAAATAAATCCTCAATATGTTTAATGATTACTTATTTTGTCTCAGGTTTGAAGAAGTCTAGATACAACACATTTTCTGTACTTTATTTAATAGATTTGTATAATATTTATAGAAAGAATGTTAAAATAGTAAATAAACATGAATCAATAAAATAAAACAACAGAAATATGGTGTGATTGAGGTATAAACATATTCATGTTAGAACTTAGAAGGGTAGCAGCTAGCATCTTACATCATGCCAGATAAAAATATATACATATATATATTTATATCTGAATTACACTTGCATTTTTGTCATTAATATTCCTGAATATCTGTCATAAAATTGAAATAAATGATCTGTGCTTCCAGCAAAATTACTGTCAGGTTTTGAAAATGGCTAAAAAACAGTCGTTATTTATAGACCCACAATATAACTTTTAAGTTAAATGGAAATGGAAATAAACACAGCTTTTCTTTTTCTTTTACAAGTAAAAGTTATATTTACAGAATATCCTTTTCTAGTTTAAAATAACGTATAGTTTTGAACATTATAATAAATTGTATTACTATTATCCAACCAATCATATATGTATCATATATTTACGATACTATGATAATGCACTTTAGAAATTTTGCTGCAAGAATTTTTTAGTTTTATCTCATTGGGTGCTTCCATTAGGAAAGGAATTTCACAAGTTAATCAAATATGGACACATTTTAAGTGTAATGAAGCAATGGTTTGAGGAAGAATAACCTACTCAATTTCTTGGACTCAACAGTGCTATCAGTGGTCCCCATCAAAAACAGTATGGAGTCGAGGTCTTACATTTAATTTTTACCATGTCAGAAATCTCTTACAATAGACATTCTTTATGATGTGTTTACTAATATTGACCAAAATATAACTTTTTCACAGAAGAAACTATTGCTCTGTTCAAAAAGTGCAGAGTGATTGCTATAGTTTTGCGTTTCCAGTTTCCTATAAATGGAATTAGATAATACAAAGGCTTTTATGTCTATTTCTCACACTTCACAAAGTAATTTTAGTATTCATCCATGTTTTTGCATACATCATATTTATTTTTATTTTTATTGTGTGGTAAGCCATTGAACAAATGTGTCATAATTTGTTCTTTTACCATCCGAAAGACAATTGTGTTGTTTTCAGTTTGGGGTGCTAATGATTAAAAAAAAATACTCTGAGAATTCACCTGAAAGTCCTTGTTTGGACATATATTTTCATTGTCAGTAAATAACTAGGAGTGAAATTTCTGAGTTGTATGAAACATATATTTTTAGATTTATGACGAACTGCAAACACTTTCCAAATTGGCTATAACATGTTGTATTCACACTAGCAATGTATAACAGTTCCAGTTAGCCTCACTAGCACTTGTTATTTTTACTCATTGACATTTTGCCAACATAATTGCTTTGGAGAGGTATTCATTGTGTTTTTAATTATGTTTCCTTAAATATGAAAACCTCAGCTATTTGAGCATTATTTCTTGTCTTATTGTCACTCATACATCTTCTTTGAAGTGTATACTCAAATCTTTTATCCTATTGAATCATTTTTGTCCTAATTATTGAATTGTAAGTATTATTTATATATTCCAGATATAAGTCCTTTTACCAAATATATGTTTATAAAATGTCTTCTGCCAGTTGGTAGCCTGTCTTTTCATTTTCTTAAAAGTTTTTAGAAAGAGCAAAGCATTTTTTACTTCAAAGAAGTCAAGTTTATCATTTATTCTTTTATAGTATTTGCCTTTTTGAGTCATAACGACAAAAAAATTTGCATAACTGAAGGTCAGAAAGATTTTCTTTCACGTTTCCTATCACACATTTCATACTTTTAACTTTTGTATTTAGTCTTGTAATAGTTTCACTAAATGCTGCTATATGGTACAAGAAAGGTTCAAGTTCACATATGTACGCATGTATATTTACAACATTTCTGGTATCATTTGTTGAAAATACAATTTTTTCTCTATTAAATAACATTTGTGGTCGGGTGTGGTGGCTCACGCCTGTAATCTCAGCACTTTGGGAGGCTGAGGTGGGCGAATCACGAGGTCAGGAGATCGAGACCATCCTGGCTAACACGGTGAAACCCCGTCTCTACTAAAAATACAATAAATTAGCCAAGCGTGGTGGCGGGCGCCTGCAGTCCCAGCTACTCGAGAGGCTGAGGCAGGAGAATGGTGCGAACCCGGGAGGCGGAGCTTGCAGTGAGCCGAGATCATGCCACTGCACTCCAGCCTGGGCGACAGAGCGAGACTCTATCTCAAAAAAAAAAAAAAAAAAAAAAATTGTATCCTAGCATCATTGTAAAATATAAAAAGTCCACATCAAGTGCATCAATTTCTTGACACTTCTTTGAGCTGAATGTCTGTCTCTATGCCAATATCACACTGCCTTGACAATTTTCGCTTTATAGTAAGTTTTGAAGCCAGCTGGTATCAGCCCTCTAGTGTTTTTTTATTTGTTTCTTTGTTTTGTTTTTTGTTTTACTTTTTTAAATTTTTGTAAGTACCTTATTATTTGATAACACTTTTATAATCAGTGTGACCATTTCTAGCAAAACCTTTTTGGAATTTTTATTGCATAGAACCTCTGTATGTGTAGGTGTGTATGTGCATGTGTGTGTGTTGTCTGTGTGTATATAATATTTGGGGAATATTGAAATCTTATTATTGAGTGTTCTGATTCATGGATATCATATATGTCTATATTTATTTAGGCCTTCAATTTTTTTCAAGAATTTTTTTGTAGTTCTTCATATGTTTTGTGAAATTTATCTGTATTTCATGTTTTTCATGCTATTATAAATATTTTATCTTCAGTTATATCACTATAAACTTTGAAGCTCTTTTTTGAATGTATTCTTACTTATTTAAGATTGTTATGTATTGATGAATTGACTTCTGTAACATGCAAATTATTTTTCATCCATAGTATTTTTTAAGTCTACTTTGCCTTGTATTCATGTAGCCACTCAGGATTTGTCTATTTGTGTTTTCATGATGTAATATATTTTATTATTTTATTATTAATCTAGCTTTTCTTTCTGTATTTGGAGTGGATTTCCTTTTTTTTTTTTTTTTCTTGAGATGGAGTCTGGCTCTGTTGCCCAGGCTGGAGTGCAGTGGCACGATCTCGGCTCACTGCAAGCTCCACCTCCCGGGTTCATGCCATTCTCCTGCCTCAGCCTCCAGAGAAGGTGGGACTACAGGCACCTGCCCCCATGCCTGGCTAATTCTTTGTATTTTTAGTAGAGACGGAGTTTCACTGTGTTAACCAGGATGGTCTCGATCTCCTGACCTCGTGATCCGCCCGCCTCGGCCTCCCAAAGTGCTGGGATTACAGGCATGAGCCACCGCACCCGGCCTGGAGTGGATTTCTTATATGTAGCATGTATGTGGATTCTTGCTATTTTATCCATCTAGTTAAATCTATATGTAACTAGAGTATTTGGAAGATGCATGTTTAATGTAATTATTGATACTTTTAGTTTTTAAATATACTCTAGCTATTTCTTTTCTATTTTACTCTGCTTTTCCTCTTTCTGCTATATTTGGAAAAATTATTTTATTTCAATTTATTCTCACTATTAATTTTGTAGGCATATTTCTATGTTTTATTTCTTAAGAGCTGTTCTCAGATTATAAAAGGTACATTAATTTATTGGAGTCTACTTTTGCATAATACCACCTCATGCAACATATAAGTATCTTAGCATAATAATTTTCCATTTTGCTCACTCCCATCCTTTATTATTTGATCTTTTCCTCTGCCACTTGGTATAAATCTCACAGTACACTTTTATCATTTACAATATTAAGTCTAAGGAAAATATTTTGTATATTTATTATCATTTTCACCATTTCTGTATTCTTCTTTTTTTGTGCATTGAAATTTTTATCTGGTGTCATGTAGACTTTCCCTGAAAAAAGAAAACCCTGTAATATTACCTGTAAGGCAAGTCTGCTTTCAATAAATCCTCCAGCTTTGGTTTGCCTCCCATCGATGCCTCATTTTGGATAAAAAGTCTGCTGTTATCATCATATATTTTCATATATTTTATTTTATTTTCCTATCCCCCTCTGCTGCATTCAATATTTTCTCTTTTTTTTAATATTTCACAATTTAGCTATAATGTGCCCTTGGAAATTTTCTTAGTATTTATCCTGCCTATGGTTACCAGTAGAGTCTTTTGATTCTACCTGGTATGGGTTTTGATTAATTTAATGTAATCCTTGCCACTTTCTTTTCAACTATTCTTCTAACCTTTCCTTTTCTTTTCCATTTGTTTTTTCTTTTAGGACACCAATTACATTTACGTTAAACACTCTGATATAGTTTAATAACTCTTAGAAGCTCTATTCTGAACTAAAAAATATGTTTATATTTCATTTTAGATATTTTTTATTAGAATGTCTTCAAATTCACTTATTACATCTTTTACAGAGTCCAGTCGACTTATTCAGCCTGTTACAAGACATCTACATCTCTGATACCATGGTCTGCATTTCTTCCATTTCCATTTGACACTTTTTATGGTTATCACTTTGTAGTTATCCATTTGTTCAAGCATGTTGTTACCTTTTCCATTACGTTCTTAAACTGATTATTCATAGTTTACAATTCCTTTCCCGGCATTTTCAACATCAAGGCCATTTTTGAGTATGGTTTTGTTGGCTGCTTTTTCTCTTTAAAACTCTTTCCGATCACTTTGTCTCGGAAGTGGATGACTTAGCTTTAATTGTGGCTGAATTGCTCTTCAGTGAACCACTGACTTCATATTTCTTCATCAATGGCGGACTCCTACCTGTTGCTTACTGTATGGCCTGTAGCACTGGAGAGTTTTTTCTCAATGACCCTGCTCTGCTTCAGCTTTTAAGGGACCTTGCACACCAGAGACACAAAGTGACTTACTCTCTCTATTCATCCTTGGCTCTCCTTCTTCGGTCTCAGTCTTAGGTAGCCCATGAATATATGTGTTTCCAAGATAATGTGTTTCCCACTTTCTTTACCTACCTTATAATAGCCAAATGCTACCATATAACGTTGAGGAGGCGTGGGAGGAGAGTGATTTTTTAGCACTTTGTCTGCTTTATTCCAGTGCATGATACTTGGCGAGGAGGTGTTCTTACAGTTCTCTAAAAAAGATGGTTTGGTTTCTTTTCCTTTACTAAGAGTGGCTACCCACTCTCTGGGTCTGGTGGTGGGGAGATTTCTAGCTTGTCCTTAGCAGCAGGCAGCTTTCTTTCATGTGAGATAAGAGTCTGCATTTTGTACCTGTTCTCTAGGAACAGCTTATCATGATATGCCTGCCTGTGTCACCACAGGACCCCCTCAGATCTACGGTCTGCTGCATGTTTCTCCTGAGCACCCCAAGACAGCTTCTGCAAGCAAGCCCTTAGAGGAATGTGTGGGATATTCAGGTAGAACTAAAGTGTCACATTCCCCTAAATGTGATCCTTAGGAACTTGAAAAAAATTCGGTTGTTTTCTTCTTTTCTGCTTTTCTGGTTGTTACCTTGTTTCATAAACTCTCCCAAAGGTGAAACAGTTTATGTGGCTCACTGAGGAATTAGTTACCATTTTGAATTCAGTTCATCAAGTTATTTTGCAATGATTAGTTCTTTGATAGGCTCAAAAAAGGTATGATTTTATAGATTACTTAGAGTATTCTCAATGTTATCAACAGAGCAAAATTATTTGCAGCCTTTCTTATTCCTTGTGGAAGTGGTATTCTCTGAAGCACCTTTCTGAACAGTCTTTAAATATCATAGAAAAAGTATTCATATTCTCAAGGAAATACTGGAAAAATGTCAGAGTAATGATATGGCAGAGAAGAAAATATTTCAATGCTATTTCTACATGTTTTTTCATAACTAATATATGCATTTATTTATTCATCCATCCCTAAACATTTATAGTTTACCCAGAGCATGTTAACTATTTTGTTAGACTCTAGAAATAAATAATATATGATACTCTATTTACTAAAAGGTCCAGTTTTGTTTTTATTTCACTTTACACAAAATGACTCTGTATCTGTACAGTTCACTGTTGGTAAAAAAAAAAAAAATCCTCAAAAGATAATATTGTATTTCTCATCAATCTCAATAAGCAGGCTTTAGTTATTTGAGAAACAAAATTTGTATTTCTTCAAACTGATATGCTATGCAACAACAACAGCACCAAAAAAGCCTATAGCATGTATAAATGAAAGTACTGAAGCCATGTTTTTATCTTCATTCAAATAGATCAATCCCATCAGTACACAATGATATGTGGTGAAACTGTAGAGATTTGAGGAAACTGGAATTTGCAATGTTCACTAGTGCACAAGTGACTGAATGTTTGTTATGAGAGTTTACATACTTCAACATAAAGGGCTGAATTTATGTTCATATAAGCTAAAATGCAAGCCTGGAAGGTGTAATTTGAGACACTTTAGGAACTACCACAAATATCTCTTTCCCAATCATGCAACACCACTTGTAGACAAAGAAGACGTCCTCTACCACGAGCCAGGCTCAGAATGCCTGACTTCTACTCAGATTTATCTTTTTGGATCTCTCCCTTTGAACATCTGTTTGGCAATGAAAGTCATCTTAGAAAGGATTATGTGCTACGCTAATATACATTGAGGTATATATATACTTACTGACTCAGTGGGAAGTTATAAAGGAGAATGGAGGCAGTAAAGAAAGAAGCAGTAAAGAACATTTTGGCAGACATAATAACTTAGGTCAAAGATTGTAATGTGAAGTTCTATGGACGTATTAGCACAGAAGATTCTTTGTTCTATTTGGCTGTACTGTGCATTGTATGAAGATTTGCAGCATTCTCATTCTCTATCCACTAATTGCAGGAGCAACCTCTCACTTGTGGCAACCAAAATTGTTCCTAGATATTATCAAATGTCCTCTCAGTGGAGGGTAATGACCTCTGGTTGTGAACAACTGACTTAATCCAAATCGAACAAAGAATACATGCATAGAACTTCACATTAGAATCTTTGACCTAAGTTATTATGTCTGCCAAAATGTTCCTTACTGCTTCTTTCTTTACTGCCTCCACTCTCCTTAATAACTTCCCACTGAGTCACTAAATGTATATGTACCTCAATGTATATTAGTTTAGCACATAAACCTTTTAAAGATGACTTTCATTATATATATTAAAAAATAAAAAAGACAAAATATTTTAGATAAAAGCGACTATACTATGTGAAATTTTTCTTACAATTTCACTGAGTTGTAGGTATATTTTTATATTGTTTTGTTCCCAATTATTAAATATCTCCAAGTGACAGATGACTTATAGCTTTACTTAACGGGCAGACAATGTAAGTAAAATATGTAGACAAGCATAAAACCAGATAGAAGATAAATAATAGTGGTTTTATGACATCTGCACAGATCAGTTTTTCTTGATAGAAGTGTCATTATTTTAACAGTTATATTCCAGAGAAATGACTCTCTCTCTCTCTCTGTCGTGTGTGTGTGTAAATAACCAGCTTCAGAAAGGACACATCAGGGCTTTGAGACTACTCACTGTGACGAAATAATACGTTCATAGTGTCACTTGATTAGTACACTGATGCTGATTCCCCCCTGCTTATGAAAATTAATGATTTTTTTTTTCTGAAACTCCTAAAGCTAACCATAATGGGAATAATATTGAGCTTCGTTTTAAATCTCCTATGACATGCATCCAATCAAGGCGTTCTCCTAGGTTTTCAGCAGAAGTAATCTTAAAGAATTCAGTAGATTGATATTAAAAAATAAAATAAAATAACTTCTACTACCTCATGATCATTATGGTTGGAACAGACTAGGAAAATTTTTTTAATGACGAGTAAAAATCTGTACAATCCAGCTTCGACATGTGAAG
Source organism: Macaca mulatta (assembly GCF_049350105.2). Classification (NCBI taxonomy): domain Eukaryota; kingdom Metazoa; phylum Chordata; class Mammalia; order Primates; family Cercopithecidae; genus Macaca; species Macaca mulatta. The sequence goes on from NC_133418.1 coordinate 111,321,843, forward strand.
AGCTCAGAGGTCATTATTCCCACCCTTACATCCAGAAAAGAGCTGAATAAACTCAAAATCAATGATTTTTCCTGGATCCAATAGAAAATTCAGGTCACAGTGCAAACTGCCACTCTGAAAACTGGAGAGACAGGAAAATACAGACAAGTCCAGCCAAGATCAGATTAACCAGAAAAGAAACTACTGGACCCATAAACTGACAGGAGCATTTAAATGGCAATTTGATACATATGGGCTAACTTGAGAGTGAGAATCATGGGACCTGCAACCTTAGGAAATCCTTGTACTTTACAGTTTTCAATTCCAGGACTTTATCAGGTTTTTTAAGTAAAGGGCAAGAAAAATCAACCTGTGTCTTTGGCAGGTGGAGTGATGTGGTTCCGCTGTGTCCCCACCCAAATCTCATCTTAAATTGTAACTCCCACAATCCCCACATTTCGTGGGAGAAACCCAGTGGGAAGTAATTGAATCATGGGGGCAGATCTTTCCCTTGCTGTTCTTGTGATAGTGAATAAGTTTCACAAGATCTGATGGTTTTAAAAATGGGAGTTTCTCTGCACAAGCCCTCTCTTTGCCGCTGCCATCCATGTGAGATGTGACCTGTTCCTCCTTGCCTTCTGCCATGATTGTGAGGCCTCCTCAACCATGTAGAACTGTAAGTCCAACAAACCTCTTTCTTTTGTAAATGGCCCAGTCCAGATATGTCTTTATCAGTCACCTGAAAACAAACTAATATAGGGAGTGAATGAGTAACCATCTGAAATATACTGTGTGTTCTCCTGACGAAGACCTGTGCTTGTAGCAGTCTTTGTCAGAAGCCTCTCTCACACAGGCTTAAGGAAAATTATCAAAAGTTACTCCTTCTGGCATTTCTGTTGTCTAAATCAAGAGACAGTAAAAGATTTTGAAAGCTTTGAAAGTCACAGACCACGAACACGGTCCCTTCGAAAGACAGATCTCATCGTGTGATTACTGAATGTTTTCTCTCCCCCACCCCTTACTACCATATAAACAGGGATTACAGCTGAAATAGCAGCAAGAGACACACTCAGTTTTAAGGAGTTCTTAGGAAAACACAAAGAAAACAGAGGATAGTAAAGGAAAAACACTAAATAAATTTGAAGCCTCTGATACCTACTATTGCAAAGAACATTAAACATAGCCCAGTTCAGAGGCAAATAAACATAAAATCTCAGACCAAAGGTTTATTTATCTCTGATCCTAATACCTGATACATCATGCCCAGCTTTCAACAAAAATTACAAAGCATTAGTAAAGCCAAGTTGGAAGAAAAGTCTGAAGAGACAAAGCAAGGATGAGAGCCTGACTCACATATAGTATAGATTTTGGAAATATTAGAAAATGAATTTAAAATAAATATAATTAATACATCATGTGCTTTAATGAAAAAAGTAGACAACATGAAAGAAAAGGTATGTAATATAAGCAGGGAGATGGAAACTCTTTTTAAAAAGCTAGAAATCAAAAATATGGTAACAGAAATGAAGAATGTTTTTAAAGGCCTATTAATTGATTGGACACAGATATAAAAGAATTAGTAACCTTAAACACTTTTTATTAAACACTGCCTGAAATGAAATACAAAAACAGAGAAGAAAGAGAAAAAAAGGACAGGATTTACAAGAACTGTGTGGTAATTCCAAAAGGTGCAACACGAATGTAATTGAAGTATCATAAAGAAAAAAATGAGAGAAGAGATTTGAAAGGAATGTTTGAAGAAATAATAACTATGAGGTTAAAAAAATATAATGACAGACAATGGACCACAAAACCTGGAAACAAAAACTACCATTAGACTTATTATGTTAAAACTGTAGAAAGTCAAAGAAAAGTACAAAATCTTGAAAAAAGATGTAGGAAAGAACAAAACAAACTTTTTTTTCCTATAGAAGGAAAGGAATAGATTACAGTAAATTTCTTAGAAACCACACAAGGAAGCAGACAATGGAGTGAAATGTCCAAAGTATGAAAGAAAGAAAACATCAATGTAGATTTTTATATTCAGAAAATTTATTCTTACAAAGTGAAGGAAAAATTAAGGCTTTCTCAGGAAACAAGCAAATAAAAAATGCTGACAGAATTCTTATCTAGAAGCTATTTCCTGCAAAATGCATTCAAATAAATTCTTCAGGAAGAAGGCAAACAACATGTCCTCAATTCTGATCTACGTTAAAAATGAGAATGCTGAGAGAAATTCCGAGATTGCCAACTAGATGCAGCCAGGAAGAACTTCTCCCACCACGACAGAGCAGAATATCAAGTAAACCGGCATATTCCAAACAGACCATCAGAGAGAAGGCTCTGAGAGTGGTTGAAGAGATGATCCAGATTCTGGGACCGAAGGGAGAGAAAGCTGGGAACCCCACTGGGTTGGCCCAGCGTCGATGCCCTTTCCAGGCCTGGAATGGCTCTTAAAGACAAAGTGGCTCTGCCCTATGTAAGCTGTGGACCTGGAGAGAATGGAAAGAGCAGAACTATCATTCCCCTGGGACAAGGGAAAGCCTGATGTGCCTGCTTTGCTGATTCCAGTCTCTCCTAGAGTCCCTGCCTGGCCATGTCTGCAGATAGTGAGCCCCCACCCCTGCCAAAGGAGTGCCTTTGCTGATAACCTCCCACCGGAACATGCTAGCCTGAGACCCTGCAGCCACCATTTTGGAGCACTTCCTGCCGGCAGCACCCTCACCAAAATGCTTTCCTCCTGTGCCACTGCTACTGAAACACTTCCTGCTCACTATGCCTGTGCCCTCCCCCAACCAGAGTGCCTCATACCATACCATTGTGACACCCCACGCCAGAGCACCCTCACCCACAGCACCCTCCCATCCCCCTGCTGGAGTGCCTCCTGCCCAAGATTCCCCCATTGTCCCCACCAGAGCCCCTCCAGCCAGTGGTACCCTGCTGTCACCTATGGAGTGCTATTGCCAGTGGTCTTTGAGAACTTTGGACTCTCTAGCCCAGCTGGGGCTTGACTTCGAGGAAGAAGGGGATGAAACCACTGACCCAGACCCAGTACTCCAAGGTTAGAGAACACAGCCCAGAAGTGTGAAAATGAACCTTGCCCGGTAAAAGCATCCAGAAATAAAGTATTTCAGCTACACCCATGTTGTGCCACAGCCAAATCCTCAAAGGTAATAATGACAATAAAAACGAAAATTTCCATCTAAAAGACAGCAATACCAAATAGATAAAGGATCATCACCCCTTAAAGATGAGAAAGATCCAGTACAAGAACTCTGGCAACACTGAAAGCCAGAGTGTCTTCTTACCGCCAAACAATCACACTAGCGCCCCAGCAATGGAATCTAACCAGATTGAAATGGTTGAAATGTCAGACATAGAATTCAAAATCTGGATGGCAAGGAAGGTCATTGAGATACAAGAGATGGTTGAAACTCAATACAAGGAACATACTAAAATGATCCAGGAGTTGAAGAATGACATACTCATTTTAAGAAAGAATGAAGCTGAACTTTTGGAAATAAAAAATGTACTATAGGAGTTTCAAAGTAAAATTTGAAGGACAACAACAGAATAGACCAAGATGCGGTAAGTACCTCAGAGTCCGATGACCACTCCTTGAAAGCAATACCGGCAGACAAAAATAAAGAAAAAATAATTTTAATAAATTAACAAAACTGCTGAGAAATATGGGATTATATAAAAATACCAAAGCTACCACTCACTGGCATTTCAGAAAGAGGAGAGAGACCAAGCAACATAAATTTTGAAGATATAGTCCATGAAAAATTATACAATCTCTCTAAAGAGGTTGACATGCAAATTCAAGAAATTTAGAGAACCCTTGTGTAATACTGTGCACAGTGACCATCAGCAAGACACACAGTCATCATATTCAACAAAGTCAATTTGAGGGAAAAAAATGAAAGGCAGCTAGAGAGAAGGCGAAAGTCAATTAAAAAGCTAAGGGAATTTGTTACCACTAGATCTACCTTATGAGAGCTTCTAAAGGGAATGCAAAACATGGGAATGGAAAGACAGTATGTGCACCACAAAAACACACTTAAGCACATGTCTCACTGACACTATAGAGCAACTATACAATCAAATATACATAACAGCTCTCTAACAGCATGATGACAGGAACAAATCCTTACATATCAGTATTAACCCTGAATGTAAACAGGCTAAATGGTCCACTTAAAAAGCACAAATGAGCAAGTTGGATAAAGATGCAAGACTCAATTGTATCCTGTCTAAGAAACCCATCTCATATGTAAGGATACCCATAGGGCTCAAACTAAAGGGATGGATGCATATCTATCAAGTCAAAGGAAAACAAAGAAGAGCAGGGGTAGCTATCCTTATATGAGATAAAAACAGGCTTTAAATTAGCAATAATCAAAATGGACAAATGCATCACATAATGATGAAGGGCTCAATCCAACAAGACTTAATTGTCCTAAATATATACACACAATATTGGAGCATCTAGATTCATAAAACAAATTCTTAGACATCTACAGAGAGATTTAAACAACTGCACATAATACTGGGGGACTTCAACACCCCACTGACAGAATTACACAGATCATTGAGGCAGAAACTAACAAAGAAATTATGGACATAAACTAGACATTTGACTAATTAGACATAAGAGACATCTATGGAAAACTCCACCCAATGACAATAGAATATATATGCTTCTCATCAACACATGACACATACTCTAAGACTGAGCACACAACTGGCCATAAAGCACACCTGAACAAATGTTTAAAAAAAGAAATCATACCACACTCTCAAACCACAGTGCAATAAAAGTAGAAACAACACCAAGATTTATCAAAACCATAAAATTACATAAGAGTTAAACAAGTGGTCCTGGATGGCTTTTGGGTAAAGAATGAAATTAAGGCAGAAATTTTTAGAAAAATCTTTGAAAGTAATGAAAACAGAGACACAATGTACCTGAATCTTTGAAACTCAGCTAAAGTCGTGCTAAGAGGAGAGATTTTTTTGCACTAAACACCTACATCAATAAGTTAGAAAGATCTCAAATTAGGAACCTAACATCACACCCACAGGAACTAAAGAAACAGGAACAAACCAACCCCAAAGCTAGCAGAAGAAAAGAAATAAAAAATCAGAGTTGGACTGAATAAGATTGAGACACACAAAAAAATTCAAAAGATCAACAAAACCAAAAGTTGGTTCTCTGAAAGAATAAATAAGATTGATAGACCACTAGCTAGACTAATAAAGAAAAGAAAGAGAGAAGATCCAAATAAATACAATTAGAAAGACAAAAGGGACATTATCAACAACCTCACAGAAATAATAATAAAAAAATAAAAAGGCCAGGTATGGTAGCTAGTGCTTGTAATCCCAGCACTTTGGGAGGATGAGGCAGGTGGATCACGAGGTCAGGGGTTCAAGACCAGTGTGGCCAACATAGTGAAACCCCATCTACCAAAAATGCCAAAATTAGTCAGGTATGGTGGCACACGCTTGTAGTCCCAGCTACTCAGGAGTCTGAGGTGGGAGAATCATTTGAACCTGGGAGGTAGAGGTTTCAGAGAGCGGAGATCACACCATTTCACTCAAGCCTGGGTGACACAGTAAGACTTCGTCTCAAAAATAAACAAAGAAGAAAAAAAATCTTTCAGACTATTATGAACACCTCTATGCACACAAACTAGAAAACCTAGATGAAATGGATAAATTCTTGGAAAAATAAAACCTCCCAAAATTGAACCACCAAAGGTACCCACGCAAGATGGGTCCTTGCTGGTGCTTTTGTCTGGGCTTCTGGTAGAAAGATATGAAATAAGAAAAGGACATTACATAATGATAAGGAAGTCAATTCCCCATGAAGGTATCACAGTTCTTAACATGTGTGTACCTAACAATAGGGCACCAAAATGCATAAGGCAAAATCTGATAGAACTGCAAACTGAAAAAAACAAAACCTTTATTAGAACTGAAGAACATAACATGCACATTCTTTATGTTTATAACATAACACATTCTTTTCAAGCTCATATGAAACATTCAGAAAAGTAAACTATTGCCTGGATTAAAAAGCACAATTAAACAAATAAAACATTTAAAAGAAATTAAAAAGAATACAAATCATATAAAGTATGTGTTCATACCACAATAGAATACAATTAGAAATCAATAATGGAAAGATGACTTCAAAACATTCCAATATATATGGAGATGAAATAACATATTTGTAAATAAAATAATATCAGAACTCATGAAAAATAGTTAATCTGACTAGGCCTATTGTCTATGAAAAAATAACTTCCTAATAACCTTTCCACAAAAATGTCCCAAGGATCACTCTCAGAAGGTTATTAGTAAGTTATGGTATTAGGTTATTACTATATGAAGCATTCTACAAATGTTATGCGATCAAGTCTACTGATAAACTATATCGTTACTGATTTTCAGCAAGTTAGGTTTATCAATTGCTGAAAATGAGATGTTGAATTCTTCAGTTATAACAAAGGTTTTGTTTTTTTCCATTTGCAGTTCTGGGCTACACACAGTGACTTCCTTCCAAAGATGCACCGTATGGAAAGGAGAAATTTTAAATAAATTGACAGATTTTAGTTGATAATATTGCATCCATATTGACTCATTAATTCTAATAAACATACATACTAATGTAAAATGTTAAAAATAAAGGGAGCTGAGTGAGGGACATGGTTATAGAGACCATTTATACTATCTTCACAATTTCTACATAAATATAAAAATAAACACCAAACTACCCATTTTTCTGAATTTTGTTAGTTCATTATTCAAAAAATCTTTCTTGCCAGCTCAATGAGAAAAAAGATAAGGAAAGAACATTGGTTTTTTTTTTTTAGAGTTCATAGTAGAGGAAAATGGAGACAATAATCAAAATACAATGAAATAAAGGATATAAAACACTTACACAAATATGAGAGCAGTAAGTTTCTACCATGAAAATAAGGAAATGTTTCAAAGGAACAATGACTGACATATGACAGGAGCATTTAAGGGTGAATGAGTTCCTCAAATAAAGAAAGTAAAGGTGGGTATTTCATGCAAGTTGAGCAGTATATGTGAAGGTACAAGCATGAAACTGATAATGATCACATTATACTATGTAAACAGCAAATAACTGTGTGGCATAAATAGTGGATACTTGGTGGGAACTTGAGGTTAAATCAAGTAGGTTATAGAAGGTATCGCTGAGGTCATGTCATAAGTAACTTGCATGCAACATGAAGGGAATTTTATTTTATTATGTGAAACATCAGAAAAATCTGGCATGTTTAAAACAGTTTATTTATAATAAGAAAGATGTTTCAGAAAGATGACTCTTAACACAGTAGATTGTTTAGGAGAGAATGAGATCTAAAGTCTGGTTAAACTTAGATTTCAAAAGTTCTGTGATGTCACTCTTACATGACAGCAATTTTTTGTTCAGTTCTAGTAAAAAATCATGGCACTTTAGGTTTTATGCTCCAACAGATGTATTTTGGACTTAGACTTTGTCAAGACAATTGCAACTGCCTTAACACAAGCTATTCACAGTTTGCAAGTGGAGAGATTACATCAAATGCCCAAAAGCCAAACTCTTAAAAATAACTATATCTGAAATGGGTGAAAACATCATCCCAATTTTGTTAAAGTGTTGGCAGGCTTATTTAAGAACTTAATAATTTTAATATATTTTCCTAAATAAATTGGATCTGCCCTCTGTGCATAATTTTAAAACATTATTTCAGTATTTCTTTTAATAGATTATTGTTAAGGACTTTTCAGAAATGAAATATCGAAATTGTTTCTCTCCCTAAAAGAGCAATTTGTTCTCGTCAGTGAGGACTCTTTATAAATGAGTTAAACATAGACACATGGGAGAAGGGGAAAGATACTTATAATATTATATTATTGAAGGCTTTTATTCTGGAAGGATTAACAAATGCAAATACTAGTTAAGTACTTGCCACAAATATACATGCTGTAAAGAATTAGTGTTGCCTCTTGAATTAGTGGTATTCTGTTTAGCTAAGTCTTGAACTCATTGCTCAGCCGGACATAAAGAGTTGGAATATGTTTAACATGGAGGGGATGAATGTTTAATGACTAGATTCTGTGTCATGGTATCTTTAAATTATGTAAAATGTAAACATAATTTTATATTAAGTAATTATATAAACCTAGGCTTTGGGAAGGCATGCACTAAAATGATTTTGATGATTGTCAAAGTTTTAGGATTATAAAATGACTTCATGTTTTCAAAGTTTTATTCCTAATGTGTCTACAGATTTTTTAATCAATCATAGACAGAAGCAAATGTTAACAATGTACTGATTTATGAATATAGTTTGAGAGATGTGAATATATGTGCAGACATTTGTGTGTGTGTGTAGCTATGTATGGAATCAGAAGTATTTTTATCTTCTGGGAACTATTATTTCCTTTACATTCATTTAATCAGTAATTCATTTATTTAACCAATAAATGAACTTTAACACATATTTTATACCAGGCATAATGTTGAAGGTTAAAAAAGACACAATCTTACTTTATCTTTATTCTGCCACCACTTTTAAATAATTGAAGAAGATGAAAAGGTCTTATGTTTGTTTTAATTACTCATTGCATGAGATATAAGAATATGCCACTGAAATGTATTTAATGTTTTATTAATAAACTTGGTACTATTATTCAGGGGAGTTACCATAAAAGGACATATTTTTTTAAAGTATCATACTGGAAATGATTGGCTTGTGTAAGGTAGAAGACAGAAATATTGTAAGAAAATGGTTCTGGGAGCTGAGAGGCCATAGCTGTGGATGAATTGTTTATGTATATGTTGAAATCAACAACCAAAACATGGGTCATTTTATTCAGAATAATGGCGATCAAGAAGACAAAACTGTCCTAGTAGTTGGTACAAAACAGCAGCAATGCAGGCCAATGGACAAGAAACTTGCTAATATTAGATTTGAAGGTGAAGGGAGTGGGGGTTGGGAGCAAGGAAAGTGGTTTATAAACAGCCATGTGGCATAAGAAGACAACTTTCAAGGAGGTGATGGGGATGACAGGATGAGGGAGACTAAAAACAGCCGTCACTGTAAAGCCTGGCAGGGCAATTATGGTCCTCAGGGAAAAGCCAGCTTTCTCTTAGAACAAAAACTAAAGAATATTCCTAAAATGGATTGAAGTTAGAGGCCATTTTTTCTCATAATTAAGTAAAAAGAATTTCGAGGAAGGGTCTTATGTCTTGGAAAAGGTAAGAAAAGAGAACGGAATAAAGATGTACAATACTTTACAGGGATTAGAATGTGGAAGTCTCAGGTGAGCTGGGTGTCTGCGTGTTGTGTTGTTGGCTCGCTGAACAAGGTCAGATTGGAACTGTGGACTTCAAGGCAGACAGTGGTGGTGAGGCTGAGAGTAATGGGGTAGGGAGCAGTGGGTTTCACAGTTTCAATCTTTATCTCTGATGAACATAAACCATGAGTGCTAACTACTCTTCTCAATCAATCTTCCAAGAATAGTATCTCTCATTCTCAGAAGGTAAATTTTCACATTGATGCAAGGAATGAGGCATATCAAGTGTGCCAAGTTCTTCCAATTTTATCAAACTTTAATGTTTTTAAAGAACAAAGGAAGTTCTGTCTATTGAAACACACACACACACACATCACACACACACACACACACACATCACACACACATGACCAAAAGGTCTCATAGAAAATAGTATCACATAAATATCTAAACTGAACTTTCTAATGTTAAAAATGTGGAAATTGAAGTGACACAGCCAATTCAAAAAAATAACTGTTTTTTCAAGGACTTACAGTGAAATAGAAGAATATATTTCTTCACTGGATTGTACCCAATTTTTCCATTCTATGTGAAGTATGTGATATAATTATGTGGCCAGGCATTAGGTGCCTAGGTCTATAATAAAAAGATACATTTTACATTTAAAAAATCAAGTAACAAGCTATGAATTTTATACTACTATTACTTCTAGTATAATTGCCAGACAATTTTCAGGCCATAAATAACCCTACAATTACTTAATGCTTTTTTATGGTCTATAGTCTACATGGCAACAATCACATTATTACAGAATAATTACATGAATTACTTTATTTGTAATTGCCATAAAGACATTATTTCACTACCTTATTCAAAGCACAAAGATTCAATACAATGTTTGTGATGCTGAGGATTTGATCCATTATTAGGGAATTAAATCATATTAAACCTTCACCTTTTATTATATATTTGAAGAAACACATATATGAGTCTCTGTGGGTCATTTGTCAAATATTGTTCTTTTAATGCCTTAAAACACACTTGGTAAAATAAGAGAACAGGGAAATTTCTTAATCCATTGTATTATAATTTTCTTGTGTATGCCCCTTTGCAAAAAGACTGTATCAAATCATAAAATGGCATGAATATAGTTTTAAGAACACAATAACTGGAGACTTTGTGTTTCAATGAATAGGCTTCAAGCAGCAAAACAGAACTGCATTTAAAAGAGTCATTCAATAAACTATTTTCACCGGGACCCAAGGATGCTTGAATAAAGTTAAAAGTTACAATTTGGTATTAAATTCTACTAGAACCATTAGTTGAATTAATTTTCATAATTTTTTAGAAATTGATTGCCTCAATCAAGTTTGATGTATAATCAAATGACTAAGATGCAATGAGAAATGCTACCATTTTTACCTTTCCTGAGCAGCCAGATTCCAGGCATCTTCTTTTTACCCAAAATACATTCATAGCAAAAAAAAAAAAAAACCCACAAAAAATCATTCTGCTCAAACTTTTTGTTTATCAGACAGTTTGAATATCCCTATGCATATAACTATGTGGTAAATGAGGAAATCCAGTGTGACTTATTTTTGTGGGGATTTATTTGGTTGGTTTCTGTTTTTTAGTTAAAAAAAAAAAAGCCACAACTTCATAAATTGTTAGAAACACGATTACTTACTCTTTTGGGACTGCAGTTACTCATTGGAGACTCCAAAGAGCCCAGATCTCCAAATGATATAATTGCTCATTGCCTAATAGCATTTACAGCTATTTTGCTGTTGTTTTCCAGAGCCCAGATCACTTTCACTCTGTACACATTTTTGTATGTTATGGTCAATTTTATTTCCTTCCATTTCTTTCCAATTAACCTCTCCCTCTTCTCTCTGCTCTTGTGCAGTTGGAGTATACGCTTTTGCTTGAATGTTTATGACAAATTAATTCTGAAATTCGATTTTTCTCAGAAGCTGCTAGTTGATTTTGAATTCTCCAAAAGCTATACAGGTATCTGAAGCTGGACTCCTGTGGACATACGGCTTTGTGAAAACAGAGAGGATTTTATTAGATTTCCAGAGAATGACTGTGCTGATTTCGAGTATAGCCTTTCAGGCTTTCTTTTCACCCTGTTTGGCTTTACTGGGTCTTCTGAGTCTGCATTAAGTCAGCTGCTGCCGCCAGCTCTATTGGATGTATGGTAGCTGTGCATCCTGTTTCTAGAATTCCAGTGCTGATTCATCACTTTTAAATTCTGTTATTTCCAGGATAAGCATGGCATTTTTAAAAAACAACATTGTAGACCCTATCTTAATTGAGGGTTGTGGAAATTCCTGTTCTGTGAGAGAAAGGGCTTCTGTGGCTATGTCTTGCAATAAAAAGGAGAATGCAGAGTCTATATGTTGGCAGAAAACACAGGTTTATTCTTTATAGAACATGCCTTGAAGCAAGTCAAACTCTTAGTAGATTATGTTTTTTTTTTTTCTGAGATTTGGAGAAATTTTTATTTTAAGGCATTGTATCAGTCAGGATTCTTCAGAGAAAGAGAGCCAATAATACACTAGTACACAGTATGTGTCCCTAGCTATGTCTATGGATCTATCATCTACCTGTCCATGTATCTATCATCTATCTATGTATCTGTCATCTATCTTTCTATGTATCTACCATCTATCTTTCATTTGTCTATCTAGTCTAGTCTGTCTATCTATATATGAGAAAGATATATTGATTTATGTTAAATAATTGTCCTTTTTGATTATGGATGCTGGCAAGTTCTGCAGAATGGTCCAGCAGGCTGGAGACGGAGAGACGAGCCAATGTTACAGTTCAAGTCCAAAGTCTCTTAGACTGGAGACGCAGGAGAGGGCCAATATTGTAGTTCAAGCCCAGAAGCTGTTTGCTGCAGAATTCATGCACATTATGGAGGACAATCTGCTTTACTCATAGTCCCCTGATTTAAATGTTAATCTCATCCCCAAACACCCTCAAACATTCAGATTCATGTTTGACCACACATCTGGGCACCATGGCCCACATAAATTGACACATAAAATTAACCACCCAGATATTTAGGTTAAACAAATATACACATACCTTATAGTAGAGATTAAAATTTTGTATTGATTTTTGATGTAGAGCATAAACTTTCAAATAAATTTTATTCTTGTTGCAAACCACTATAATCTATGTCTTTAGGCCCCTAGCAATAGCATTTATTTTTTTTCAGTATATAAATGGAAGATCTGGAAAATGGTAGAGATAACAAGAATACCCTAAGTGTCAGGATACTTTGCTGTATCTTCAACATGCAGTGTTTACATTGAGAATGCCATGCTCCTATCTGATCCCCATGTCCTTCAACTGTGAAATAGAGCATAGTTGTGAAATATTACATGTAAAATATTTACATATAGCATAGTTGCAAAATATTCCACATATTGTTAAATATGTGCACATAAATATTACATATATTAATGTAGAATAGCTGTGAAATATTACATGTAAAATATTTAATATTAATATTACCTGTAAAATGTAGCATAGCATAATTTCTCAGCACGTTTCCAGCTCTGACAGCCTCTGACTGTGCTTATTTTACAGTGGCAACAAGAAACAGACAGGCTCATCAGAAAAAAAGAATCAGCTTTGTGACATCTGGTATATGACAGCTACAGACAATTTGATGACTGGATAACTGTGATGTTTAACTTTATGTGTTAAATTGACTGGGCCGCAATACTCATATAGTTGTTCAAACACTATTCTTAATGTTTTTGTGAGGGTACTTTTGAATGAGATATACATTTCGATTGGTGGACTGTGAGTAAAGCAGATTACCCTCCATGGTATAGATGGGTCTTATCCAATCAGGTAAAGGTTTGAATGGAACAAAAGACTGACATCTCCCAGCAAGAAATAATTCTGCTAGCTCTCTGACTTCATGGATAACATTGGACCTGACTGAATCTCCAGCATTCCAGCCTCTCCCAAAGGCTTACATATGAAAATAAACCTTTCATATAGATATAGATATATTTCATAAAATAAATATGAAAAAACATATATGAAAGGCTGATATTTCATGAAATAAATCTATATCTATATGAAAGGTTTGTTTTTGTTTTTGAGATGGAGTCTTGCTCTGTCACCCAGGCTGGAGTGCAATGGTGCCATCTAGGCTCACTGCAACCTCCGCGTTCAAGCAATTCTCCTGCCTCAGCCTCCCAAGTAGCTGGGATTACAGGCACCCGCCACCATGCTCGGCTAATTTTTGTATTTGTAGTAGAGATGAGATTTCTCCATGTTGGCAAGGGTGGTCTCCAACTCCTAACCTCAGGTGATCCACCTGCCTCAGCCTCCCCAAGTGCTGGGATTACAGGCACGAACCACCATGCCGGCTGAAAAGTTTATTTTTAAGAAATTTGTTCACGCCATTGTGGAGGCTTGCTAAGTCCAAAAGTATATATATATTTTATGAACTATATATATACTTTATGAACTATATATATGTAGTTCATAAAATATATATATTTATGAATATATAGTTTTCATTTTCTATATATATATTTTTGAATATATAGTTCAAACTATATATTTATGAATATATAGTTCATAAAATATATATAGTTCATAAAATATATATATAATATATGAAATATGTGAAAGGTTTATATTTTATAATATATACATACACACACACACACGCTTTTTTTGGCTTGGTAAGTCCAAAAATATATACATATATATAATAAAAATATATGTACGTATATGATTTTTATATTATATATATGTATGACACATCTTATTGGTTTTGCTTCTCTAGAGAACCTTGACTAATACAATAATTCAGTCTTAAAATTTAGTCAAGTTGAGACCATGTGAAAGCTGTTCACTAAGTTAGGCTAAATAAAAGATAACAGTGTCATGTGGAAACATGAGGTGACTTGGAAGAAATGCTGATGCCCCAAGTCTAATGAAGCCAAATGTCAATAAGGACGTGAGTCTTTGGCTAAGTTTGCCCCACTCAAGTGCTGGGTCCTTTGCCTACAGATCCAGCCATACCTTAATCACTACCAACTCTGACCAAGTCTAGACACTGAAGAGCTTGCCTAATCTCAATCTAACCATATGGAAACATCAAATACACCCAAGGGACAGTCCATAAAATAATTGGTGTATATTCTTCAAAGTAATCAAGTTCCAGAAAAGCAAAAACAAACTGGAAAAAAGTGCCCAAAGAAACATAACAAAAATAAATACTAGGTTGGTGCAAAAGTAATTGCAGTGTTTGCCATTGGAAGTAATGGCATTTACAGATAGCAACAAAAACATTGCTGAACATTGAAAGTAATGCCATTACTCTCAATGGCAAAACCACAGTTACATTTGCACCAACCTCATAAAATGAATATATAGTTGGAAATTGGAAGTGAGCATATACAGTATGGTTACAGAACAATAAATAACAGAGTTCCTTCCCTTTAGCAACCAACATTTGATAAATTAGAGAAACATGTCAATAGGAAAGTATAGATTGAAGTGAAAAGTGTGCTAATGAAGATATGTAAAATATGCTAGGGCAGCTGAAAGTAGGAACAACAAGTCTATCTTTTGAAGGAATGTAAAAGTTGGAGACATTTGAACTAGCTATTGGAAGAAAGTTAGACTGTGAATCTTAGAGACCTGGCTTCAAATTTTGCCACTGCACTTACTCAGCTTCTGTGAGGTCTGCAACAGAGACAGTCTTTTTTTTTTTTTTTTTTTTTTAAAGAGACGGAGTCTCTCTCTATTGCCCAGACTGGAGTGCAGTGGTGCATCTCAGCTCACTGCAAGCTCCGCCTCCCTGGTTCACGCCATTCTCCTGCCTCAGCCTCCCGAGTAGCTGGGAATACAGGTGGCCGCCACCACACCCAGCTAATTTTTTGTATTTTTAGTAGAGACGGACCTTCACCATGTTAGCCAGGATGGTCTCGATCTCCTGACCTCGTGATCCTCCCGCTTCGGCCTCCCAAAGTGCTGGGATTACAGGCTTGAGCCACCACGCCCAGCCGAAGAAGCTTTTACAAAGTGTGAGACTTGGGAAGGATACGGGAAAAGCCAAAAGCATTGCACAGCTGTTCCTAATGTAGTACAAATGGGAATATCTCTGTTGCTATTTTTAAATACCTACAGTCTTGGTCATGGGCCACATCCTTAGACATTATATGATTGAATCTTAAAATATACCTCAGGTGATTCTGATGTACAGTTGTAATAAGAGCTACCCTTTTTGAAAACTTATTTGATCCTAGAGGCTTTGCATTTATTATTAATAATTCCTACATACATCCTGTAAAATAGGTACCCTTATCTTTCTTTAAAACATGAGCAATAGATACGTGGTCTCTGAGAGGTTAAGTACTTGCCCTCAGTCAGACATATTGAGAAGCTGGAGTTTCATTCAAGGTCTGTGTAACCACAAATGCTATGCCAATTTTAATTCCACCTATCCTTCTCTAGTGATTAAATTTACCACATAATTCACAGAGAGGATTATAAAGTTAACCAAAAGGAGAAGCAGAAAATAAATACTGACACTTCAGTGAGTGCAGAATATTGATGATTAAATATGTCATTCTGTGCTTTCAGAAGCACTATGTATTCCCACAGATGTTTCCTCTTTACAAACTACATCAAAGAGGATGAAGATAATATATGCTAATTTCTACAGTCCTTCGACTCACAATTTCTGAGGATTAGTAGAATTCAGAATATTTTTAGTTTTCACTATATGATTTAAGAAATTGTATTCGTATTAAGATCTTGATGTTGTAAAAAGAAAGTCATACCTTATCATATGTTTTCAAAATTGTTTGATTCCACCAAAGTTTAATCATTTTTCGTGACTCAATACTTTATGCTTGTGTTATTTCATTAAAGATGATAATACTAGTATTGTGAAAAATGCTTATATGAAATATGGGGAGATTTCTTCTCTGATTGTTCCCCATCATTGATGTGCAATTGAATTTTCAAGTAGAATTTAAGAAATATTTAGTTTCTTTAAACAAATATTTTTTATATTCTACCATAAACTCTATTTTTACATTTTAAAAAATAATCAATTTGCTAAATTACTGTGATGTCCCCCCATCCCTTGTCACAACCAAAAAACAGCCACATTAAAGTACAAACACCTACTAGTGTGCCATTACTACACCCAGTGGAGGGCAATCACCTTAGAGGTGAACTGGTAAGGGTGTCAGTTACACTCCTACTTCAAGGGAGCCTGTGGTCATTCTTATATCCTCATTCCTCATACCTTTGAAAATGCGAGTATTTTAGGTCTAAAGATGAAAATTCATCCTCAGTGCAGTCAACTTAGCATCCACTAACCTCCTTGCATTCAGTTAATATTTTTAGGCCAGGGGATTTATTTTCCTTTCTTGAAAACTTAGTCATGCAGTGAAGAGAATGTTTTGCTGTTTATTCATCTTTTCAAATGTATGGCTCTGGAAGTGCCTACAGATTATCTAGTCTGTCTTCATGTTAAAATGAAGTACCCCTCTCAGAATTAATCTTTTCTATACCTGTGTGCTTCCTCTCAAGGCTACACTCCGTGTTCCCCAAAGGACTGCAATGTCCAGCCAAGTGGTGTCTACTCTATAGACACTCATTTAATCCCATACTTTGTATGATATTTTGGGAAGGATGGGTCTAAAACATGTTTATATAGAAACAATGTATCACAGTGAAAAGAGTTTAAACCGAATGATGAACAAGCTGATCTTCTAATTCAGTTTTTGCTGATGTCTTGCGGTAGTTGTTAACTATATCACCTTTTCATTTTCAAATGTGTTTAAGTTTGGGTGATAAATTCTACAAACACCCTACCAAAAGAGGGCATTTTTGATTATAATTGCTTTTGTTGAATTCACTAACATACTTTATGGAAAAAAATATTTATAAGGAGCTTGATATTTTCACTTCTCTCAATAAATGGCTATTCTATAATTTCATATTTGCTTATGCAATGCTTATTTCACTAGAATGAAAGACTGACAATTCAGTGTGTGAATAATGTAATTAATACTTATGCAAGAAATTATTATGGCAAAATATAACCAATTATACTTTATATTCTGTTATAAAGCAACATATTTTTAAAAATACACTTGGGTGGATTTTCAACCAAATTACACATTGGTCTGTTTTTATAAATGGATTATTTACAGACCTCTGTCCTTGGTTGAAAATTACTATAAAGAGCAGAGATAAGGCTGCCCTCTACAGAACTCAAAGCTCAGCACAGAACTCAAAGCTCAGCTAGAGTGGACTCTAGGGGGCAAATGATGAGACGATGAAACTAAAAAACATCCACTATAGTAAGACAGAGTTAGGCCATGATCAGATCTTTTGCAACTCTGGTGCTCATAATTCTAGAAATGAGATATATCAAGGTCAGTAAAGAAAAGACATGTTTTTTACCTAGCATTCAACAGAAAATACTTCATCCAATACATCATATTGACATAGGACATCACAGGTCAGGAGAAGTGTGGCTCATGAAGAGAAATTGGGTAATAAATGTGTTCTATGCTCAGATGACCTTATTTGTTGATGACTTTATCTTATTCTTCAGTCAGCACAGAATTATGATACACTGACTTTGGAATGCAAACATTTCATTTCATTGGCCATTTTAAGAGCAATGATGTGCTACAGACCAATGCTGTGCTGAATAAGAACCTGTGTCCTTCAAGTATATGGAAATGATCTCATACCTTCATTCCTTTATTGAGAATCACTGACTTTCTGCCACTTTCAGGTAAAGTGACATTTTCAGGGGTGCTGGCTACTTGATATAAAAATAACTTAGACTTCTTATGAATCTTATAGCAGATCCCCTTAGAGAGAGAAGTATCATTACCATGATTTTATGGATGAATAAATTGAGCCTGAGGACAGGGGTGGTGGCTCACACACGTAGTCCCAGCATTTTAGGAGGCCAAATTGGGCAGATAGCTTCAGCCGAGGAGTTCGAGACCAGCCTGGGCAACATAGCGAAATTCTGTCTCTACAAAAATAAAAATAAAAATAAAAAAAAGCCGTGTGGTGCAGTGTGCCTGTGGTCCCAGCTACTCAGGAGGCTGGGGTGGGAGCCCAGGAGGTGTTGGTTGCAGTGAACTACAATCATGCCACTGCACTCCAGCCTGGGTGACAGAGTGAGACTCCATCTCAAAAAAATCTTTTTTTTAAATGAAGAAAAAGAAAGAAATAAGGAAAGAAAGAAGGGAGAAAGAGAGAAAGAAGGAAAGGAAGGAAGAAGCCAAGGAAGGAAAGAAGGAAGGGAGGAAGGGAGGTAGGAAGAGAGGGAAGGAGGGAGGGAGGGAGGGAGGGAGGGAAGGGAAACTGAGAGGTACAAAATAAATTTTTTGTTTACATACCCACTGAGGCAAAGCCAGTTTTCAAACCGATATTAATACAAATCCTTTGTTCATTAATTTATACCCTTTTGAATATTTTTGAGCAAGAAAGAAAAGTGATTTGTAATTCCTCAAGAAAGTTATAAGCAAAGTACCTCTGAGTGTGAATGTTCAGATTTGTTTTGCAATCTGGTCATCACCTGCAAGGATTGGGTCTGGAGTAGAAGAACGATAGTTTCCAGTCTAGTCGGATGAGAATTGTAATAAGTGGCACTTTTGGAACTACTAAAAGATTATAAAAAATGTGTAATATTTGATACCTGCAACACATATGTGGTGATTTCTGTACTGAATTGATCTATTATTTCACAGCTGAGGAACCCGAGGTACAGTGGTAATTCATTTTTTCAGAGGAAAACATTAGTTGCTGTATAAATTGAAATTTCAATGCCCATCTGTTTGCCACAGAAGTCTTTGGATTTGTCATTATTTGTAAATGCAAAAATATATTCTGAGAACTTATTCTGTATCTTACTCTAAAAATGCATCAATTAATGGATAAGAACCCTGGCCCAAATATGGCTACATGCCTTTAGGCAAAATTTGAAATATAAATAAATAAATACAATTGGCAGGAGATTGTAAATTTAAGGGCAGGGGTGGGGACAAACCCTGAGCAGAGATTGCAGCGAGTGCAGAGGCTTGCAGGCTAGAGTATACCTGACATGTTTGAAAAATAGCAGGGAGGCTAGGATTGTATTGAGTGAGAGGTCAGAGAGGAAGCACCTGCCAATTCATGCAGAGACCCGCAGTCTGTTATGACGGCTTTGTGGTCTGGTCAAAAATGGGAGACCGCTGGAAGGTTTGAGTTGACAGTGACAAGACCTGACATATCTTGAAAGGAATACAGTGGAAGTTGTGTTGAGAAAAGGCTAAAGTGAAGAAAAAGCAGATAGATAAGAGGGGTACGTTTTATTCCAGAAATTCTATTGAGAAAGGACAGTGACCTGGACCAACGTGATAGATCACAGTGTGTGTCCACCATAACAGTGCACCTCTCAGATCTCTGACAGCCAGGAGCATTCTGAAATCCATCAGTGGGTTTCAGCTGAGGTCACGTGTCCCATAGACTGCCTAGCCAATGACTGAACGTGGCAGGGATACAAAGGCAGGCTCATTTGTTGGGAGTTGAAGCAATTTTCTGATGAGTGACTGGACTTTGGCTTGAGGACTCCCAATGGCCTTGCCAAACAAACCTTAGCATTGCTCTGCAGTCAAAGTTACTTACACTCATGTTCATTAGGCAGTTAAAAATAAAGTCTGGAGTTTCAGGAAGGAATCCAGGTTGGAGACATAAGAGGATTTATCATGTAGAGGCGGTATTTAATGACATGATGCTGGATGAGATCATCACGGATTTGAATTATTGAGTGTGGAATAAAAAGAGATATGAGTTCCCAAAACTACGCACTAGAGCACTCCAAAAATGTATTAATCAAAAAGAACTAGCAAAGGAAGTTAAAAGGAGTGACAATGGGACAGGACAGGAGAAAATCCGGAGAATACGGGGTACCTGGAAGCTATGAATTTATTTCCCAATTCAACATGTTGTATTGTAGAAATATACAGATTTAGGAAATACTCCAAAACAATTTCTGGCTTTGAAAACTATAATGTCTAACTGTATGTATCTAAATAATCTTCAATACTTAACTTCGCCTACAGACAAAGCATTTTTCCTCTCACTAAGCAAAGATTCAAATCATAGCAGTGATTTTGCATGAGTGACTTAATCTCTCTAAGGTTTAGTCTCCTCATCTATATGACAGTGATAAGCAATCACTACTGAGTTTGGAGAGTTTGAAGAAAAAGTGAGCTCACGACTACACAGTACTTAGCTCAAAGGCAATTGTCCCCAAAGCAACACTGAATAGATATCATTAATCCCGTTTTTAGGATTGAAGTTGGGTAATTCAACAAGATAATAACATAAAAGGTGGGAGAGTTAGATTAAATCCAATGTCAATGGCCCATTTATTGATGAACTTACCACACACAAACACCACACACACACACACACACAAAAGGACCTATTCTATGCCATGCAATAACTTTTGGGATATGTTCTGTGTGCTAAATTTAGACAGTAGCTGACTTCCAGTATCGTTCCAGGAAGCCTGCCGTCTGACACTTCTCATATAAATAGGCACTCATCAGTTACACTGCTTTCAAACTTGAATGTAGGAGCCACTAAAAGATTGATTAAATATACATTTGAGAAATATTTTGGCATGATACTATTTCTGTCCTTTCTGAATGAGGATAAAAATCAAATGTCTTGCATTTCAATAATAAGGAAGGATCAAATAAAATTCTAGGAAACCATCCTGAGAAGGTTTGATTACAACAAAATTCTGACAGTGTGATAAATTGGGATCAGCTCCTAGAAAACAGAATGGTAAAAGACTGTAACACACACATGCATCTAACATGCATGTCTGTGCCAACACAGGCATCCCACATTTGTCCGTAGCAAATACATTTACCAAACACAGCATTTTGCTGTAAGCAGGAAGTCTGCAGCATACTGATTGGGGATCTCACTTTGCTTTTGGCAAACTTCCTTTAATGCAATAATATATTCCGCCTGGGGTTGTTGTCCATGGTTCTTGGTTCTGCCCTTTAGCCTTGGTTCTGTTCTCTAGGTCATCCTTAGTTTCCTACAAAATAGGACATGTGTAGGTAGTGGATAGCCTTCCTGGACACCTTCCTGTGTAAAGACTAAGGTCTAAAGACCCTTTGTACCCTTGACTGTCTCTATTCCTTTCAACTAATGCTGTTGGGGCTTTCGCTGGTACAACTTGCTTACAAACTTTGTGATAATTTTTATAAATTGTATTAAAATTTACTCCATTTAGACATAAAGCCACAATGACAAATCTCTGAGGAATTCCTTTCTCTGTTGCGATCCCTTTAGATTCTTAGAATCTCTGTTATTTAACAGGGATTGTCTGTGAGCCACATACACACGATCATTAGAAAGGCCTTTTGTCTCTAAGAAAGGGCTCCATGAGTCACCACCTTAAAACTCTGAGGTTATATAAGGGGTCTTTATAGTCACATATCAAAGCCTTAAAACAGCAATAATTTTATTTGCTTGTGTTTTTGGCAGGTCAGGAATTCCAAAGAGCTTGGCTGGGCAGTTCTTTCTTTGGAGCCTTTAACATCCCTCACTTCCTAGCAGTTGATGCTGATCTCCAGCTGAGAGCTCATCTGTGGTTCTTGCTGGTGACCTGCACGTGACTCTCCAGGACAGTGACTTCAGGTACTCAGACTTCTTACATAGCAGCGAGCCTCCTTCAGAATATCCCACGTCACCAAAGAAATCATGAAGAAATGACATGGTCTAATCTGACCTGTGCTAACAAGTTACACAGAGTAACTTTTACTTCATTCTACCGGTTACAACTGAGTCACTAAGGCTAGACCAGGATCAATCTCTCTCTAAAAAGGTGATGTTTTAGAAGAAATCTGAAAGAAGAACAGCAAAATATAGGTCAATCTGGAGGAAAAGCAACTCAGAAAGAGAGAGCGAGAGAGAAAGAAAGAACAGTACTTAGAATGTGTGTGTGCTTAAGAGGACGTCAGAGTGCAGCAGGCGGCCTGGTCTTTTAAGGTTATGTAAACTGTTGTAAACATTGTATATATTCCTGTGAGTAAGATGAAAATCAGAGGAATACTTGAGATGCAGGCATATTCTACCCAAGTTAATGTTTTAAATGTGTTCCTCTCCAGCAATGAGGAAACCAGGGTCTGGGGAAACAAGAGTATATTCAGGCATATTTGTGGGTGTTTACTGCAATGATTCAGATGAGAAGTGATGATGGCTTGAATAAATTGAGTACACAGAAGGTAATTAGAATTATTCACACTCAGAATACCCTTTGAATGTAGAGTTGCTAGAATTTCTTGATGAATTAAATGTGAGGTATGAGAGAAAGAAAAGGGCTCAGAATTTTCAAAGAATTTTGGCCTAATGTCTTCCTAAATGAAAAAAAGCTGGTACTTCTTCAAATAAGTACTGTGGTTGGAAAAACTGTAGATAAAATTGAAGGAATTCTATGTTGAAGAACTTGTGGGCAAAACTGTGGATAATTCTAAGTGTATATTGTATGATAGACACAAACACGCACACACACCCCTAGAGTAAACAATTAGAAATTCATTTAAAAGTGCAACGTTAACACTATTAAAAAATCGTCTATCTAGGGAAATTCTAACAAAATATACAGCACATTTGAAAGTTACAAATTGCAAGATTCAGTTATGTAAAGATGTCACTTGCCTTTAATTTGATCTATACATTCAGTTTCAGCTTAATCTAAAGATGATTAAAGTGTGATAACAGCAAGTGAAATTAAGTTTATCATCATGGCTCCATTACGTGAAATATATAATTCTAAATTAATATGCAGAGTCACAACCAAGAACAGCAGAGACTACTAGAGATAAACAATGGTTTAGTATTTCCTCAAACCTATATCAATATTTAGTATTTCCTCAACTATATATCAACCATACATATTAAAAAACTATCTATAGTAACTGAGACAATAGTACATCAGTGAAAAGCAAGATTGAGAGGAAAATCGTACAAAAAAACAAAGCCCAGAAATAGACTCACATATTTGTAGACTCTTGACTAATAAAAGATTGGTATTGTTAAAGCAGTAGGAAAATTTGGTAGTAGATTAAAAAATTATATGTATAATCAATTATATATGTAATATTATATAATAATTGATTATATATGATTATGTAATACTATGTGCACATAATTTACATATAACATTGATATATGAAATACACATATATACACATGAATATAACGACATTTTACTACTACATATCATAAAGAAAGTGAATTCTAAATGAATTTTAGAAATCAGTGCGAAAGGGAAAACAGAAGATGTGAATACTTTCATGCCTTTGGTGGAGGAAAAGATTTCTGAAACTAGACACAAAAAGTCTTAATATAAAAGGAAAGTATTAATGAATTCAATCTTATGTAAATTGAGAATTTATATTCATCAAAAACCACTGATGTGACAAATGGCAAGTGACAAATAACAGATAATATTTGCAACCCATATAGTAATCACAAAGAATTTAGACTCAGAATATATAAATACTGTAAATCTATAACATAACATTGAAATTCTATTTAATAGCAGATAATCCAATAGAATAACAGTATAGGAGACCTGAAAAGATATTTCATAAACCAGAATAAATAAAATGTAAATACAAATATCAAACAATATTCAACCTTATTACTAATCAAGAAAATTAAAATTATGTGACCAAGATAATGGCTAAAATTAGCAAATGGCTGTTCCCTTGATGAGAATGATGTAGTGAGCATCTAAATTAGCACAATCACCAGAAAAAAAAGTCATTTTTTACTAAATTTGAATATGTGAACTATCAACTATGTTTCAATAGAAATATGAACACCAGTGCATTAAAAAACTGTTTTTATACTTAACTTTTAAAAATATTGGCTTTGTGCTTAGGGAAAGAAGCATTTATATGACCATTTAAGAGGGGAATTGATAAAAATATGATTTACACAATAGAATGAAAAAAAAACAAATTAAACTACTTTCAATGTAGATGGATCTGCCAAATATGTTGAATAAAAACAGTCAGAAAAATATTCATAATTAAGCTATAACTCTAGAATAAATTTACAAATTTAGAAATTAAGCTATAGCAATCTTGGGGTAAAAGGAAAGAAACAGTTAATGAGATAGAAAGTAAAATGTCTCGTCTGATACAGTCGGTGCCTTATTTTTGGTGCCTTTTGGTAGTGGATACACTGCTGTTAATTTTGTGGTAATTCTTTGAGCTGACTTTTGTATTTTTGTACTATCTTTTGCTGTTATTTTGCAATATAATTTTTTCTTGTTGATGGATTTTCTTTATTATTATTATTATTGTTATTTTTACTTTAAAACTTCTGGGATATGTGTGCAGAATGTTCAGGTTTGTTACATAAGTATACATATGCCATGGTGGTTTGCTGCACCTATCAACCCACCAGCTAGGTTTTAAGCTCTGCATGCATTAGGTATTCGTCCTAATGCTCTCCCTCCCATTGCCCCCACCCCTACACCCGACAGGCCCCAGTGTGTAATGTTCACCTCCCTGTGTCCATGTGTTCTCATTGTTCGCTTCCCACTTACGAATGAGAACATGTGGTGTTTGGTTTTCTGTTCCTGTTTTAGTATGCTGAGAATGAAGGATTCCAGCTTCATCCATGTCCCTGCAAAGGACATGAACTCATTCTTTTTTATGGCTGCACAGTATTTCATGGTGTATGTGTGCCACATTTTCTTAATCCAGTCTATCATTTTTGGGCATTTGAGTTTGTTCCAAGTCTTTGCTATTGTAAATAGTGCTGCAATACACATACGTCTCCATGTGTCTTTATAGTAGAATGATTTATAATCCTTTGGGTATATACTCAGTAATGGGATTGCTGGGTCAGATGGTGTTGTTTCTAGTTCTAGATACTTGAG
The DNA here is from genome assembly GCF_049350105.2 of Macaca mulatta. Lineage (NCBI taxonomy): Eukaryota > Metazoa > Chordata > Mammalia > Primates > Cercopithecidae > Macaca > Macaca mulatta. The sequence continues at coordinate 111,347,134 of NC_133418.1, forward strand.
GAATCGCCACACTGTCTTCCACAATAGTTGAACTAACTTACTCTCCCACCAACAGTGTAAAAGCGTTCCAATTTCTCCACAGCCTCGCCAGCATCTATTGTTTCCGGACTTTTTAATGATTGCCATTCTAACTGGCCTGAGATGGTATCTCATTGTGGTTTTGATTTGCATTTCTCTAATGACTAGGGATGATGAGATTGTTTTTTCCTATGTTTGTTGGCTGCATGCATGTCTTCTTTTGAGAAAGGTCTCTTCATATTCTTTGCCCACTTTTTGATAGGGTTGTTTGTTTTTTTCTTGTAAATTTGTTAAAGTTCCTTCTAGATTAAGGATATTAGATATTTGTCAGATGCATAGCTTGCAAAAATTTTCTTCCATTCTGTAGGCTGCCTGTTCACTCTGATGATAATTTCTTTTGCTGTGCAGAAGCTCTTTAGTTTGATTAGATCCCATTTTTCAATTTTGGCCTTTGTTGCAATTGGTTTTGGTGTTTTAGTCATGAAAACTTTGCCTATGCCTGTATCCTGAATGGTATTGCCTAGGTTTTCTTCTAGGGTTTTTATTGTTTTAGGTTTTATATTTAAGTATCTAATCCATCTTTAGTTAATTTTTGTATAAGGTGTAAGGAAGAGGTCCAGGTTCTGTTTTCTGCATATAGCTAGCCAATTTTCCCAGCATGATTTTTAAAATAGAAAATCCTTTCCTCATTGCTTGTTTTTGTCAGGTTTGCTGAAGATCAGATGGTTGTGGATGTGTGGTGTTATTTCTGAAGCTTCTGTTCTGTTCCATTGGTCTATATATCTGTTCTGATACCAGTACCATGCTGTTTTCATTACTGTAGCCCTGTAGTGTAGTTTGAAGTCTGGTAGCGTGATGCCTCCAGCTTTGTTCTTTTTGCTTAGGATTATCTTGGCTATATGGGCTCTTTTTTGGTTCCATATGAAATTTAAAGTAGTTTTTTTTTTTTTTTTTTTTTTTTTTTTTTTTTTTTTTTTAATTCTGTGAAGAAAGTAGTAGCTTAATGGGGGTAACATGCAATACAAATTTTTAAAATAACAAAACCTTTTACATGGGCAAGGTACCACAATGGCCTGTTCCTTAGCTGTCTTTATTGATCTCTGTTAGGCTCTTCCCCTTTGCTCTTGGTGCTGCTATTCATACAGGCCTTCTTTATTCCCCAAGTACATACTCAAGAAAGGCTTATGCTCCCTCCAGCCACTGGGATTTCTACTTGCTGTTGACTTTCTTCATCACCTTCTTATTCTTTGGATAAAGTCAGTGGTTCCCTTTTTCAGAAAAAATTTTCTTGAACTTCATTTCTAGGTCAAACCCACATTAACCTAGTATGTAAACTTTACAAATTTTCAAAAACCATGATCCTCTAAATTTTTTCCATGTATTGTAAATGTAATTTTACATTTACTGCTATCATTATTATTATTTGATGAATGTCCTGAAATGTCTTGTTTTGAAGAACAAATGATATAAAAGCATTAAATCACCAAGAATGGTATTTGATGTCACATACACTCCTAAAAAATATCAATTATTTTTATTATTGTTTAGCATGATCTTAGAGAGGAGGATTTGCCCAAAGTGATTTGCCCAGAGTAGCTAGTTAATAACCATTAGATTCATAAATAATTATCTTTTATTTAACTGAATTTTTTTCAGTATGAAATTTTGCAAAATGTGATATGTGGAGAAAGTATACTTGAGTGTGCTAGGTATAATCCATAGGATATGATTTAACAGCCCTAGTACTTATTCAATGTATCTTCGCTTGAAGAATATCAGTACTGTATTTTCATAGAACCATTTGGCAAGAATGTAAAAATAAACGGTAAGCTGAATTGATTATACTCAATTTTCAGTTCACTTGGGCTGGCTTTCTTTTCAAACACACATACACACACACACACACAATTGGATATATTGGTCCCTAATTGCTATCATTTATTTAGATTACATTTTCTTTCAGGCATTCTATTGGACATTTCAAATGTGTTATTTATAACCCTCACAAAAACACAATGCAATATATAATGTTATACTTTTTATATATGGGAGTAAACTATCATCAGAGAACTTAAATGGATTGCTAAAGGCCACAGAATAAGCAAATAGCTAAACCAAAATTGAAACCTAGTATATCTAGCTCTAAAGCTTGGGCTCTTTTGTATCCATCACTCTTCCTCTCAAAAAAAAATTGTGAAATTGTGATTCAATATTAACATGTAACATAATCTAGGGATATATTAAAATGCTAAATAGTATGAATCAAAGAATTGAAGGCTATAACCAAAGTGATTAAGTGATATTTAATTGATTTGCCTGCTTTTGGATTATTCTCAGGATCTCTATACAATTTAAGTTTGCATCTGTTAGGTGTGCATTTTATTTCTTTCAGTTTGTTGAGGTAGATTCTCTAAATCTAAACGGCAAGTGTATTTATATTTCACTTTACATTCCTTAGTATTTTAAGATAGGTTATCTGAATAACTCCAAATTGCAATTCATATAAGTTATCACAAGGTCCTGTTCCCTTTGTCAGTGAATAACACAGGAAATATTTTTTTGATATTAAAATGAAACACACAGAATAAATGACCTTCCTTCCCTCCCTCCCTCCCTCCATCCTTCCCTTCGCTTCCCTTCCCTTCCTTCCTTCCTTGTTTCCTCCCTACCTCCCTCTCTCCTTCCCTCCCTCCCTCTCTCCCCCCCTCCCTCCCTCTGCCACTTTCTCCCTTCATTTTTTATTTTCTTTCCTCTTCAGCTGCTGGACGTTATTTCTTCACTTAATATCTGGAATTGCCACAGGCTTCTTTCTACCATTAATAAGTGACATTTAGGAGAATATTTGGAAAATGGAAAGCCAAACAATAAGAACAGCCCAAGTATTGATAATTTCATGAACTCACCCAATTAACCAGTCGTGGAACTGCTCTACCTCTGAAATTGTTGAAATGAGACACATTAAGTCATTATTTCAATTATAGACCTTTGCGTGTTGAATTCTTTTATCTGCTGCAAAAGTATCCTAAGTAATGCTTCCTTGCTTCTTCCTGAGAAAGGCAAAAATTTCTCAGGGATGACAAATGAAACTTTACTGATTCGACAATAGTTAATAGTTGCACTTTCTAGGTGGCTTATACACTTGGCTGAATAGATTGCCTACCCAATAGCTTGGAAGATGAAATGACTTTCCTTGAGGCCGAAAAATGATGTCAAAGACATTATCACCTACTAGGACATTTTTTGTGGCCTTCATTTTTTCTCAGCAGCAAATGGTGAAAAATCTTTTCTGAAGGAGATAATCATGGTAAAAATGGATTGCAATTCCAGTGTTTAAACTGTCCAATGATTTGTACAAAAAAATGGTAGCAAATTGGTCCCTCTTCTCAGTAGTTTCAGGAGGGCTAAGTTTCAAATAGCTCTGTTATGATGGGCTTAATACATATTTGATTCAGGGCACCTATGAGAAAAAAACACACTTTAGGTCAAATATTTATATTAAGCCCCCAAAGAGTTCAAAGTGTCCAAAAATATATTTTGCATAGTGATATATTTTAAGATTACTGGCTTTTAGTCTAGTTTTTCCCACTTAATAACAAGTGATTATCCTTTTGATCCTCAGTACTTGCTTATATAATATGAGGACTTTTCTAATTCACCTGAGAGTTCTTCATGCCTTTCCAACAGTGTTGCATCATTTGACATTTTCTGCTTTAATACTGTAGTTATATTTTAAATAACCATATCTTGCCAAATAATGGTTTCTATGTTAATACTTTTTTGAAACCTCCAAAAATTTTAACATATATTTTGCTGCCATTAAAACTTCTTAATCATAACTTGAAAAAGTCATTTTACATGCTTACAAAAATTTTTATGTAGCACAAACATTCAGTTGGTATGTGATGGAGTATTGGTCCTTACAGATTTTTTTTTTTTCTTAAGAGATACTCTTCTTTATATTTCTTCTTTTCCTCTCTCTCTCCTGTTTTGTGCTATGGCACTTAGCTGCTGTCAGTTATGAATAGTTACTGTTATAATTAACAAGCCTCAGTATGTTTTGGGCTGTTTCTCATTTACATGAAATGAAAAAACAAGTCATGTGGCTAAGTAAAAGCATGTAAAATTGCATTTTTAAAAAGCAGACATTTCTTAAAAAGATAAAAAAGTGCAGCAGAAGCTCTGTAGACATCTCTCTGGCATGCTGCCTGCTGCTTGGCCTTATGGTCAGGTGTGTGATCTTAGGGTTAGTTTCTGGAGCTTTCTCTTACAAATCATTACGAGTTTGTGTTTGGGGGCTCAGCAAATATTTCTTGGAACAGGCTAGCAATAATGTTTCTCAAGCTGTGCTATTTTTATTATTATCATTTAAAAATACATTAAGTTTGTCATTTAAAATATTTGTAAGTATACAATGCAGTAGTGTTAAGTTACATAAACCTTGATGTGCAACAGATCTCTAGAACTTTTTCATCTTGCAAAATTGAAATTCTATACAGCAACTCTCCATTTTCCCCATCCCCTGCCAACCACCATTCTTATCTCTCTGAGTTTGACTACTTCAAATGCCTCATATAATTGGAATGATGCAGTATAATGACTGGCTTATTTTACTTAACATTTTTTATGACTGCCTTATTTTACTTAACATTATGTCCTTAACGTTCATTCACACTGTAGCCTATAAGAGGATTTTTTCTTTATTTGAGGTTGAATAATATTCCACTGTATGTGTTCCCCACATTTTTTATCCATCTGTCACAGACATTCAGGTCCCACATCTTTGCTATTGTGAATAATGCTACAATGAACATTAGTATACCAACATTTCTTAGAGATACTGTTTTCGATTCTATTGTATATATACCCAGACATGGGATTGTTCAATCATATGGTAATTCTATTTCTAATTTTTCATTTTTTTAAGGATCTCCATACTGTTTTCCATACCTAGGCACCATGTTACAAGCCCACCAATGGTACCCAAGGGTTTCAATATCTTGACATTCTTGTCAACACTTGTTATTATCTATTTTTTTTAATAGTAGCCATCCTAATGGGTGTGAGGTGTATATATTTAAGATGTTAACTCTTCTTTAAAAGTCTGGCAAAATTTTCCAGGAAAGCCACTTGGTACTGGGTTCTCCTTTGCTAGTAATCTTTTGATTGCCGATTCAGTAAGCTTGCTAGTTATAAGTCTACTCGTATTTTCTTATTTCTTAAAAATTCAGTCATAGTATGTTGTATGTTCCTAGGAACTTATCCATTTCTTTTGGTTCTCCAACTTCTTGATGTATAATTGCTCATAGAAGTCACTTATATTGCTTTTCATTTATATAGCATCAGTTGTGACGTTTCCTCTTTCTTTTATGGTTTTGTTCTTTGTTCTTTTTTCTTTTTCAGTGTAGATAAAGTTTAATCAACTTTGTTGATCTTTAAAATTTAACTCTTAAGTTTGTTGGGTTTTTTTGCATTGTTTTTCTATTCCTCATTTTACTTCATTTTAGTTTTAATCCTTATAATTATTTTCATCTGCTATTTTTGGTTTTAGTTTGTTTTACTTTTCTGGTTTCTTCATATGCATAGACAGTTGACTTGAAATCTTTCTGCTTTTTTAGTGTAAGCATTATGGCTATAAACTTTCCTGTCACTATGGTTTTTGCCGCAACGCATATGTTTTGGTACTTCTATTTGTCTCAAAATATTTTCTAATTTTCATTATGACTTTATGTTTGACCCGTATTTCTTCAAAAATGTGCTGTGGCTAAGCATTATGGCTACTACCTGTAATCCCAACACTTCTGGAGGCCAAGGTGGAAGGATCACTTTAGGTCAAGAGTTCAAGACCAGCCTGCACAACAATGAGAGACCGTGGAGATTTCTCAGACCTTTCCTGAGGATGCGTCTTCTCTGGGCTCACGTGTGCAATTTCCCAAGTAGAGAAATTTACCACTGTCTTTTTAAGAAGCTAATAAAAAATCCCTCCCTATGGTGTCTGTCTGGAGTATTGCAGGTTCTCTGCTGCTGTAACAAACCACCAAGCTCTCCTTTGTTCTAAGCAGCCCAAAGTATGCTGATTCTCCATCAATACTCTGAGTCAGGCAAGACAGAAACCAATTTCTCTGGCAGCCCTTCACAAATTGAGAATATTGGATGTACATTCCACTTTTCTCTTTCCCTTTCAAACAATACATCACAAGTTGAACATTTTCTCCCAATTACACTGAGCGGTGCCAGCTTCAGGGAAAGCTTACCATAGGTAAAATGCAATGCCTTTCTTTAAGCTATTCCATTTGCTTTGTGCTCACCTGGTAGACTATGACTTCTTGTCTAATTTTTGCAGTTCTCATTAAAGCATTTTTAGATCATATATTATTTTTAGGTCAGTGTCTCTGTAAAACAATGAGGTCCAGAGCTTCTTATTCCACCATCTTGCAGACATCATTCTGTCCTCAAGCAATATTCTCATCATTAGAAACTCAATGCAGATAAGTCTATTCAAACAAAAAGTTAGCATAATTTCATTCTAAATTTTAACATTTGTTCAATTAATACTAATATCATCTGTTTGGGGATTGAAAGAAACAAGTAAATAGTACTTTTTGTTTCTCCTTAAATTCAGAATTATTTGCAAAATATACAGTGCAGTCAAGCATATTGAAATATAACTTTAGATATAATAGAAAAGTAAGCTTTTCAGTAATTCATCCTTAAAATGACTTGCTCACCCAGGTTGAGCAACAGTTTTCTCAAAGGGGAAAAGTACTACACAATTTACTGTGAAAACTAGAAAACATTTAAGAATGTAGAGAAAACAAAAAATATTTAAAAACTGTACATGTTATTGATTTAAGTATACTAGTAGATCTGCATAATAATTCCATTTAAAAGCCACTCTAATAAGTAAAATATCATATAGAAATATAAAGATATAGAGACATGCGTACCTTAAATGAAGAAGTTTAAAATATCATAGTGAATATGTAAACATAAAACATCAAAATAAACTGGGCATGGTGGTTCATGCCTGTAATCCTCAGGACTTTGGGAGGCTGAGCTGGGTGGATCCCCTGAGGTCAGGAATTTGAGACCAGCCTGGCCAACATGGTGAAAACTTGCCAATACTAAAAATACAAAAATTAGCTGGGCATGGTGGTGGGCACCTGTAATCCCAGGTACTTTGGAGGCTGAGGCAGGAGAATCACTTGAACCTGGGAGGCGAAGGTTGCAGTGAGCCGAGATCTTGCCTCTGCACTCCAGCCTGGGTGACAGGAGCAAAACTCTGTCTCAAAAAAAAAAGAAAAAGAAAATAATGCAATATATATTCATATATTTATAATCAATTTCATATCTATATTTGTTTCTAATACCATGTCACTGTTGCACTATTTTCTGAAAAACATGTTTTATCATGTTATTAATTTTAATGAGTTTAAGAATGAACCAGAAATCTTCTGCAAGGTTTAATTTATGGCGACAGATTACTAACTTTTGTGATATCTTCTATTGACTGTCTTATGTAGACCTCAATTAAAAAAATCATTTTATCTCTGCACTTGCTGAGATACCTGAAAAAATGAGGGCAAATTTTGATGAAGGGTGAGTACTTTCATTTCTGCTTTTATTCATATAGACATTTTATTAATAACAGTTTTATAAAGTATTTGTCTTCATTCTAAAAGACATTTTGCAAGAAAACCCATATCAAATATTCTTTATTTGTGTATTATTCTATTTATAATCCATAATTCAATTTAAATGTTATAACATTGCAGGCCTTCCTAAATTATATCTAATTCTTATGCATAATATAAATTTATCCAATTAAAAGTAGAAGCTCACTCTAAGATCTTTTCTCCATGTTGTAATATTTAAAACCTCAAATACAGAAGTTCAAAATTAAACCTCATGCATTGCCTGAGCTCTTATCTTTTAATTAGTGCTATAAGTTTCCGTCTTAGATCCACTTTTGCTGAATCCCATAGGTTTTGGTATGCTGTGTTTCCATTTTTAATTGTCTCATGAACTTCTGAAATTTACCATTTAGTTTCTTCATTGAATCATTTGTTATTTAAGAACACATTGCTTAATTTCCATGTATTTATGAATTTTCTGAAGTTCCTACTCTTAGCGATATTAGTTTAACATCATTATCATCAGAAAAGGTACTTAATATGATTTCAATTTTCTTAAATTTCTTAAGACTTGTTTTGTGAACTAAAGTATTTTCTATACTGGAGAATATTTTATTTGCCATTAAGAAGAATGGGTAATTTGAATCTGTTGAATGGATTGTTCTGTAAATATGTCTATTATTTGACAATCCATTTGATTGAGCGTATAGTTTAAGTATGATGTTTCTTTATTGATTTTCTGTCTGGATGATTTGTCTATTTCTGAAAATGTGTTGTTAATTTTTTATTGTTATTGTATTGCAGTCTATCTATTACTTTAGATCTATTAATATTTGCATTATACACCTAGTTGCTCCAGTGTTGGGCAGCACATATATAGTTATGATTGTTATATCCTCTTGTTGAATTGAGTACTTTATTATTATGTAATTATCTGTTTGTCTTCTTTTACAAACTTTGATTTAAAGTCTATTTTATCCTATTTAAATATAGCCACTCCTGCTCTCTTATGGTTTCTATTTGCATGGAATATCTTTTTTATGCCTTTGCTTTCAGTATGTGAGTTCTTTCAGAAGTGAGTCTCTTGGAGCAGCTTATAGTTGGGTCTTGCTTTTTTGTTTCCATTCAGGGACTCTATATTATTTTATTGGAGAATTTAGTTCATTTACATTCAAGGCAATTATTGATAGACAGGGGTTTATTACTACCATTTTGTGGATTGTTTTCTATTTGTTTTGCAGATCTTTTCTTATCTCTTCCTCTCTTGCTGTCTTCCTTTTTGGCTAATTATCTCTAGTCAAATGTTTTTATTGTTTCTTTTGTGTGTGTGTCTATTTACTACAGGTTTTTGCTTTGTGGTTGCCATGAAGCTTACAAAATATCTTATAGTTGCAACAGGTATTTATTTATTTGTTTATTTATGATAAAGTCTCGCTCTATCCTCCAGGCTGGAGTGGAGTGACACGATCTCAGCTCACTGCAGCCTACACCTCCCAGGTTCAAGTAATTCTCCTGCCTCAGCCTCCCAAGAATCTGGGACTACAGGTGCTCACTGCCACACCTGGCTAATTTTTGTATTTTTAGTAGAGACTGGGTTCACCATGTTGGCCAGGATGGTCTTGATCTCCTGACCTCATCATCCGCCTAGTTTGGCCTCCCAAAGTGCTGGGATTACAGGCATGAGCCACCGCGCCCGGCCTATAACAGGTTATTTTAAGCTGATTATAACAACTTAACTATAGCCACATACATACACATACACACAAAAACTCCACACTCCAATTCATTCCACCCCACATTTCAAATTTTTGATGTCACAGTTTACATCATTTTATATTGCATATTCCTTAACAAATTATTCTTACATTCATACTAAAAATACAAGTAATTTACACACATAATAGTATTCTAAATTTAACTCTATATGTACTTTTACTAGTGAGTTTTATACTTTCAGATGTGTTTGTCTTACTCATTAGCATTCTTTCAGCTTGAAGAACTACCTTCAGTGTTTCTTGTAAGGCATATTTGGTACTGATGTTCTTCACCTTTTGTTTGGAGAAGCCTTCATCTCATTCCTGAATTTTTGAAGGAGAGATTTGCTGGGTACAGTTTTCTTGGTTGGTGGTTGTTTTATTTTTTCACTTGGCATTTTGAATATCACACTCTCTCCACATGAAAGTTTCTGCTGAGAAGTCTGCTGCTATCTGTATAGGTAATTCTTTATATGTCATTTGCTTCTTTTTTCTTACTACTTTCAGGATTCTCTCTTTGTTTGCATTTTGACAGTTTTACTATTGTTTGTTTGGGGATGGTCCTATTTAGATTGAATCTGGTGGGAACCTTTTGACCTTCATATACTGGAATGTCACTTTCTACCTTTTATCTTTCTCTTCTCCTTTTGAATTCATTTGATTCAAACATTCCTTCTTTAGAGGCAGTCTCAAAAATCCTGTATGTTTTCCTTACTCTTTTTCATTCTTTGTCTCTTTTTTCTCTTCTGACTGTACATTTTCAAATAACCCATCTTTGAGTTCACAGATTCCTTCTTCTGCCTGATTATTTCTGCTATTGATGCTCTTCCTTGCTTTTTAAATTTCATTCATTATAATTTTTTATCTCCAGAATTCCTGGGGTTTTTAATTATCATTTGAGTTTCTGTATTCAGTTTCATCTTCTGATTTATTTCTTAATTCATTGAGTTTTTTCTTTGTATTTTCTTGAAGTTTACTTGGCTTCCTTAAAAAGTTATTTTGAATTATTGGTAGGGAAGTGCCCACATCTCCATTTCTTTAGAGTCAGTCACTGGCACCTTATTTTCTCCATTTAATGATGTAATATTTCCCTGATTATTCTTGATCTTTTTGGCAGTTCATCAATGTCTACGGATTTGAAAATGTAGATGTTCATTTTAGTCTTCACAGACTGGCTTTCTCTGGAAAAGCCTTGCAGCAGGCATAGTTCTGTAATATTTCAGAAGTACAGAGCAGCTGTGGCCAGTATGGTGCTCCAGAAGCCTAGGTCTTCCTATGGTAAGTATGGACCTGGGGCACACCGTAAGTCTGGGACCTCGGAGGCCTGCCTGATAATGAGGGCTTTCTAGCACCTGAGGCCACTCACAGCAGCCTAAAAGTGTTGTAGGTCAGAAATTGAGTTCTCCCAGAAAGCATAATGCTTAGAGCTGTGTTATCCCACCAGCACCGGGGCAGGTATACAGGATCAGGCCACAGGTACCAGCCTGGAATATGGAGCTATGGGGATCTGTCCAGTGCTGAGTTTTACTGTGATGGGCTGAGTGCTATGATTTAAGGCAAAATCCTCATTTTGTCTCTCTCTTCTCTAAGCAGACAGAATCTTTTTCCACACTGCACTGCCTCAGATTGTGGAGGGATGATACAGGTAACGTACAAATATCCTTCTTCCCTTCTTCAGTGTGCCTTTTCTTACTGTTATGCAACAACCAGGTACTACGGTCTCTGACCTAGCTTCCTCAGCTCTTGTGAATGTATTCTTGTGCATAGATACTTGTTCTAATTGACGTTTCTGTGGGGGGACGATTGCTGGGGAGTCCTATTCTGCTACCTTGCTCCCCACTTCTATATTTTAATTGACAGTACATCACACCTTGCTTGGACACAATTGTGAATTTTATGCATTCTAAAACCAAATTCAAATACATGTTTCCCCACAGAATTCTTAATTTAATGAGAATGGAATATTGATTTTGCTATGATCTCTACCACCTCAAAACATGTATTTAAAATACTCTAAGCAAAAAAAACTTTTTTGCACTTTTAAGCAAGATACTCTGTAACACTCACAACATTTCTGCTTGTTTCATTTTTAATAAAATCAGCTACCAAAGATTTTGATTTCATGAGTTGTTGTATAAAATATCTGAACAATATTGGAATTAATCTGATTGTATATATTATTGATCACATGATATAAATGAGCATTAATTGTTTATGAAATTTTTCTTCTACTAATAAAGCCAAAACATTAACAGCTATTTGTTACCACTTCATATATGCACAAAAATTGAATTAAAAATTAATTTGAAAATACACAAATGTCCTCTTTACAAATGTATGTAGCTATCTACTTGCTCCTCTCTTACAATAACTGCTACTGTGATTTGTATCTTATGGGTTTACCACATTAGATGGTAAATACTGATAGACATTTTGTGAACATTACACACTAAGATTCCAATTTTAAAAAACCCAATACCAGTTATTTTAACTGAGAAAATACAGACAGACAATTGGTTAGACAGGTTTTGGAGAACAGAAATAAAAAGAAAGGAATATTGATGGAAGGTGGTTTGTAACTTCCAGAAACTGCTATCATCCCTAATTTCTTGGGAAACAGAAGGAAGAAGTTGGGGTTGTTGGAATTTAGAGTCTTATAGAAAGGATTGCACAGAATTGTAAAAAAGGCGTGGTGCCCATGTAATGTGGGGACTCAGAAAACACAGCTTGTTGGAGGGTTCTCTCAGAACTGAAACTCGGGTTTCTGAAAATGGGTTGACAGCTGGTGTTAGTTTCAGCCTAGAGGGTATGATGAACCTGGTTCTGAGACGAAAAAAAATTAGAACAAAGAAAAAATAATTTCCCTTTTCTCTTCTCCTACTTATTAGTCTCTCAGTAGGCCACTTATGTCCAGAAACTGACAGCAAGCCATGTGACAAAGAAGAAAGAAATGTAGTTTATATGATCTTAGCCCCAGCCTCCTAAAGCAAAGTATATAAAATCATTTTAGAGCTGAAAAACCAAAGTTTAGTCCAGAGCATAATCAGCATTTTTTATAAACGTGAACTTTTACTACTTAAGTGTTCATTAACTATACATTTTAAAAAACTAATTAATGGTAGAATTTATTATTAAATTGTTATCAAGTAATATAACACAATGAATAATTGTGATTTACCTCTGTAGCAAAAGGATTGCCATCTTCTCTTTATCTATGGTTAGTCTCCTCAGTCTCTATTTTCCACACTTATTTCATCTAAATTGTAAGTTTTTAAAATTTTCACCAAGGTATCCTGATGTAATTTGCATATCTCACAGCTTACCAGAAGTTCTGCGGTTCAGTTTTCTGATACAATAGGTAGCTTGTGGGGATAGCAGCATTAACTACTTCTCCTCCTATTACTCAAAGACTAGACGGAATTGGCTGTCTGTAGCTGCTTATGTCTGAATATACTCTTGTGTGGTGTACTTTAAAGGGAGGCCAGAGGTACTGACATCAAGAAAGGCTACTCAAGAGAGAAGCTTGCTCACTGGTCAACTCTTTGATTTATCCATGTGTTAAATGAGAACTCTGTTCACTTTGAATTTACTTCTGACACTAAGAGGTAAGATTATGACAGAAGCTAGAGAAAAGACAAGTTGTAGGTCTATCAAACGTAAAGCCACTTATTTTCCTGCAACTGTTAATAACACAACTTTATAAGAAAAAAAATCGGTACCCATTCTAAATTGAATGAGGCTCCAGAAAAGAATAAACTTTGACTTATCTGGGCAAAGCAGAATGTATGACCACCTTACTCATGGAAGCCTGTCTCTAGAAAATTAGAAATTCCATGCTTTTGGGGGTTAGGCAGAATCTAAGAATTAGCTTGGAGGAGTCTGAGCCAGGCATGTCCATCTGCTTCAATCACACTCAGTAATCAAGAAGTCACCCTTTCTCACCAAGGAATGCTGAAAAAGTGCCTGAGACAGCACAGAAATGTCATTTTAATGGAGGACTTTCTGCTTCCATTAAAATATCATGTTATCATCATGTTAATAGAGGAAACATAGGGAGTAGAATATAAATATGATTTTTCCTCCCCATTATCTTATATTGAAGACATTATAACCATGTTCTATCTATAGAGAATTGCAATGATAGAATATGTTTACATTTACATAAATGAAATACGTAACTTTTATAAGTCATATGTCAAGATTATATATTTGGATGATGCATTATTATAATATTCTGGAGGTGGGGTCTGGGAGAAAGTATTTGGGTCATGGGGGTGGATCCTTCATGGCTTCGTACTGTCTTTGCAATAGCAAGTTCTGATAGGATCTGGTCATTTTAAAAGTGTATGGCACCCACTCTTACCCCACTCTCTTTCTCTTGCTTCTGCTTTTGCCATGTGAAGTGCCTACTCCTGTTTTGCCTTCCACCATGATTGAAAACTCCCTGAAGCTTCAAGCAGATGCCAGCACCAAGGATTCCTTTAAATCCTGCAGAACTGTGAGCCAGTTAAACTTCTTTTCTTTATAAATTACCCAGTCATGCGTAATTCTTTATAGCCATGCAAGAACTGCTTAACACATCATCTATTCCTATGTATTTACAGCCAGAAATTTGAACTCCAAATAGAGGTCTGGCCTTTGACCCAGCTCCTGGGAGGTGACCTCTATACCTTTGAATTTTTCTGAGTCATAAGAGTGTCTTTTTTTCAACCATGATGGGCCCCTTAACCAAACCTCATAGTTTATGCCAAAAAAAGTGACTTAATGAGTAGATTCCAGGACTGCACTCAACAATCTTAGGGTTAGGTGGCTGGCCAGACCAGAAAGACTAAACAGGTGATTAAGGGTTGGGAATTTAGCTCACAAGATATCAACCCAACCTATGGGGAAGGGGGATGCTGAAGACTAAATTCAACCACATAAACAATAATTACAGTAATTGTGCTTACCTACATAATAGAGGCCCAGTAAAAGCTCTGAATACTGTAGCATGCATGGGTTTTTCTGATTGGAAATAATATCTGGATATTGTAACACATTGTGGCTGGGAGGCAGTAATGCCATGCATGACTCCACAGCACGATGACAAGCAGAAACTCTGCTTTAGGCCCCTGCTGTATTCTACCTTATGCCTTTCTTTCTAATGTGTGTCCTTCGCCTGAAGTAAACATAACTGTGAGTGTCAGGGCTTGCAGTGAGTTCTGTGAGTCTACTGAACTTTCTACTGAATTATCAAAACTGACAGTGGTTTTGGGAAAGCCTCCAGCTTGCCATTGGTGTCAGAAGTCTTGGGCAGACTTGATCATCTGATATACTGTGCCCTTCGCCTCCAATTTGGCTAACTTTGGGTAATGCACAATAGGTAAATTTATATTTTTGCATGTTATACCCATTCATATAGTTGATAGGCCAGAGTGAACACTAGAGAGGGGGCTCAGAAGATTTATATTCTGAGCCTATTGTATAATTTCACAACTGTATGATCATTTGGCAAAATACTTTATTTCTCTGACCTCACGGGAGTTTTCTCCCATGTAAAATGGTTATAATGTTGGCATAGAAGAGGTAGCTAGACTTTTAAGGATGTCATCAAATGTATCATTCTAAGATCACATAAAAATATATAAAAGACATGAAATTATAACATTTGATTTTGTTAGTATGACTTAGTCATACAAAAATGTATGAGGGTTTACTTCACACATACACATGTAAGAAAAATATATTCCTTTTCACTGTATATGTTCAAGACTGTCGTTTCCTTAAAACATATTTTCATTAAATTAATAAGAATCGACATCTGGTTCATTGGCAACATACTCCTTCTGCAAATTAGCTTTTCTGATGTTGGCTGGGTTCCTTAGGAAACTGTTCACCTGCTATTAAAATAATGCAAAATGACAATATTTAACCCTGGAATGACAGAGTGGTGGGGAAGTCCCTGATGGACCTGGGGAGATCTATGCTGGGTCTTGAAAAACATTAAGGTATTTATGACACCAAGGAGATTTGGAAAAGAGTGTTCAAGCCTAATCAAGAGCAATGTTGAGGCAGGTGTGGCACTTGTGGGGAAATAGCAATAGTTCAGTTACAACTAAGCATCATATGCAGAATAGGGAGAAGGAGGAGCTCTAAGAAATAAAGCAAAAAGCCTTCAATATTTGAAAAGTCATATATTCCACGCTAAGTTTTTGGACTTAACCTTGCAAGAAATGGGAAGCCATAGCTTATTTTTAAGGTTAGTTTTACTTTCTTATTTTCAACAATATAGAGAAGCTATCTCTCAAAATGTATGTATCAATGTACATATGTACATGCACCAAGGATTTGGAATAATGTGAGAGGGAAATTAAAATAATAAGCATAAAGAACCAGATGTCTGGGTGCTCAAAACCTAGGCAGACAGCCAGCCACAGGAACAGAGCACATTGACATTTAAGTTGTTGGTGACAGAAAAAATGCAGGCTATGACCCCCCTTACACTAATCTCTTACAAGGTGCTCTGCCTCATTTTTGAACAAAAAGTTCTGTTCTTTAAAATGCAGAGGTGCCCACATTATCAAGTGTTAGAAAACTTGAGGACAGAAAAGAGAGAGAGAAGATTCTTTGGCTTTTTATCAGACTCCCAAGGTTCCTCTTGAGAAATAAATCTTAAATGCCACAGTGCTTTTAATCATTATTAACTCCATCAAATATATTTTAAGATGTTTTTCCAATAATTTTTGCACGCTAGAGAGAAAATGTATCCTCGTCAGAACAGGTAGAAAATATTATATGTAATCACACCTGCTTTATCCAATTTAACAGGAAAAAAGTTGAGAATATTGTTAAATGAGATAAGAATTTTGGTATCACAAGACTTCAGTGTGGTATAGTGGAAAGACAGTGTGTTTGGAAGTCAGGGAGGCCTGGGTATAAGATTCAGTGTGGTCAATTTGGAGCTGTGTCTCCCTTTAAAGTCACCAGTCTGCATATCTGTGAAAATTTTCTACCAGGAAGGTTGTTGAAAAGTACATTTGTGATCACATGCTGTCAACAAGATATTGAGCATAAAATAGATGCTCAACAAATTCTAGTTCATTTTACTCTAAATAAATGCAACTCCACCACACTTGCTTTTTTTCTGTTTTCCCCTCAAAATAATTATCTCCATTTTCTTTTCTTTCTTGCTTTATTATTGTGTATTAAGATTTACAACATGATATTTTAAATGATTACAATAGTCAAGTAATTTAACTTATCTGTAACTCTCCAGTTACTTTTTTGTAGAAAGAGCACCTAAAATAGAATCTTTTGACAAATTTTTATGAATATTGCCTTTTAAATTAAATATTGACATTTGTTTATTTATTTTAAGTTGACTGGTCAAATTAAATGTATTTATTGTGTATAACATGATACTTTGAAGTACACAGGCCAACTTTGTCTTACTGCACTTTGCTTTATTGCACTGTGCAGTGATTACATTTTTTACAAAGTAAAGGTTTGTGGCAGCCCTGCATTGAGGTAGTCCATTGGCAGCACCATTTTTTCAACAGCATGTACTCATGTTGTATCTCTGTCACATTTTGGTAATTCTTACTATATTTCAAACTTTTTACTTGCTATTATATCTGTTATAGTCATCTGTGATTGGTCATCTTTCAGGTTACCATTATAAATATTTTGGGGCACCAAAAGCTGCTCCCATTTAAGACAGCAAACAATCTGTAAACAGTGTGTGTTCTGGCCGCCTCACTCACTGGCCATTCCCCCATCTCTCTCCCTCTCGTTGGCATCCCTATTTGCTTAGATGCAACAATATTCACTGTGGGCCAATTAATAACCCTACAATGGCCTATAAGTGTTTAAGTGAGAATAAGAATTGCATGTCTTCCACTTTTAACCAAAAACTAGAAATGATTACGCTTACTGAGGAACGTATGTTGAAAGCCAAGACAGGCCAAATGGTGGGCCTCTTGTACCAAACAGTTAGCCAAGTTGTGAATGCAAAGAAAAAGGTCTTGAAGGAAATTAAAAGAGCTACTCCCCCGAACACATGGATGACAAAAAAAAGTAAAGAAGCTTATTGCTTACATGGAGAATGTTTCACTGGTGTAGATAGAAGATCAAAGCACCCACAAGATTCGCTCAAACCAAAGCCTAATTCAGAGCAAGACTCTAACTCTCTTCAATTCTGCAATGGCTGAGAGAGGTGAGGAAGCTGCAGAGAAAAATTTGAAGCTAGCAGAGATGGGTTCATAACGCTTAAAGAAAGAGGACAGGCACCGTGGCACATGCCTGTAATCCCAGCACTCTAGGAGGCCAAGGTGGGTGGATCACCTGAGGTCAGGAGTTCGAGGCCAGCCTAACCACCATGGAGAAACCCTGTCTCTACTAAAAATACAAAACATCAGCCAGGCTTGGTGGCTCATGCCTGTAATCCAAGCTACTCGGGAGGCTGAGGTAGGAGAATCGCTTGAACTCGGGAGGCGGAGATTGTGGTGAGCTGAGATCATGCCATTGCACTCCAGCCTGGGCAACAGGAGCAAAACGCCATCTCTAAATAAATAAATAAAAGAAAGGATCTATATCGTGAAACATAAAAGTGCAAAGTGAAACATGAAATGCTGATATAGAAGTTGCAACAAGTTATCCAGAAGATCTAGCTAAGATAATTGATAACAATAGCTACACCAAAGAACAGATTTTCAAAGTAGACAAAATAGCACTATAATGGCAGGAGATTCCATCTAAAATTTTCATAACTAGAAAGAAGTCAATTCCTGGCTTCAAAGCTTCAAATAACAGGCTAACTCTTATGTTAAGGACTAATGCAACTAGTGAGAATGGCAGCCAATTCTCATCTACCATTCTGAAATCCTAAGTCCCTCAAGAATGATGCTAAATCCACTCTGCCTGTGCTCTGTAAATGGAACAACGAAGGCTGGATGACAGCACATCTGTTTACTGCATGGTTTACTGAACATTTTAAGCTCACTGTTGAGACTTACTGCTTGGAAAAAAAGCTTCCTTTCCATGTGTAATCACTGACTGAGAATACATCTAGTCACCCAAGAGCTCTGATGAAGACGTACGAGGAGATTAAATTGTTTCTCTGTCTAATAACACAATATACATTCTGCAGCCCATGGATCAAGGAGTAATTTTCACTTTCAAGTCTTATTATTTGAGAAATATATTTTGTAAGGCCATAGCTGCCATAGATAGTGATTCCACTAATGGCTCTGGGCAAAGAAAATTAAAAACCTCCTGGAAAGGATGTGCCATTGTAGATGCTGTTGAGGACATTCATGATTCATGGGATAAGGCCAAAATATCATCATTAACAGATGTTTGGAAGAAGCTGATTCCAACTCTCATGAATGACTTTGAGGGGTTTAAAACTTCAGCGGGGGAAGTAACTTCAGATGTAGTAATAGCAATAAAATTAGAATTAGAGGTAGAGCCTGATAAGACTGAATTGCTGCAATTTCATGATAAAGCCTCAATGGATAGGATAAGGAGTTGCTTCTTATGCATGAGCAAAGACAGTGGTTTCTTGGAATAGAATCTACTCCTGGTGAAGGTGCTGTGAACACTATTTGAATGACAATAAAAGATATGGAAGGCCAGGTGTTGTGGCTCACTCCTATAATCCCAACACTTTGGGAGGCCAAGGCAGAAGGATCACTTGGGCCCAAGAGTTCGAAACCAGCATGAGCAATAAAGGGAGACTGGTCTCTACAAAAAATTAAAAAGTTAGTCAAGCATGGTAACATATGCCTATAGTCCCAGCTACTCAGGAGGGTGAGGCAGAAGGATTATTTGAGTCAGGGAATTCAAGGCTGCAGTGAGCTTTGCTCACACCACTGCACTTCAGCCTGGGTGACAGAGCAAAATCTTTCCTCAAAGGAACAACAACAACAAAAAGGATTTAAAATATTACATAAGTTTAGCAGTGGCAGAGTTTGTGAGAATTGACTTTGATTTTTAAAGAAGCTCTACTTTGGGTAAAATGTTCTCAAACAGCGTAACAATGCCACAGAGAAATCTTTCATGAAAGAAGGAGTCAAATTCATGCAGCAAACTTTATTATTGTCTTATTTTAAGAAACTGTCCCAGCCACCCCAGCCTTCAGCAACCACCGCCCTGATTAGCCAACAGCCAACAACATCAAGACAAGGCCCTCCACCAGCAAAAAAATTACAAGTTACAAGATAACCATTAGCATGTTTTTGGCAATAATGTATATTTCAGTTAAAGCACATATATTTTTAAATACCTAATGCTATTTCACACTCAATAGGCTACAGTATAGTATAAAATAACTTTTAAATGTGCTGGGGAACCAAACAATTTATATAACTTGATTTATTTTGGTGTTTGCTTTATTTGCTTTAGGAACTAACCCTGCAACATATCTGAGGTATGCTTGCATATACATTGTGGAATAGTTAATTCTAGCTAATTAAAATACGCACTACCATACATGGTTATCATTTTTGTAGTGAGAATATTTAAAATCTACTCTTTTACAATTTTGTAAAGCATTTTTCAAGAATATAATGTATTTTCATTAACTGTAGTTGCTGCACTGTACAATAGATCTTTCAAACTTATTCCTGTTATCTAACTGTAATTTTGTCTCCTTTGACCAAGATCTCCTTGGTCTCCCCTCAACCAGTTCAGCCTCTGCTAACCACCATTCTACTCTATGTCTATGAAACCAACCTTTTCAGATGTGAGTGAAAACAGACAGTATTTGTCTTTCTGTGCTTTATTTGACTCAACAGAATGATCGCCAGTTCCATTCATATTGCTGCAAATGAGAGGATGTTGTTTTGTGACTGAATAGTATTCCGCTGTGCATATTTGCATTTTCTTTATCTATTGATGGGCACGTAGAATGATTTTACAGCTTGGCTATTGTGAATAGTGTTGTAACAAACATGGCAAGGAAGGAATCTCTTTCACATACTGGTATCATTTTCTTTGATATATACACAATGGTTGGATTGTTGGATCATTTGGTAATTCTATTTTTAATATTTTGAGGAACTTCCATATTGTTTTCCATAATAGCTGCACTGATTTACTTTCTCATGAACAGTGTGCAAGGGGTCTCTTTTCTCCGTATCCTCACCAACATTTGTTATCTTTTGTCTTTTTTATAATAGCCATTCTAACAAGAGCCAGATGATATTTCATTGTGGTTTTAATTTACATTTCCCTAATGGTTAGCGATGTTGAGCTTTTTTTTCATATCCCTATTGGCCATTGTATGTCCCCTTTTGTAAAATGTCTATTCAGGTCCTTTGCCTATTTTTAAATTGGATTTTTTTTTTTAGTATTTACATTTTCAAAGATAAATCAAAAGCTGTATGCTAGTAAAATCATCGTCTTATTTGTAATAGAGACGGACTGGAAACAATATTAAAATCATCTATGAGGAAATTGTTGCACAAAAGATACTGTATTCACAGGTTGAAAATTAAAGTATATGTTTAAAATAGTAATACTGATGAGTGAAGACTATGGAAACATTTTTCTAAGTAAAGACACAGGCTTATACATATAAATTCATTATAGTCCTGCACAATAGGCATGGAAGATAAAGAAGGTAATACGTTAAAATTATAACTGTAATTTTTTTCTTAGATTGATGATTTCTCTCTGTACTCTTTGCTAGTATATTTGTAAAATTCCTGAAATTTATTTTTTTCTCCCATTTTCATTGGGTGAGCTCATCTCAACTGGTAACTATTTGGAAAATTTTCTTTGTTCTTCTTCTGTAAATAATCACTTATTTCTCCATGCTACTCTAATACATTATAACTATGTTTACTGTATTACTAAATGAATAGTTTTGTAGTTATTTTTATATGCTGCCTTCATTAGAATATTGGACCGTTTAATAGTCAGCCTTTGCTGCATGACAAAGAAACACACAACCTTGGTGGCAAAATAAAAAATGTATTTTTATGCTTAGGGTCTAGCAGTTTAACTGGATTTCCCAATGCAGTCTGAGCTGTTATCCTCTGCTACAAGTTGAGGCTTCCACTGCTCTGAGATCCTAGCTCTGGGTTGGGGTTATGCCAATTTAATTTGTATTTACTCTGGGTCCTAGATGAAAGTAGTCACAACTATCTAGAGAAAGTTCTTCCCATAACTGGTCACTGGAGCCCTAGAGTGCAAGTCCAATTGTATAAGCAAATGTCAAGCCTCAGCTCTCATCATATGCACTATGACGTCACATTGGACAAAACAAGTCAGCCAGCCAAGGTTAAGATTAAGGAGGTAGAAAGCCTATTCTGCCCACAGGTGAACCATAGAAAGTGTGTGAATTCTTAACTGTGTCAAGGGAGTGAGGAATTGTGAAAATGATTCGGTCAACCACAGGGATCCTTTACAGCTTATATTTATTTTTGTGACATCATTGCTCTATATAACTCACATGTTATTTTGCATGAAGGGCTTATAGAGTAATACGCTGAGGACTCCAGGGAACACTGAGAATGAAATAATACCTTCTTCTCTGCACAACGCAGAATCCATTTCCATTTTCCTCTCTAAGCAGCAAGTGCTTGAATCTGCCCAAAGAGGTTTGAAACCTCTTCAACAGCTGTCGGTGACTGTGCCTGTTACTGTATAAGCACTTAAGATTTTTGTTGGTGAAATTATTAAAATGGCTGTATCTGGAAGAAATTTATATAGTTAAAACTGAAGGAAATAAACAGTTTTGTTGTTGTTTCAAATCATTGAGTATTATTTTAACAAATACGCAAAACTTCTTGGTTTGTTCAAAATAGATGCTGGGGTTTTCTTCTGACTTAATTTTTTTCCCTAAAATGAACCTAATTCAGAAGTTTATTTATGAGAGACTCATAGAGCTTTTTCTAAAAGGATGAGGAGCAGCATGCAATCTAGAAGAAAGAAACCTTGTTTATTCTTTGTTTTCACTTTGGGTCTAGTCTCAAAATACGTAAGTCCAATGTTGAAAGAAATTTTAAAATCTTGTAATGCATTTCATATAAGAGGAGCTAATGACTGGCTATGAGTGTTAGTTGAGAATAAGAATAAGCCTGGCACGGTTTACAAAACAATTTGCGTGTCCTATAGTATGTGGAGACACACATTGCATGTCAGCCATCCTTCTTCTTTTTCTTTACTTCTTTTATTATCATAATTATTATTGCTGCTATTTGATTTAAAAACATGACAGTGATAATTATCACAGAATACACACAGTGCTGCAGAATTAATATTCCCCCAACCCTTATCATATAGCTGGGCACATTGAGGAGGACAGAGTGCTCTGATCAAAGTCTTAAAGTGAGTTAGTAGCAGCTCAGCAAATTGAAATCTGGCTATTTTCTAGTTTCTAGAATAAAATACAGTACCCCATAATTGGTAATATTTCACAGTAAAAAGTAAGAAAAGTAAGTACGATGGTAGGGAATAAGGGGATGTTTTCAGAAGCAGTATGGAGGAAGATAAAAATAACCAAATACGGGCTACATTCTCGTTTGATAAGAAACATTGTTCAGATGTGATCGAAGTGGACGGAGTGGAATTAGAATAGCCTGGTGTGTTCAGCTGTGTTCTAGAGAGTGGATTTTGGATGAGTCTAAAATTTTAATCCCTGTGTATTTGAACAGGGATAGAAAAGACTCACAATGCCCATGGAGAAATCCTCCTTTGTAATAGCAAGGAAGTAATATGGACACTTTCAGTTAGAACTGCTTCTAGAGCATGTAGCTAAATTACTTGGGGTCTCTAGTGCCACACACTTGTCAGGACGCAGACATAACGCATATTTTTAAAAGACCTTTCCTTTATCCGATGAACATCCAGAAACTGAATTCTTATATTTAACATGCAATATTTATTTTGTGACCTTGTGATTATAGTGAATAAATTCTAATCTCTGATTTTTTGTGTGTTTAATTTTTTTTTTTTTAACTGATAGGCTTTATTAAGGTAGTTTTAAGTTTATAGGAAAATTAAGGGCCGGGCGCGGTGGCTCAAGCCTGTAATCCCAGCACTTTGGGAGGCCGACGCGGGCGGATAACGAGGTCAGGAGATCAAGACCATCCTGGCTAACACAGTGAAACCCCATCTCTACTAAAAAATACAAAAAAAAAAAAAACTAGCCGGGCATGGTGGCGGGCGCCTGTAGTCCCAGCTACTCGGGAGGCTGAGGCAGGAGAATGGCCTGAACCCGGGAGGCGGAGCTTGCAATGAGCTGAGATCCGGCCACTGCACTCCAGGCTGGGCGACAGAGCGAGACTCCGTCTCAAAAAAAAAAAAAAAAAAAAGAAAAAGAAAATTAAGTAAAAAGTACAGACAGTTCTCGTATACTATCTTTTCTCTCTCATCCCAGCCACAGTTTCCCTATTATTAGCATCTTCTTTGGCACATTTGTTAGAATTGGTGGACAAATATTGATATACAATTATTAACTAGTTCATGCTAGGGTTTATTCTGTGTTTTTTACAGTTCTATTGGTTTTGACAAATACATGATGTCATGTACCTACTATTACAGTACCATACCAAAATAGTTTTGTTATTCCAAAAATCCCCTATTTTCCATTTGTTCATTTCTCCCTCCGTTCCCCCAAACCCCTACTGACCACTGAGCATTTCACTGTGTCCGTAGCTTTGCCTTTACTAGATTGTCACAGAGATAAAGTCATACGGTATGTAGTACTTTTAGTCATTTTAGGCTGGCTTCTTTTATTTAACTAGGGCATCCTGTAGTGACTTTTAGGCTTGCTCGTTTCCACAGAAAGTTCCTAGCAGTGAGAACTGTTTGTTACTAATATGCACTGAAGGTTTTTCATAGTTTTCATATCTTGATAGCTCATTTTTTAATGTTTTTTTTTTTTAGATGGAGTCTCACTTTGTCACCTAGGCTAGAGTGCAGTGGCTCTATCTCGGCTCACTGCAACCTCCACCTTCTGGGTTCAAGCAATTCTCTGCCTTAGCCTCCTGAGTACCTGGGATTACAGGCGCCTGCCACCACGACCAGCTCATTTTTGTATTTTTAGTAGAGACAGGGTTTCAGCATCTTGGCCAGACTGGTCTTGAACTCCTGACCTCAGGTGATTCACCTGCCTCGGACTCCCAAAGAGCTGGGATTACAGGCGTGAGCCACCGCGCCTGGCCAGCTCATTTCTTTTTATCACCGAATAAAATTCCATTGTATGCATGTACCACAGTTTGTTCATTCATTGACACATTGAAAGAGATCTTGGTTGCGTTCGGTTTTGTCAATTATAAATAAAGCTGCTATAAACATCTGTGTTCAGGCTTTTATAAGGACATAAGGTTTTTACATGGACATTTTCAGCTTAGTTAGATAAATATCTAGGAGTGTGAATGCTGAATTTTATGACATGAGTATGTTTAGCTTTGTAAAGAACTGTCAAACTATCTTCCAAACTGGTTGTGTATTTTTCATTCCCAGCAGCAATGAATAACTGCTCTGGTTGCTCCATATTCTCATCAACATTTGGTGTTGTGTTTTAGATTGTAGCCATTCTAATAGGTGTGTAGTATCTCATTGTTGTTTTCATTTGAAATTCCTGAATGACATACCATGTTCAGCATCTTTACTTATGTTTATTTTCCTTTTGTATATCTTCTTTGATGAAATGCCTGTTCAGATCTTTTGCCCATTTTTAAATTAGGCTTTTAGATTTTATTGTTAATGTTTAAGAGTTCCTTTTATATTTTTGAAACAAGTCCTTTATCAGATACTTGTTTCGCAAATATTTTCTCCCAGTTGTGGCTAGCTTTTTCATTTACTTAATAATGTCTTTTGCAGAGTGAGCATTTTTTAATTTAATAAAGTCCTACTTACCGATTTATTCAGTCATGGATTGTATTTTTGGTGTTGTATCCAAAAAGGCAACACTAAACTCAAGGTCACCTAGATTTTCTCATGCTATTTCCTTGAAAGTTTATGGTTTTGCATTTTACATTTGGGCCTATGATCCATTTGGGGGTTAACTTTTGTGAAAAGTGTAAGGCTTGTATATAGATATTCTGCAGGGGATATGGATGTCTAGTTGTCTACTTGTTCTAGCACTATTTGTTGAAAAGATATATTTTTTTTTCATTGAATTGTTTTTTGCCTTTGTTACAGTCAGTTAATTGTATTTGTGTTGGTCTATTTCATAGTAAGTGTTAAAGTAACGTAATGTCAGTCCTCTGACTTGGTTCTTGTTCTCAATATTATGATGACTATTCTGGGCATTTTGCCTTTCCTATACTTTTAGAATCAATTTGTTGATAACCACAAACTAATTTACTAGTAGTTTGATTTGTAGTGCATTGATTCTATTGATGAAGTTGGAAGAAAACTAGCATCTTAATAGTACACAAGACGTTTACTGCTCTTAATTGTACTTAGTACTAATCAGCAATTAAGACGAAGAATATGTTTCCCCATACATGAGCACAAAATATTTCCATATTTATTTCTGTGATTTTTTTCATCAGAGGTTTGTAATTTTCCTCATACAGATCTTATACATACTTTAAACACATACCTAGGTTTTCAAAATTTTGGTGTTCATGTAAATGGCTGTGTGTTTTTTATTTCCAATTCTAATTGTTCATTGTTTATATATAGGAAAGCAATTGAATTTAACTATTAATTTTGTGTCCTGCAGTCATGCCATAATCACTTGTTAGTGACAGTTTTTTGTTTGTTTATTGATTCTTTGAGTCTTTTCTACATAGAAAAGCATGTTTCTTTAGAATAAATATTTATCCCAATAATTTTTTAAATTTCCTTTCCTTGCTTTTCATTAGCTAGAATTTTCACTATGATGTTGAATATGAGTGATAAGATAGGACATCCTTGACTTGTTCCTGACTTTAGAGAAAAAGCTTCCAGTTTCTCACTATTAAGTATGATGTTAACTGTAGATTTTTGTAGATGTGCTTTATCAAGATAAGGAAGTTTCCCTCTATTACTAGTTTACTGAGAGTGTTTGTCTTGAACAAGTGTTGAATTTTGTCAAGTGCTTTTTCTGCATCTGTTGATATGATCATGACTTTTCTTCTTTAGCCTGTTAAAACAGTGTTTCATCTTAATTGGTTTTGGATGTTGAACAAGCCTTGCATACCTAGCATAAAACCCATTTGGGTGTAATGTCTTTTTAAATACATTGTTTAAGTCTATTCTCTGATATTTTGTTGAGGGTCACGTTCGTGAGATATATTGGCCTGGACTTTTACTTTCTTGTAATATCTTTGTCTGGTTTTGATATTAAGGTAATGCTGACCTTGTATATTTTATTTTAAAATATCTCCTCTGCTTCTATTTTTTGGAAGAGTTTGCACTTAATTGTTATCATTTCTTTCTTAAATGTAGGGTAGAATTCACCAGTGAAACTCTTGGCATGAAACTCTCTTTTTATTACTCCATCTTATTGTTCCATATTAGAGTCACTGTGATTTTTTTTCATTTCCACTGACATTAAAATCTACAATTAGCTTTCAAAACAATACCGATGGTGGATAAATGGTTTTCTAAGAAATGCATTCTAAGCTGAGTTTCTGAGTATAATCTAAAAATCTTGGCCTCACCATTCTGTGAATGCAGTATAAGGTCCTATGTCTTTCAATACTCATACTATGACTTCAAGCCCTCACCTGTCAAACTGAAGGTCCAATTTTTTAAACATCACAATTTTATGTACCTTTGTTTAGAAATTATTCCTTGTAACTCAAGTAGGGCCACCTGAGGACTAGCAGAAAATAGGATACCTTGAAATAGATTCTGCAAATATTGGTCTCTGGAATTTATCTCCATAGCTAAAAGTATTTGCAGTTGTCACCTTGTTGTTATCTATAGTAAACTGCAAATTTTCATGCAGAATTCTGGCAGTCTTAGCACAATAGGGTTGAATAGACTACAAGTTCCTCCTAGATCCACTGCCTTTTCATTCTCATGACGGTTTCAGGAATTGACTACAGTTGACATTCCTAGATTTCTGTGGCTCCTAAACTTATGAGGAATAGTGATCTTTCTGTCACTGTCACAGTGTGTCATGAGTGAGTCACAGAAGTCTGCCCTGACCACAGTGTCATATTTAGTGGTTAGGCTGTATTATCTCCAACATAGATGTATCTTGAGTTCCAGAATGTCTGCACCATAACCAGTGAAATCATCAGCAGAACATATGCCCATAATTATGATTCTACTCTAGCTACATAACCATGGATGTTAGCCCAAGTCTTGAGTTCAGAAATTATCATCTCTGATGATAGGGTTCTACTGGGTCACCATGGTCAATCTCTGCCAGTTGATCTTATGCTGGACCATGCCACATTAACAGATACATTTTTTAATATTTTGAGTATCAATCAGATGCTCTTTCTACAGTTTTCTAATTTCATGTGAGTCTTCTATGATTCCATTGAAATACCTAGGAGCAGTTAATGTTTAATGCTATAATACAATTTGACTGGGCCATGGGGTATCCAGATATTTGGTTAAACATTATTACTAGATGTGTCTGTGAGGATATTTCTGGAAGAGATTAGCATTTAAATTGATAAAATAATGTGGAGGGAAATTATCCATTGAGGGCCTGAATAGAACAAGAGACAGAGAAATGGAGTCCATTCTCTCCACATGATATGATTTGGCTCTGCATCCCCACCTGAATCTCATCTTAAACTGTAATCCCCATGTGTCATGGGAGGGACCTGGTAGGAGGTGACTGGATCATAGGGCTTGGTTTACCCCATGCTGTTCTCATGACAGTGAGTGAGATCTCACAAGATCTGATGGTTTAAAAGTGTTTGGTAATTCTCCTCTGTATTATTATGTTCTCACATTGCTACAAAGACAGATCCGAGACTGGATAATTTATAAAGGAAACAGGTTTAATTGACTCACAGTTCTACATGGTTGGGGAAGCCTCAGGAAACTTACAATCATGGTAGAAGGCAAGAGAGAAGCAAAGGCACATCTTTTATGATGGCAGGTGAGAGAGAGCAAATGAGTGAAGAGGAAAGAGCCCCTTACCAAACCATCAGATCTCATGAGAATTAACTCACTATCATGAGAACAGCATGGGGGAAACTGCCCCATAATCCATTCACCTCTCACCCAGTCCCTCCCTGGACACACGGATTATGGAAATCACAATTCAAGATAAGACGTGGGTGGGGACAGAAAGCCTAACCATATCACCACCACCTCTCTCTCTCCTGCTGCCTTGTGAAGAAGGTGCTTGCTTCCCTTTTGCCTTTCACTGTGATGGTAAGTTTCATGAGGCCTATCCAGCCATGTGGAAGGCCAACCCAGCCATGTGGAACTGTAAGTCAAGTAAGCCTCTTTTATTTATAAATTACTCAGTGTTAGGTAGTATCCTTGTATCACTGTGAAAACAGACTGATACACCACCTGACTGCTTGAGCAGGCACATGATTCTGGCTTCAAATTGGAACTTTATGAGCCACTCTACTAGTTATCAGGCCATTATATCAGGACTGGAATTCATAGCACCAGCTCTTTTGGGTCTCTAGCTTGCTGATTGTAGATTGTGGGACTTCTAAGACTCCCCATTCATGGAACATATTCATGGAACATACATATAATATATACATATATATATATATAAGCAATTTCTGTGCAGTTCTCAGTAGCATTTGCAACCTATTTTTGAGTGAATATATTTGGTGATGTCCTGAGAGATGCCTAACTTGTTAGATAAAAGCCACTGGATCTGCCACTACCTAGTTGTATGACTTCGAATAAATGTGTAAACTTGTCTGCTTCTCAATCTGCCAATCTACAAAGCAAGGAATATAGTCCCCACTCTTGCTCTCACATGGTAATTGGGAAGGAAACTAAAAAGACATGTGTGAAACCACAATGCAGGTTTCTCAACAGCAGTAGTATTATCACTTTAGGACATATAATTCTTTGTTGTGGGGACTGTCCTGAGTAATCCAAGATATTAACAACATCTCTGGCCTCCACTAGCCAGGTGCCAGTAGAACACTCCCAGAAGTGACAACAAAACCCTCTCCATGAAGTTGAATTTTGAGGAAAAGTAAAAACAAAAGAACTCCCTCTAGATATTGCCACATGGCCCCTGGAGGATAAAATTGCCCTTAGTTTAGAAGCACTGGTATAATACGTGGCTTATTCAGACTAAAAGGAATTTTTAAAAAGTATTTAGTAGTGAATGCTGTATTAACTGAGTCTCTAGGATCTTGATGTGTGTTTCCAATTATGTCTCAATTCACTTCCCATACACACAAGAATTAAAATAGCTGAACAAAATATTACGAACAAAAAACTAAAATACAGATTTAAAATAAAAACATATATGACATATATAATATAAACTAAAAGATACAAAAAGCATAATTTTCCAATTCCTCTTCACTACAGAACTGATACAATATTTAACATATTTAACCATGTTTTGCTCTGGATGAAACTATTCTTTCATGTACTACTTATTTGTGCGTGTGTGTGTGTGTGTGTGTGTGTGTGTGTGTTACACATCAATTTTATCCAGACCATGTCTGTGAATGGTGGCTCATATAACTCCACACAGTATCCTTCTCTTTAGAGTATATATATCCTCATGGAGCCCATGCAGGGGTAACATGTACCTAACTTGCCATTCTTCAGAAAAAATAACTGGGCCAGACTCTCACCGTGCTAACCTTGCCTGCAGCCTTCCCTGTTTTGCCTGCAAACAAGTGCTCTAGAAAAGTGCTATTTAGTGAGGAGAAATTTGATACATATATGTAATTGCTATTGTTTGAATGTCTTCTCTATATTTCTGTGTTGAGAATTTAATCATCAATGTGGCATTATTGAAAGGTAGTGCCTTTAAGAGGTGATTGGATCATGAGAGAGAGCCCTCAAGGATGGATTAATCTATTCGTGGATTAATGGATTATTGTGGGAGTGAAACTGGTGCCTTTTTCAGAAGATATCTCTGGGCATGCGCGTGAGTATGCTCAGTACCCTCACCATGTGATACCTTGTACCACCTCTGAACCTCTGAATGCTGCAAAGGCCTCGTTAGCAAGTAGGCTCTCACCAGATACATACTGTTAACTGTGGATTTCCTAGCCTTCATAACTATAAGAAATAGATTTATTTTCTTTATAAATTACCCTGTTACAGGTTTTCTGTTATAAGCAACAGAAAACAAACTAATACAGTAAGATGTTCCAACGGTCTGCATTTCTTATCATGGTGAAGATACATGTTCCTCAGCATTTTCAGATTCATTGATCTTAGAGCTGGACAAAATGTGAGAGTCAGTTTAGAATTAAGCAAACAAGGTCCAGAAATAGGTAGACATTTGCTTGAATAAAGTGAATGCTGGTGGTAGACCTAAGGCAGGAAGTCATTTCCACATTCAGCACTTTTTTTTTTTTTTGAGACAGAGTTTCATTCTTGTTGCCCAGGGTGGAGTGCAATGGCACCGTCTTGGCTCACTGCAACCTCTGCCTCCAGAGTTCAAGCAATTTTCCTACCTCATCCTCCCAAGTAGCTGGGATTACAGGCACCCACCACCATGCCTGGCTATTTTTTTTTTTTTTTTTTTTTGGTATTTTTAATAGAGAAGGGATTTCACCATGTTGGTCAGGTTGGTCTCAAACATTCAGCTTTGCCTGTATATTACACACTTTTATTGATGGGAACCATACCATGCTGTGCTGAATTGAAAATTTAACAGGCAGAATCTACCTACATTCTAACCTTTCCATGTTTAAGTTTCTATCAGTGAGTCTGCTTTTTGATTGATTAATTCTCCAATTTGTTCAATAAGCCCCAGTGTTATTTTCAAGTACATTACAAAGGCTTGAGAGAATTTGTGTCAGCTTCTAGGTTTTTTCCCTTATTGTGATATGTGCCAGGTAAGAGTATTACCTCCTGGAGATGATCCTGCGTTTATTAATCCATTGTTCAAAACTACATTGTAAGTTGTGCCTGCTTAAAAATTTTTCATTTTCCATGACACTGAGAATAAAAAAGGTTATCCACAATATAAAGGTCAATCTCTCAGTTTTCTAATCCCTCAGAACAAAACAAAACAAAAAACATGTGCCAATAGATATTAAAATGTATTACAAAAATAATTGGATTCTCTTGTTTAGTTGTCATCTTCTGTCCATTAAATAGAAAGATTATTAGCAGAAACAAGTCTAGGTTCTAAGGAAGAAGCTGATTCAGGAACACTATTTGCCAACAAAATGCTTATTGCATGCAAAAATGAATTCATGTCTTTTCATTACAGCTTTAACTCTAAGGCTCATATTAATTAAGAATCACAGGAAACCATAAAAGTTATCACCTGTTTTCTCTGTAAAATTACTCAACACAATTTTATAACTACAAAAGAAATCATTCATTTTCTATTCAAAGTCACTCCTTTCCCTTCAGAATTCCACTCTCTTTTTAATGGAAAAAATAAGCAGCCCTAGGAAAAGTGGAATAATATTGGAAATAATTATGGTTACATATTAGCTGTGATCCTGTGGAATATTGTTCACAAATATTTGCAACTGCTTCCTGTGAAGCCAAGAATTGAACAAACTAAACTGCCTTGTGAAGTCGAACTTGGCCTTGTGACTGCCTTTGGCTGATGGATGGTTTTTTGGTGTTTGTTTTTGGTGTTTGTTTTTGATGTCTTTGTTGTTTTTCATCCCAAGGGCTTTGGAGCCAGTGCATGTTGGGCCACGTTCTCTCTGTCTGTCTTCCCTGCCTCTTGGGCTGTGACAGTAGGTGTCCAAATGAAGGCATGGAGAGCCTGGCTCCCTATGTTAGAATGATGAGCAGTTTCTACTTGCCAAAAAGCAAAGGTTCACCCTGAGCTAAAGCATTTTGAAAAAGCTTCAAAGGTGATTCTGATGGGCAAGATTGAGATCCCTATTAATTAATAAATGTTCAGTTCTCAGAGATTACTTTGCTTTTTAGTAGTATATGTGTCTCCACCATAAGGCTATTACTGAACTCTCACCTGTCAAAGCCCTCCTTCCGTAAGACTTTCAAAAGTTGTCCTAGAATCAATCACTTCTTCTCAGTTACGTTTATACTTCCTGTAATTTATTATAAATTACTCTTCATACATCCACCTTTTTTCAGAAGATTAAGGAATAGCTGCCACACCTTTTGCATGTAGGAGCTCCATACAATTAGGCATGCCACTTTTCTGATACAAAGTGGTATTTTGGGGGGGTTCGTTACAAAAAAAAAATAGCTTTTATTTCTCATTCACACAAAAACAGAATGGGAAACCCGTACAGATGAAAACAGACTAGGCTTTGCAGTGAGACACACTTGACTTTCAATTTTTTCCCTGCTACTAGATATTCGTTAATTTGCCTCTTAGACATTAGTTACCTTATATGTAAACCATGTTATGTCTTTGTATATATATCATGTAAGAATGTTGGGAGATACTTAACGGACAGATGGATGTGAAGGAATGGAAGCAAATGTTTTCTAAAACCTTTCAAAGTGCTGGGAAAAATAGAAGGCTTGATTTTTGTCTTTTAAAAAATCTTGGGCCGGGCGCGGTGGCTCAAGCCTGTAATCCCAGCACTTTGGGAGGCCGAGACGGGTGGATCACAAGGTCAGGAGATCGAGACCATCCTGGCTAATCCGGTGAAACCCCGTCTCTACTAAAAAATACAAAAAAAAAAACTAGCCGGGTGAGGTGGCGGGCGCCTGTAGTCCCAGCTACTCGGGAGGCTGAGGCAGGAGAATGGCGTGAACCCGGGAGGCGGAGCTTGCAGTGAGCTGAGATCCGGCCACTGCACTCCAGCCTGGGTGACAGAGCGAGACCCCGCCTCAAAAAAAAAAAAAAAAAAAAAAAATTTTGTGTTCTATAATTTTCAGTAAGAGGTAATATGATTAAAATAGACTGTCCTATGCATAGTAATAGGAAGTCTACATGTATCAGCGCTAATGCTTACAACAACCCTTCTACACAGATACTACATCATTTTATGAATGAGGAAACTGAAGCTTTAGGTTTCAGGGTCAAAATGCTGCAAAACACGAGATCTGTGAATCAAGTCCAGATCTCTCTTACTCCAAAGCTCATGTTCTTTTTATTAAACCATCTTCACTCTGTCAAGAAGCTTTCCTTAATTCTCATTGATATACTCTGACATACGCATGACACATATCTGCAGTTCTAGGAACTGCGTATGGAGTTTCACATAACCAACTTGTCATCCAGACAGGATCAGTCTTATTTCCACTTTTATATAAGGGGAAACTGAGGCTCACATAGTTTACATGGTATTTTAAGGCCATCCAGGTAGTGAATGACAGAGGCAGAGTATAAATACATGCTATATAGACTGAATGCACACCCATGAAGTCATCTCTTGGTCTCTTTTTTTTTCTGTTTACATCTATTCACAATTTCCTTCCCTTGCTCCTTATTGTCCAACAGCAATTCCATGTTCCTTTGAGTCCACTCTCCTTTCAATTATTTCTCACAACGTCTTCCCTTCCCTTTGGGACAATAAGAGGTTAGCGAGCTAGATCTGAGCAGAAACGGATTGCAGTTGTTGGCAGGTACCTGCTGAGCACCAAATCACCTGATCCCTCATCAGCCTGCTCTCAGCAGGCTCCACTTCAGCCTGCCTTGTGGATCCATTAAATGCAGGCAGCTGTATAAATTCTATTCTTTCGAAGGTAGAGCGTAGTTTCATGCACTGTTTAAACTGATCTTACAAATATAGCATCCGAAGGCTTATCATAGCATAGACTTTCTTTTGCTTGAGGACCAGATCTTTTTAGAAACTAAAGGTAAAAGAAGGATGGTTGGCACAGCAGGCACCCACAGGTACCAAGATGAATTCCCAGACATTCACTAAACCAGGCCAATGAAAACAATAGAGTTCCAATAGTCCTACTTCTTTTTATATATTATATAGAATATATATTATGGTTACCTATATGCATGATTGTGCTAAGTGTTTTCTATTATCATATTTCATACATGCAGCACTGTGATTTATTATATTTCTCCTCTTACAGATGGGGTAATTGAGAATGAGATTGATTATCTTACTGAAAACAGTAATAGGTCTTGTAAGGGGTGACTTTCTGCATTCTAGAATGTTTAGGCATTACATGCCATGGGAGCATAAAAGCACTGGATGTATGGAGGATTGAGAAAGGCCAATAGGTTCTAAAGTTCACTCTTTCCTGACTCTTACCTACTAAACTGCATCTGCCTATCAAAGTATAATACTATAAAATGATTCATGATTTCATGAATCAGTGATTTTATGGATTTGGTGAAACTGATTAAAATACTCTCACATTAACCTTTTTTCTCAGTAATCATCTGTCTCATTTTTACTAGAATAAAAATGAAATAGCTACATTATCCACCTATTCTAAGATTGTCTTAGCCACTCAGATAAGTTTTACTCAAAGCTCCATGACATTAGGAAAGAAAATAAGCTAAGTAGAGTATGGCTTATAATTTTTCTTTACGAAATGTACTTTTGCTTTCACTTTGATACATATTCACTTAAATGAGCTTTAAGGGTGATAATTTTCCTTCTCAAATGTCAGAATAGATTGAAGAAGATATTGATGTCTCACAGAAAACTGTCACAGATAAAGCTGTATTGAAAGATATTGTATACACTAGAAGCCAACATTAGGATTCTGATGATTTTCCATCTGAAATGGGTTGGACATTTGCAGGGCAGAGGAGCTCAGTCCAGTTGAAATTTCCACATGGGAACAAAAGCAGAGGAAAGATTATCTATGTTCTGTAGGCAGGGTGTGTCTGAAAGAATGTGCCAAGGAAATATTTCTGGGACATGTGGCTTTGCCTCTGATCCTGTTTGCTCAATGCATATTTTAGGGTACTACATGAGAAGGCACACCAGTGCAGAAGAGAGGCCCATGGGACCTGGACCAAGCATGGTCAGTGGCCCCTTGTATTAGTTCGTTTTCACATTGCTATGAAGAAATATCTGACACTGGGTAATTTATAAAGGAAAGAAATATTAATTGACTCATGGTTCCACATTGCTGGGGAGGCCTCAGGAGACTTACACTCATGGTGGAAGGCAAAGAAGAAGCAGGCACCTTCTTCAGAGAGTGGCATGATAGAGTGAGTGCAAGCAGGGGAAATGCCAGACACTTATACAATCATCAGATCCCACGAGACTCAATCAGTATCACCAGAAGAGCATAGGGAAAACTGCCCCCATGATCCAACTGGCCTCCACCAGGTCCTGCTCTTGCCATGTGAGAAATTATGGGGAATACAATTCAAGATGAGATCTGGGTGGGAACACAGAGCCAAATTATATCACCCCTTTTCTAATATTCCCCCTTTGTGTGGGAGTTTTAGTGTGTAAGTGTATGAAGACAGGTAGAATTTATATGTCTAATGTTGGGGACCATAAAAATGTTTATTGTAATGTGTGTCTGCTCTTTATCCACTGAATCCGCTGAGAGGAACAAGGGAAGAGCAAAACTGCTTCCAATCCTCCTCCACTCCTCAAACAACTTACCTCCAGTTATATGAAAACTATGCCAGGAATGAATCTTTTAAATTACAAGGAGATGGAAGGGCTATCTCTTTATAGTGTTCAACAGCTGTGGTGGCTAAATTGTTCACTCTGTAGCCATTTGGACTGAGTTTGGAATCTGAAGTCCATTTATTTAATGGGGGTATGAGGCATGGAGTCAGGGTTAACATGTGCAGTGCAAAATAAAAATATTTTTGTGAGTGTAAGGGAAAACAAACAACTTTATATACCATCTTCTATTCAGATGAAGAGCACCTAATGATGTTTTCTGACTTATTTTCTCTCCACTGAATACCTCCTGTGATTCAGATTGTTGAAGCACAATGTGACTTTTTCTTTTCTTTCTTTATTTATTGAGACCCTGGCCTTGGATAAATAGTTATTCTTGCCCTCTGTGTCTAACTTCCAGTGTGTCACTTACCCTATATTGCATTTCAGGAGCAGCATGAAATCATTGTAAGCCTGTGGGATTTGTAATTTTTAAAATCCTGGATTTAAGTAACATATGTGAATATTTATTCTTAAGATATTAGAGATAAAGCCATAAATTCCTATTTAATTCAATTGGCATAGTGATCAAATTCAATGAGACCATCCCTTCAATATTTTTATCAAATGTATTGGGGATATATAACCCCATTATCAAGATATGCATCACTTCCAAAGATTCTCCCATGCTCTTTATTTTCCCCATGTCCTTTTGTAGTTAACACTTACCCTCATACCATGTGTCTGGCAACCTAACAACCACTGAGATATTTTCATTTTCTTTAGTGCTGCCTTTTCCAAAAATTCATGTATGTGGAATCATCCAATGTGTGGTTTTTTGAGTCTAACTTCCTTCATTTAGCACTATGTGTTTGAGATTTTTCTATGTGTTACATATACTACTAGTTTTTTATCGTTGAGAAGTAGTCTGTTGTGTGATGCACTATGCGGGATATTACCAGTCTAAAAATATTTAGTTTATTTTCAGTTTGGAGTCATTAGGAACAAAGCCTTATTATGAAATTTCAAATAACAGATTTTGTGTATATACAAGTTTTTATAGTTTTCAGATAAATACCTTAAAATGACATTGCTAGTGCAAATGTTAACTATATGTTTAACATCATAATAAATTAACAAATTATTTTCTGAAGTGACTGTAACATGTTCCATGTTCATGAATGATGCATAAATGATCCAGTTTCTCTCTATCATCATCGGGACCAAACTGTGTCACACACACACACAAACACAACACTTATTTTAACTATGTAGTGGGTTCAGTTACAATCCCCCACAGCCATATCTCCCCAAGGCTTCAGAATGAGAACTTATTTGGAATCAGGGTACAGATGAAATTAACGTAAGATTCTCAAGATGAGTTCAATTTGGAATAGGTTGGGTACTAAAATCTGAC
This sequence comes from Macaca mulatta, assembly GCF_049350105.2. Taxonomy (NCBI): domain Eukaryota; kingdom Metazoa; phylum Chordata; class Mammalia; order Primates; family Cercopithecidae; genus Macaca; species Macaca mulatta. The sequence continues at coordinate 111,384,500 of NC_133418.1, forward strand.
AAGCCCTCATAAAGGAAAAATAAGGAGTAGCTGACAGAAACACACAGGGAGAGTGACCCTGTGTAGATGGAGGCAGAGATGGCACTAATGAGCTTACAAGCCAAAGACACCAAGAATTGCCAAAAACCACCTGAAGTCAGAAGGTGACATGACATGGATTCTACCTGAAAGCCTGCAGAAGGGAGTTTGCACTCTTGGCCTCTAGAACTCTGAAATAATACATTTCTGTTGTTTTAATCCATCCCATTTGAGGCCATTTGTTACGGCAGCCTTAGGAAACAAATACACTACTCGAACAGATAGGCAGTAGCATCTCTTTGTGATTTTAATTTACATTTTATGAAAGGCTAATGTTAAGCATGTATTTATATACTTATTTTATATATAAAATTTATGTATATATGTATATAGAGAGAGATGCTGTTCAAAGTTTTACCCTTTTTTATTGTTGAGTTTTGAATATTATTTATACATTCCATATACATATCTTTCATTGGTTATAGTTTCCAAATATTTTCCCCAGTGCATCGCTCATCCTTTTATTAAGACTGAATTTTTTGAATAGTAGAAGTTTTTAATTTGTTAAAGTCAAATTTGTCAATTTCTTATTGGTTTGTGTTTGTGTGTGTGTGTGTTTATGTGTGTGATGCCTAAGAAATTTTTGCCTAAACCAAGGTCACAAAATTACCTCTAGATATTATTCTGGAAAATTTATAAATTTAGGTAATGCATTTAGGTGTATGATCAATTTGAGATAATTTTTATATATGCTGTGTGTGTCTGTGTGTCAAGGTTTATGTTTTGCCTATAATTAGATGATTAAAGAATTACTCTATTATTATTTTTGGACTAAAATTTCCATGTTGCTACCTGTTTTCTGTTTGTTTCAAATGTCCTTTGACCAGTTTGCACTCTGCCTGCATTTGGATTGACTATATTTTACCCGATTATTAGTTTTCATTTATTCTTTTTAAAATCACTTTCTTTATTACTCACTTTTGTTTGGTTAGTTTGCTTTCTTTTGTTTTACCCTGGCTTTGTGGTTGCCCTAGGATTGACAATATAATTTTTGAATAAATCACATTCTATATTTTTGAAGAACAATGTACATTTGGTAAAGTTTAAACGAGGACGAAGCAAAACTAGATTTATTTATTTATTATTATTATTATTTCTTCCTTCGCTTGCTTCCTTGTTTCACCACTCACTTTATGGGTCAGAGTTCCAAAAAACAGATAAAGTCTTTTCAGTGTGCTTATTACTGAGCTAGGTAGTATGCTATTATAGATACAACCTTTTGAGGGAAAGCTTATATTTAATTAACTTGTTTTAGTATCTTCAACACATAGGATGTACTATGTGTCAGATAAATATATATTTAAATTTTCTGCAATTTGACAAAATAATTTTTATGTAACATCTATTATATATTTTACATATATATATACTATAAAGTGCACATACCAAAGTATACAGTTTTACAAGATCTGTGATCTATTTACACCTAGAATATCATCACCAAAATTATCCTAATGAACATATGTATGATGCCCAATAGTTTCTTCATGTCCCTTTGCAGCTCATCCATCCCTCACTATTCCATCTTCTTATTCCCAGAAATCTTCTAGCCTACTTTAAGTACTGATTTGTTTGCAGTTTTTAAAGCTTTACATAAAGAATCATGTACAATGTACTAATTATTTTTGGTGTGACTGTAAATACTTTTGGCCATTAAAAAAGATTGTTTTATTAATAAGTTGTAAGAGTTATTTTTATATTGTAGATACAAAGCCTTTGCCAGATACATTTTTCACATATTTTTTTCTCAGCCTGTAGTTTGCCTTTTTTACTTTTATAGTAGTGACATTTGAAGTGAAAAAGGTTTAATTTTGATGCAGCTTAATTTACAATTTATTCTTTTGTATTTTCTCTTCTGATGTAGTATCTAAGTAACTATTACCTAAGTCAATATCACAAAGATTTTCTTTTATGTTTTCTTCTAGAAATGTTATACATTTACATTTTCCATTTACGTTTTTAGGTTTTTGTTTTTGTGTGTGCGTGGAACAAGGTTTATTTCCTTGCACGTATTCTACCAGTACCATTGTTGAAACATATCAGATTCAATTGAATTGCCTTTGAAACAATTTAAATATAAATTGGCCATAATCTGATGGGTTATTTTTGGACTCTCTATCTCTTTCAATTATTTATATATATTTATAATTGTATTAAGTTCATATAGTCTTGATGGCTGTACCATTATACTGTATGTGTAACTCCTAGCAGATTTCCTACTTGTTCCCTGGGAGCTGACTTGTGCAGCTGCAGTCAGATGGCAGCTCTGTTGAGGCAGTCTAGTGGACCAGTCTAGCAGGGCTTTGCTCATATGTGTCATATGTAGCAGGGTGTTGGCCAGAGTTCCCTGACTCTTCACATGGCTCTTCAATGGAAAGCCCATAGTTCGTGAATGGTAGTTCCTGGGTTCCCAGTAGCAATAGAGGCCAACCCTCAATATGCAAATACTTTTAAAGTTTTACTTGTATCATATTTCTAATGCCTTCTGACCAAGGCAATTTGCATGGTCATGCCAAGATTCAAATGATGGAGAGAAAAATTTCACCTCTCTTTTGAGGAGTAGCAAAGTCACATCGGGAAGAACATACCTACATGCATGGGAAAAAACTGTGGCCATTTTTTTCACTCTACCACAATTCCATTGATTTATATTCCATTCAACATATGTTGGCCAATTTTGAACCATTCTTGTTTCCTACTTAATGTGAAAAAAACATACAGTATCATCTTTCAACCTTTCCTTTTTCTTTCATCCTGTCAATGTCTTCATTGTAAACCATACTAGCACATACCAAAAAAAAAAAAAAAATTGTAAGTGTGAAATCATTTCAAATGCTTATTCTGCACACTGGGAGAAAATAAGTTCTAGATTTATTTGGTACTGAAGTCATTAATACCAAAAAATTTCCATATTAATATTACTACTCACTCATTAATTTACTGTGTCAGTATGACTCTGTTACAGCTCTTATCTGCCAATAGTGATTAATCACTGAATGGCATGTATCTGTAACATTTGTTGACTATGAAATGTTTTCAGGAACATATGATTTACACATTTTAGGACAGTAGAACCAATATAATGTTGTTTAAAAATAGCATTTCTTAACTGCTGTATGACATCTATGAGTCTTCAACCCTATCATTCTGTCTCCCTTTCTTTTTTATTAATAACATTGCAGCACAGCTGAAGACATGTCATAATTTATCATTTATCTTGAATATAGAACATGGATTAAAACAATAAAATTAGTCACCTATACATATTGGCTTTCTTTTTTTTAACTTTTCAATTAGATTGACATCATTAGGAAAGACATTGACTATGAAGTACATCAAAATGAAGAACAAGTGGATATAGTTTCACATGAATTTAGTTTTATAAGTGGCTTATTAGGAAAGTGAGGTGGAAAAAGCAGTGGGAACGTGGAGGGCTATATTCTTTCTCTAGTTTGACTGCTAACTCATTATTTATCTCAGCAGGGTTACATCTCTCTAAGCCATAATTTCTTTCTCTATAAATCTATGAGTTGGGAGTAACAAGTTGATTTTCCCCAGGTATTAACAGAGCTACCTCTAGGGTTCACCACAATTGTAACTTGAGTTTCACTTCTGATTTTACATTTAACTTTAAAAAAGAAAACTGAATATTTTCACATGTGCGGATGCGTTCTTCATAAACTTTTTATACTTTGTGTTTGTTGTGGAGTGAATGGTGGATTAATCCCTTTTTTGAACGTGACAGATAGCCTTCTCTGCATTTTTTGCTTAATTAACATTGCCACTCTGCTATGGATTCAATTATATTCACTAAAAATGTACATACTGATGCTGTAATCTCCAAATGTGGTAGTTTAGAGATAGAATCTTTGGTAGATGAGGTTGTAAGTGTGGGGCCCTCATGACGGGATTGTTGCCCTTATAAGAAGAGACGCCAGAGAGCTTGATCGCTCTCTCCACCATGTAAGGGCAATGAGAAGGCAGCCAGATGCAAGCCAGGAAAAGAATCTGATCCTACTGGGCTTCTAACTTCCACAGTTCATCTTGGACTTCTAACCTTCAGAACTGTGAGAAATGAAATGATTGTTGTTTAAACTACCCAGTCAATGGTATTTGATATAGCAGCCTGAGCTGCCTAAGACATCTTTTTCTGACTGTAACAGAATAAAATCTTTTCTGCATCCTTTGCTTAATCAAATATTTTTAATATAGAGATTTTTAAATTTATGAGAGTTTTATTGATATTAGGCAACCAAAACAAAGCCACAAACTCACTAAGATGTTACAGGCTTTAAAAGACCCCATGAATTCCCTCCCCCATTCTCAAAATCACATATTCATTAAAAATGACCTTAATTTTCCATATCATTTTTGTTAAACACATGTTATCAGTTTCATTGTGTATATTTTTCACTGCATTAAAAAGTTCCTTTGGCCATTCTGTATGTCCACATATAAAATAGCCTGTGACAAAAATATTCTACACTGAGAATGTGAAACTTGAGAAAAGGAAAATAGCTGAGAGCAGTCTGAGATCTCCGAGGTATGCAGACCCAGAGAGACGTGGGTATGGGATTCAGTCATGCCCGCACCCCACACGCATGCCTAGGGGAAATTGTTTAAAGTCATTTTGTTCCTGACTGCCTCACTCAATATCTTCATGTTCTTAGAATTTATGATACAAAGAACAACGTTGAGCCAATCAATAGCTTATATTATTTTAACGTAAATCCTTGGTAAAAACCTCAGGAACTGACTCTTTTTTTTCCCTTTAAAAATCCACTTGTTACTGTTGCTAATCAGAGTGTATATTCAGGACAAATAGAATCTATGCTCTTGGGTTGCAGCCCTCAAACTTAGCCCAAGTAAAATCTCTGCTTATTAATAGATTAAATTTGACTCAGCAGGTTCCTTTGAGATGGGCGTTATCTGGCATCGTCAGCAGGATTCAGAGTGACTCATTCTCACCACCAGGTGCGGTGTTTCTCCCTGAAATCAGTGCTTGATACCAGCACGAACTCTGTGTCTTCAGAAGTCCCACTGGGTGTTTTGGGTAAGTTCTCCAGAATTAGGACCTCCCACACTTGGGTTGAAAATTTAGACTTTATTTGGCTGTTTTTCAAACCGTCTCTTTTCTTTAAGAGAGGACTTTGGTCTCTGTCTTTGGACATGAGCTTCAAGTAAAGAGCTCTGCAGAAAATGTGTTTTTGCTGCTGTGTCTCACAGCAGAGGTTCAGATCAAGGTTCTTCCACCTCTACCTCGGGATGGAGATTTAGGTCAAGGCTTTTCTGCCTCTGTCTCACAGCAGAGGTCCAGGTCAAAGGACTGGCAGTTACGCACAGATGCTTTTGTTTTATATGGCATGCTCTTAAGATTAGAACTCTTTCTATTGCTTAAAAATTCAGACCTATCGTTTTATTTGAGACCAATTCCTGTTAGTTTCTAACTGAAAAGTGTTCCCTCTTTTTGCTCTTCCAAAAACGTATACTATGAAGATCTGGTCCTCATACACTGAGCACACTATTGACCCCTGGAAGTTAGAGACAGTCCGAGATAAGTTACACTTTCACCCTAAACACACTCCCAACCTTGAAAAGTTCCTAAATTAGGGAAAGTCAAGCGTCAAGCATCAAAATTAGAGTACCCCTTTTAGAAACACCAGCTGGATTTATGTGTAACACTCATGGGGCATCCTCTTGTAAAGGCCTAGGAAAGTGGACCCGCCTAATTTAGTGATACAGAAGGTAGAAATTATTTAGGCAGATAGGGCAACAGAGTTCTTCGCAGAGCTTCCCTTCTAACAAAAAGGAGCCCCCCAAATCATTCCTTTTCTAATGAAGATCAGCCTGAAACATAGAGCTGCAAACACAGATAATCAAGAGAGAAGCTTGCAGGGGCGAATGCTGGCAGAGGCCCTGATAGAAAAGGGCCACCTGAGGACCGAGCACGTCCAACACGGAGGCTCCATCTTCCCTTTTCTTGTTACCATGTGTGCGATAAAGAAACAGGCAACATGGCGCAGCTCAGGCAGAGGACCCGCCTGCATAATAAAAAATTAGGGCGGGGGTGGCCAGAAATTCGCACCCTGTGCAGATGGCACACCTAATCCCAACCAGTTTTTCATGATCTATGCAAATGGCACCCCTGGTCCAACCAATCTTTCACACCCTATGTAAATCAAACACTGCCTCCTCACCAGGCACCTATAAATCCCCCTGCATTTCGCCATGGATCCGGCAACCCCTTTTTCTGGGACCCCTCTCTGCAACAGAGTGCTCTTCTCTTTCTTTTGCCTATTAAACTTCTACTCTCAACCTGACACTTTGTGTATCTGCATCCTAGATTTCTGTGACTGAGACAACAGATCTCGGGTGTTAACTCCACAACCAGCCCGTTTCACTGGAACGATCAGCAGTAGGTAAAATAAGAATCCTTTGCTATGTCTAAAAGAATCCATTTGCTCACACAATTGGAAAAAGAAAAAGAAAAAAAAGCTGGTTTTAGCACCACACATACTGAATCAGAGAAGTAGTTTGTTTTTCTTGAATTAAGTCTCGTAATAAGAGATTTAAAAAGATTCTTTCTTAGAGCTCTAGGGTCAGAAGTGAGCTTAACTAAAAGCTGACATTTAGGCTATAATTTTAAAAAATAAGAATTTAAAAGGGCTTTCTGCATTTTCTTCTTTTGGTTCCTGTTTTGGGGGATTTTTTTCAGTTGACTGAAACTCTTTTAAAAGGTGTTTGATCCGTCTGGTTACTTCCTATCTTGTTGGCATAATTTTTGCTGAGAAAAATGTAAAACATCATTTGCCTTTTAGAAAGCTTAACATGCCCCCAAATTGGTTCCTATAAGACTAATTCTTCTGTTTCTTTTCACTTCTGATCCTTTCTTTCACTACTTTTGATACCACAAATAATAGTAATAATAATAATTTAATAAGATATACTATATTATTAATATATATAAATATATATTATATATAATATTATATATAATATATTATATTAATATATATTAATATATTAATATATATTATATTAATATATATTAATATATTAATATATATTATAGTATATCTCTAGAGGAGATATACTATATACTATTATGTCTTTCAACATTGTATGATATTCCTAAAATTATGATGTGTTAACATACATTGTCAGACATAAATATGGTTATTATGTTACATTGTCGTTTGCCACAGACATAACCAAATTTCCTTGTCAATTGCGTTTTTAACCATGACTAGTCTAAGTCTTTTGTCATCCACAGACAACTATTGTTTTACTTGGATTCTTCTCAGAAAGTGGTTTACAACTGACAACAGTTCAAAATTTGCTTTTTTTTTTAAGACAATTCATGGAAAGAACCCTGACAAGTACTCTTGAATACAGGTTTCTGATAACTTTGGAGATTGTATTATTAGACTAAGCAAAAACTTTGAGAACTCTCATAAACTGATGTGTTCATGAAGATTTCTAACTCAACATCAAGCAGAACAAGAATTTATTATGTGGGACTGAACTGATAGAAAAAGAAGACTGAAATGATTTTTAGGACTTTGTGTTTAAAACATTGCTGATTCTTTTTATAACTGTTGTGCAGAGTAAATGAAACTTTTTTGAGCTATTTATAGCTTATAGAATGGGGTGAAATATACATGTGTGAACAAAATTCTCTATAAGTTATTTCTGCAAAATTTAAAATCCTTTTATGAATACTCTTACGTTATGGTAACCGTAAAATAAGATACACTAGATACAATGATTATTATACTAAGGCTACGACCAAAATGGCATATTTTTGGATATTACTAGACTGCTTTAAAAAATTAAGATTGACTTTATAGATTCAATAAAAAGTCCTCGGAGAGATTGGCCTGGTACTTCATCTACACAGTTCCCTTTCAAAAATTCTGACCTTGCAGTAAGTAAAGAACGTCTATACCTGACAGGCCCAGGAAACTCAAGATATCTTGGGGACCTTGAGAAGGGAAAAATTTACTCAATTTGTACAGGTATTACAGGCACATTCTAATTGTGAATCTTTGACTTGGCTTCCTAGCCTGGAGACTTATGAAAGCCTAATCTGAAATTCCTTAAGAAAGTTTCAGCAAAACCAATTTAAAAGAGCCTATACGGTAATAGCTATTCTTGTGTTTTTTGAAAATAATCAGGTCCAGTGTAACACTAAAACTTACTTTGCAAGTAAATTGGTCCTACTAAGATTTGTCCTGGGTATAAATGGGAAACTGGAGAGATAAAAATTATGGCTCAGAGAAAAATTATAGCATACCTGTTACTAGATTCCAGCCCTGACCACTGTTTTCGAGTTTTTGTAATTTTCCAACAATTTGGACTGAATCCCCAATGAAACAGGTTTTTGATTATGTATTTATCAGTTTTACTTCTTCTGAGAAAACCAAAAGCATGAAATTCTGAAGACTGGAGATGACTCAACAAGCAATGACAGTTCTATAAATCAATGACTTGACTGAGGATTATCCAAGAATGAGCCTTCCCAGTGCCAAGGGATGAAGGCCTAAGAGACTGATCATCACTGCTTCCATGGGAATATTTTTTATAAACAGGAGAAATGAGGAAAGAAAAATAGTTCAGAGCAGTCTGAAGTCTGCAAGGTATGCAGGCCCAGAGAGACATGAGTATGGGACTTTAGTCATACTCCGATGCCACACTATGCCTAGGAAAAGTTATTTAGTTTTTGTGCTCCTGACCAGCTGCCTCGCCCATTATCTTCAGGTTCCTAGAATTTGTGACACAAAGAACAATGTATAACCTATCAACAGCTGATGTTATTTTAATGTAAATTTTTGGTAAACAACTCAGGAACTGCCTCTTCTTTCCCTTTACTTCCCTAGTTACTTACAAGCAACACTTGTTACATTGCTGATCTGAGTGTATATTCAGGATAAATAGAATCTATGCTCCTGGGTTGCAGACCTCAAGCTTGGTCCAAATAAATTCTCTGCTTACATTGTTTGCCTCAGCTGCTGCCTTTTTTTATCAAAAAAATACATGGAGGTAAATGCTCTCTTGAAGTATTTTAAAGATTAATCTTGACTGGTTCCCATGTCAAGAGAAGAAAACTTCAAAAAAAAAAAAAAGAAAGAAAGAAAAGAAAAGAAAAAAACTGCATAGAGGTGCTATATTCTCACTGCTGAGTTGCTGGTAAGTTTTCATTTTTAACAAGGTCCGTGTCACACTGAAAGGTTGGAAGTTCTAGCTTGAAGATGTAGTATATGGCAGTTTTATTAAGGAGACTGAAGAAAAGCTTAAAGGGATAAGCAAGAACCCGTGGTTAGCAAAGAATTTATTATGAATCTGAACATTTTTAACACAAAATATTAAAATTCAGAAATATGTGCCAAAGCTGTCAAGTTAGAATTAAGCCTTATATGAGAATCCAAATGACTAGAGTCAGAGGCCCTTCATACTGAAAGCATCATTACAAGTTGGAGTTCATGCGATAGTAAAGTCCAGAGATACAGATGAAGGAAATGAACTTTCCCAAGTGTATACACTAAGCCTCGGACATAGCTAGGTTGAAGCATGAAAGTGATGATACATGTTATCACAGGGAAATACAGTAGAGTTTTAGACCCTTTTCTCCTAAAAGGGAGTCTTGGAGTCTGCAAAACTTAGCTAACCTATGAACAACTGGTGTTCTGCATATCAGTGAATAATTTTATCACTCCCCTGTTTAGCTATTAAAAGCTTCATAGACAAAATGCTTGACTATCTACTTTCTGTATTTCTACATTAGTTGCATTCCTATTTGCTTTATGTTTGTGTAATAAAAGAGTCATTTTGAAGATTTTGCCAAAACAAAGAAAAGATTTCCTAAATATTTCCACTTAAAAATGACATAAACCCATAAAATGCAAACGTAATAATCAATTTGACTATTAACTAAAATTAATTAACTTTCTTCTAGGAGTTCTACTGCAGGTAAGTTCTTATTTCTGTCTCTTAGCGCTTCCTACCTTAAGCCTGAACATAAAGAAAGGCTTAAGTATGGATTTGGCCTGACTTAATTAAAGTTTATGTATAATGCAATATATTGATGAAATGAGTTACTTGGTCTTCTGGCAAATGAAGATATTTGTCAAAACAGATAATTTGCAAATTTATATATAGAGAAATGAAGCACAAACTTTATGAAGAGAAGCATATTTAAGATAATTTTTCACAAATTACTTATTTTATAAAATGTTTTTGTTCTGCCCTACTTTTTAACTTTCTCCGCATCATTACTAGTGTCTTAGAACAATAGTAGGTGTATATGCAGTACCATTTATACAGAAAGGAGTTGTTATTAATGAAATCTTTCACCCTGCCTCACTTTCAGGTGTGGTTTTGGGTGAATTCCCTAAAAGCCAGTTCAGAATTGTCATTAAGAACTGCAACCTTACTCTAGGCACAGAAAGGGATCTCAAAGATGCTAGAACTTCTTCTTAAATATATGTGTGTAATGTTCGGAAAGTCACATCAAATTAGTGGGCTTCATCTTTCACTTCTAAAAAAATAAAGAATTAGATTATCAGGAAAATCTTTGCTGGTACTAATATTCTGCAAAATTTACTTAGAGGGACATTTCCTCTTAAGGAGAAATAATTGACCTTTCTAGGAGGGGCACGTTTGTACAAATAGGATGCATTCACTTTTTCATTTAATTTCTCTCTGAATGCTGCACAGGTTTTTACAGATGAGGTCACTCAAGCTCAGAGAGCTTCAATAGCTAGCAATCTACTCCGAAGCCATGCCTTGATCTCTACATTGGAAAAAAATCAGCACATTTTTCTCCTAGCAACATGAAGATCAGGGTATATAACGGAGCTATGAGAGACACTAAATGTATCAAAATTATTATAATTAGTAACATTTACAGATGAACTGTTAAAAACGCTTTTTACTTTACCAGTTCCTGTCATAAGTGATATCCTATTTGATCTTCACGCAGTTGTTATGGATTGTAAACCTGAACAGACCTAGAGTTTTCAGTTGAGTATTTCTGAATCAGGAGATTTTCTGAATCAGGGGTTGGATTCAGAAAGACAAAATACTAGGTCCGCTGCTCACCAGATCTAAAATTTGGTCAAAATGCTCATTTCCTAACTTGTGACGTTTTCATTTTACTTTATCTACAATTCTGTTGTAATCACCATTTTATAATTTGATATTCAGTGTTATATTTGAGTATCTTTTCAATCAATCTATTTTGTGTCATTAAGAAGAAAAAAACTTTGTGTCACTGACAAATAATAATTTAAAATAAACATGTATTCAAAGTATCATAAATACATGTTCTGTTAGGTTATATTTGGATTCTCTACATGAGTGATCTGGAAACTGAAGCACCCAAAGGACTAGTTGCAGTGGATCACACAAGGAGTACCAGAGACAGATTAAAAGCACAATTATTCTTTTGATAATAATGGAGAAATTGCATTGCCTCTTCTATGTCACATATACTTTTTATGTAAGTCCCATTGTTAATCTTTGTGCTTTTTTTGTACACTGGGCATTAAGGAGGATTACATTTCTAATACTACTCTTTATGATTAAAGGTAAATAATAATTATGCTTGTTACTTCTATGAGCACAGGTAGAGAACAGCAATCACCTGGAAGTATATTTTTATGATTATGGGAGGAATCCTTTAGAGAACTTATTCTTTTTCAGTAGGCAAATATAAGACAAATAGGTAAATAGTTGCTTGGGTGGAAGGATGTAATTGATTTTCTGTGGCTTGGACAATACTGCCATTCTTGAGATCCTTGAGTATACATGCCGTAGAGTGAAAATAGACCAGTTTACATAAGGAGCACCAGGACTTCGAGAAGAGACCAAGATCCCAATCCTTCTACCCTGAGATTCCATGTTATAGAAAGCTGTTTGTATAAACAGCTGTCTTTGTAAACAGCATGACCTATAGTTGATCTGCAGAGAGAAAAAGATAACAAGAGTCTGAAAAAAGAACTTAGTAAGAGAAAAATTTTAGTTGGTACCTATGCTAAGCAGAAAGGACTACTGAGAAATGGCTGATTGGAATGAAGTTAGAATAAAGGTTCAACTTGGAATGGTGCTGAGGAACATACTGAGTATATCAAAGAGCTATGAACTTGAAGCCCAGCAGGAGGAAACATAATGTTGCCAGGAGGAATTTGTACTTAAATATTATTATTGAAACAGAGGACATAGTAAATGGTGTGGAACCAACCAGTCTTCTAAATAGCACCTAGTAGCAGCATCTAAAGCAGTTAGAGTAATGGTTGACTTACCGTAATCAGTAAAGGTTAGAGTTGACTTAAGATGTTATTGGGAGAAGGAAGATTCCCTGTTAATCAGAGAAAATGAATGCTTGTGTGTCATTTATAAACATGTGGGAGATATGAAAGCATCTGTGTTTAAAGATAATTAAGCATTTCCTATAGTTGGCATTAGTCATGACAGGGCAGGCACTACAGAGACACAGGTGCCACTGGGATTAGAGATAGTTTGTTACTATCATTTTGAATGAAAAACTCTTTTCACACCTAGGTAGGGTAGAGACTATTGGGAGGTTCTTCTTGCATCAGTATGAATACACTGGTCACCTCTGCACCTGGCATTCACAAGGAAATCTTGGTATAGAGTAGACTTAGTCTTTGCCTTTAAGAGATTTACTTCTCCAAGGTTAAGCGATGCTGATAGAAATCATGATTAGTGGTATGAAAAAGTCATTTGAAATAATCAGAGGGAAAATACATGGAATTTTGAAGAAGGAAAAGATTCCATTTGACTAGTATGATGAAAAGCCTCAATAGAAGGAGTTAAGACTGAGGAAATCCATGAATGAGGCATGGAATTTTAATGAACCATGAGAACAAAACTTGTGTTCTTGCCTCTTTTTTTCCTCTTGGGAGCCAAAGATAGAACAGCGTTTTCACTATATTCTTTGCAGAAATGCTTTTGTAGAACACGAATGTTTATTTGGCAAAAAGAAATATGTAACATATAAGTATTAATTCATACAGAGAGAAACTGCCTTATTCTACAGAAACCAAGGTATTGTTTCTTTGCGTAGGGCAATTATTTTTCCTTGAAAAGCAAACTACCTTTTAAAAATGAGGCAGTAAGTTTTAGTGTCATCTTAAGCAGAATATTATGGCTTTAAAAATGTCTTAGAATCAAATTCAAGGCTATGGTGTTCAGTAGTTGTTAATTTCACTTCACTGAAATGGGTTTTCTTTATTACAAGACATTGAAAGAAAAAACCCAAAAAGGCAGAACGGTGCTTTTCCTATTGATAAGGAAGAATCATCCCTCTGATTTGCTGCTTTATTTATCTTGTGAATATCTGAGCTCTCCTCTGGTTGAATATTTATTTATTTATAGATGAATTTTATTTTTCATTCAGAGCACCGAGAATAACTAGTTAAAAGGAGCTCAGCATAAAGAATTGAAGTCTTTTGTGTATATGTTTTTCCCTTGCACTGACTGTAAAAGCAGAACGGTTGCAATTGTTACTTCCTTTCTTTTCTTTTTGTCTGCATCAGTTTTGTTCCAGGCCTGTGCTTTTCAGGAAGACATAACAATGCTAGATGTAGGTGTAATAAACTACACAAATGAATGCCTCCGTAATCATGTTATATTTTGGTTTAAATATTCTGCGCCACTGCTTGACATTGTTAACTTTTTTGAATAAATGTTTAATGAAATTCTTCTTTACTAATTTAAATCCAAATTCAGAATAATATATTCTGTGAAATTACAGGTCTATGAATCAGGTGCATGTTGTCACAGCATTTTCTAACCACACATTAAAAAAATAAAACCTTTATGCCCAAAAGTCAGCGACAGTTATCCCTAAAGCTGAATGTTCCCATATCAAATGACAAAGTCCAAAGTGGCCTAAGTAACTACATATCAAACACTGAAGAATATTTGAAGTATTTTTGCTGTTTTATTTTTGTCCCCCTCTCCCAAATGTTATTCAGGTATAACATTACAACTGAGGGGTAAACAATCATTAGTTTGTTTCGCCAAATTCTGATAAGGAGATAATCTAATGTAGCTGGACCTGAAATAATCCACCTATCAAACTTGGCCTGAGATTCACTGATAGGTCAACAATGTAAAGAGAGATAGTGGATATGAGGTGATTCCACTAGACATTAATTTTAAATAGAGTTATACATCACCTGCCTACGTTGTAAGTAGTATTAAGGACTCAATAGAGGACACTTTATTTAGAAAGATTTACAGCAAAATTCTAAATTTTGCTACTTAAGAAGAATTAGAACATTTATTGCACTGTGATATTAAAAGAATTTTTTAGTGATCATATCTTCACTTTTCATCTCATATCTTAGAACACTCAGAGCAAAATTTAACAGCTGCAGTCAGTAACTGTGAATTCAGGCAGACTTATTTATGATTACCTTTTTTTATTGATCTAGGCTATAAGCTCTTGAGTAGCTTTTGCATGGTCCAGGCTTGTTTATTATTTTTACCTTTTATAAATCATATACATATATAATATATATCACATATAGTATACATATTTTATATATACACACACATATAGTATATATAAGTGGAAAACTGGAGTTTATTAATCAAATCAGTCTCCCACAGAATTTGGAGACGGGGAATTTTTAAGGATAATTTGGCAGGCAGGGGACTAGGGAATGCGTACTACTGATTGGTTGGGGTGAAATCACAGGGGTGTGGAAAGCAGTCCTTGTTTGCTGAGTCAGCCCAATATGAGGGTCCAAAAAAGTCATTTTATCTATTTTTATCTATGAGTAGTTGGGGAAGTTACAAATCTTATGACTTCCAGAATAATGGCTGGTTATCATGTAACTAAACCGATATCTTAGCAGAATCCAAGCCCCTCTCATAATCCTAACATTATGGCCTTTCATTAGTATTACAATGGCAGTTTTGGTCCCAAATATGGAAGGAGTGGTTTTGGGAAAGGTTATTATCATCCTTCCTCTAAGGTTAAACTACAAACAAAATTCCTCCCAAATTTAGCTTAACCTATACCCAGAAATGAAGGAGGACAGCTTGGAGGTTAGAAGCAAGATGGAGTCAACAATGTCAAAACAATATTCAGGGGGAAAAAACAATAATAGAAATATAGCATTTGTGGAATAATATCTGCTAGTGATTTAATTTAAATTAAATTCATTTAGATTAATTAAAAATTTAAAAAAATTAAATCAATTAAAATAATATCTGCTAGTGATTTTACCTAAATTAACTAATTTAATCCTGAAAGTAATACAATGATAACAGAGTTAGTAGATTTTAGAGATAAAGAGCTCAACCTTGAGAGAAGTTAACAGTTTCCTAATGTCCCTTTGTTACCCTGATTCAACCAAAGTCTCTAAATGCTAAACAGATGCTCTTCCCACCCCATCCCCATTGAGCAGGCTTCAGTCAATACGTGGGGGACAGTGGAGCAAATACACAAACTTAAGTGCTCACCAGTATAGTGTCCAAATATATGGTGTCATAATCACCTCCCCTAATAATTCCTGTTACTGTTTCACAGTGGCCTTTTTCTAAAGAGACATTTGGATTAAACTTTCATTATATCTGATGACCTCCATGTACTGTGAAAATAAACAGGAGAGGAAGAAAAGTGTGAAGGATGAGAGAAGTCAGAGGATAGCCATGGGCATGAGAAGCCAAACGATGGGAAACAACTATCTCACCTAAATGGAGTCAAGTTCCTGGCCCAGGAGGAAGCTGCATTGTCCCAGAGGAAAAATTAATTTGTTTTCCTGCATGCCTCTGAGGGCTTTCACTACAGAAGTCGGCCTCTTGGAAATTCTTTCTTCCTTTCTCCCTCATTCTATTACTGTGTCTTATAGCTGTGGTCCTACCTAATCAGGTCACCCAATGCCTAAAGCACAGAAAGTTTATAATGCTGAAAAGGGAGCAAATTATCTCATCTTATTTGTTATCTCTGAGACTAATTAGTATGCAAAATGACCATTTTCCCTGAAATCTACTTTTTTCATTATCTGTGGAATGACAGAGACACCTCAAGGAAGACAACTTAGTTCGACCACCCGCTTTATCCTTTGGATACCTATGGATAAGACATGTCAGCAATGCACATTCTCCCAAAGTTATTTGAGCTGGCTGGCAGGCCATTTATAGAGCAGGTCATTTACATAAGCAAGAGCAGTGTAAAGTCGGGTGAAATCAAAAAAACCTTCTATAGTTTGGCATAGAAATTAAAACAAACAAACAAAAGCCTCCTTTAGCACTGGTTAGAATACCCATGGATTTGAAGTCTTGTTGATGCAGAGGGTACACAACGACAGGATTACTGCTGAACAAAAGCATTCGAAATGTGCTTTTTAAAGAAATCTGTATTTCTAGATTCTCTTAAAAAAACTGGAAGATTTGACATAACTATCCCATATTTCAACATGATATAATTTCACTTGAACTTGGACCTGACATCGGATGTCTCTTTAGATTGGTCATGATATCTTCAGTTTTTTGTAGTCCCTACTATACATAAAATATAATCATAGCTATTTAAACTTTGCTTGCTTCTCTCAGTTATGTTAAGTACTAATTCTTGTGCCGCAGGAATTTGCTAATTCTTCCTTCAGGAAAATGCCAAAAGCAGATTAAAGCATTAGTGTGAAAATGTTAAGTGCTGTGTTTTAATGGATTTTGAATGAGACACATAATCTAACTTTTTTCTTTCATCTGTAAAAACAACTCTGTGGGTTAGTCATTGTACGAGGCAATAAAAATTTATTCTATTTAATTTCCATACAGACAGTTCAAGATTTCTGTTATCCACATTTTCTGATGGAAAAATTAAATGTGAGAAAATTTTTAAAAATTCCAAGGTTAGATAACAATTAGAGTTCAAACACAGATCATTCTTGCTCCTGTGACTTATCCAGAAGACCAAAATTTGAATCATAGCTCTATATTTACTCCAGAGAAAACCCTGCAAAAACACCATTTATCAAGAGTGTCATGAGATTCTGACAGAGAGTACCTCCCAGGCAATATGAGTTACGCAAACCCTCTGAGACTCAATTCCTTCGATTATTTTTTCCAGAGTAATATTCTCCTGTAGTTCTTCTCATTTTCAAACTTCAAAACACCTTGCTATGTATTTTCTCCCAGAAACTTCTTAAACATGTATGGATCCTTCATTTATGCTCATACTTTTTCTTCATCCTGATCAGTTTCTCCCTTGCTTCAACTGTACTCTCAGAAGTCTCTGAACTACATGAAGACATTAAACTATTCTTGATGTTTAGTGTCATGATTGTTCTGACACAGCATTCATCACATTTTATTAGAGCTAGTTGTTTATGTTTTTGTGTATTTTACCAGATTTCGAATTACCCACAGTAGCATTTTGTCCTGTTTTTTTAACTCCCAGGAGTTACAAAAGCAAATGACAATTAAGAATTTTTAAATTAAATTGGTAGACTGAAGAAAGAAGCATATCAATAAAATAATATATATATAATTTTATATTAGTTTGAGAATTATTTTTCTAACTACATCTTTCATCTTCATTAGACTTTTTTTTCAATATCCGAGAGCCAAAATAGTTTAGTATATTTGAAATAATCAAATTTTTAGGTTGCTAAATAAGACAAAAATTGGTGAGACTAAGATATATAATGAGGCTGATACTCTGAAAGATATACTAATGGAATATAAATACTTTTTAACTATTTAGAATCTGGAGGCAGGAAGAATACTGATTTTTCTGCCAAGCACACAAATTTGGATTTTTACGATAAATGACTGAAGAAATTCATTTATCAAAGATATTGCGATATAAAAGATGTATAAGATCTGATTTCATATGTTTATCTCAACTTTTTTATAGGTTAAAGAGACATTTATTGAGCATATACAATGTCCTTTGTATCAAGACTATGGAAATGAAAGACCAAAGACATGATTTCTGTTATTCAGTGACCAAGATTGATAAGTGAACAGGACATTGTAATAAAACATCAAAAGTGATATAACAGTGATAGTCTATGAATTATCTCTGTGTCCTTTGGCAAGCCATGTGATTTACTGGTTTTGATGGCTTCATCTGTAAAACAAGTTACGTGAATTAAGTACAATTTAGAGATTCTTCTAGCTCTGGTATTTATAAACATTTCTGTGAAAGAATAGTCTAATGTCTTTACATTTAAACATGTCTAGATATATTACGTAAGTCCACGATTCCAAAACTATGTGTTGAAGCATCCTGCAGTACCGTAGAGATAACTCTGAGACAGTTTAAATTTTTTGAAACAAGAGAAGAGATATTGAGTGTATTTTGAAAGCTATGTGAACTAGCAGCTTGAGATATTTCACAGTTTGCACATTAGATCCCATTGCACTCCTTTCATGAATGTGATATTTGTGTGAAGCTGGGATTTTAGTGGATGTTGGAATTAGAAGCAAACACCAGTATAAAGCAAGAAAATCACTGTGGAACAGAAAATGAGGGTGGTGGTGTCCAATCTGGTTCCAGGTTTTAGAGGCAGTACAGTACCCAAAAATCACTTTTACTAGTAAGTAATTGTAATTAAGAAGGAAAGGATTTTTGAAAATCATTTAACATATATAACATACGTATTTTGATTATTCCAATTTAGGATATACGTATTTAGGTTGTTTGAAACTTTTTAATACATATATTGAAATTGTTTGGTACTTCTGTTGGCCTAAAGCATGCCATGAAAAAATTACTGTGATGCAAGGAGCACAGTGAAATGAGACAACTTGAAAATATCTAGGGTAAATCATTTCAAATAGGTTTCTCAGTTATAAGCGAAGTGGGTATAACATTGCTGATCAGAACTATGTAGGAGTCAAACTTTCATTCAATAGATTAAAAAAATTTATACTGAGAAAAGACATTATATTTTTTTCCTAGAGTCACATAGCTGGTTAATGATGGGTTGTTCTATCTCTCCATTTTGTCTGTTCTAATGGTACACAGATAGGCTAATCATCCTTCTACAATCCTTTTACAAAATACATATTTCTACAAAAAGGTTAAATAGAAAAGAAACACCAGCTGCTAAATAATTTCCATAATTACGGAAATTAGGTGTGAGCACCATTCTCTTGGTAAATTGCCAATATGTCCAGCTGGTAGAAACAATTGGCCAGCTATGCATGAAGAGGACAGTGTTAATTTTTACATAAGACATAGAAATGATGATTTTATGTAAATATACAATTTTTTACACATGTATTCTCTTGTCTGATTTCTTTTTCATTTTTAAAAAATGTCACCTACCCATTGAAGTAAACAGAGAATACAGAAATAATGAAAAAAGATTACAAGCAATCTGTCATTTAATCACTCCTATACATTGATATCTTGAGGTATACCATTTAATACTTATTGCTTCCTATTAATGAACATTTAAAAATTATTGCAATCACAATGGATGTAAAATTGGTTATTAGTCTAATCCTCACCATAGCCAATTTCCATAAAGTAGGTAATCTTTATAAAAAATATTTTAATTATAGCATGTTGTTCCAATAAGCAGAATTACCATAAGCTTTTCAAAAATAATTGAACATTGTAATTTTCTTCAAAAATTTCACTATCATACCCAATTCAGTTAAAATGATGGATACATAGACATATTTGGTTTATTGTCTTCAAAATCTACATGAACCTGACAGTGAAATAATAAAAAAAGACGTAACCTCAAAACAAAATAAATAAAGGGAATGATATAAGCAGTGAAGACAGACAAGAACATTTTGGAAACTGTAAGATGAATGGGTGATTTACACTTTGTTTATGAGGGTTGAACTTCAATTATAGGTAGGGTCTACATATCCCTGAAAAATTTAGAAATGTACTTTCTCAATATTTTGAATAAAAGTAAGTTTAAATGTAGGATAAAAGGGACCCAAAAGGACAGTAGTGATATACCTTACGAAAAACAGGGGGCTCAGCAAAGTCTGCAGAAACAATTTTGAGTCACGATTTTCCTCTTCCACATTTTGTTCTCAGGACACTAACAGCCAAACTTATAGACCCCTCCCACCAGTAAGGACAGTGGATTACTTGCTCTGATCCAATTCAGTAGCCCCGCATAAAACAGCTATAGGTAGTCTCTAAGATGGTGCCATGGAAACATCCAGGTTGGCACCTCATACTGTGTCTGGAATTGGTGGGTTCTTGGTCTCACTGACTTCAAGAATGAAACCACGGACCCTCGTGGTGAGTGTTACAGTTCTTAAAGATGGTGTGTCTGGAGTTTGTTCCTTCAGATGTTCAGATCTGTCTGGAGTTTTTTCCTTTTGGTGGGTTTGTGGTCTCCCTGGCTTCAGGAGTGAAGCTGCAGACCTTCCCAGTGTGCGTTACAGCTCATAAAGGTGGCGCAGACCCAGAGAGTAAACAGCAGCAAGATTTATCGCAGAGCAAAAGAACTAGCCTTCCACACTGTGGAAGGGGGAACTCCAATGGGTTGCCATTGCTGGCTAGGGCAGCCTGCTTTTATTCCCTTATCTGACCCCACCCACCTCCTGCTGATTGTTCCTTCTTACAGTGAGCTGATTGGTCCGTTTTACAGAGAGCTGATTGGTCCGTTTTGACAGAGTGCTGATAGGTGCGTTTACAATCCCTGAGCTAGACAAAGAGTGCTGATTGGTGCATTTACAATCCTCTAGCTAGATACAAAAGTTCTCCAAGTTCCCACCAGATGAGCTAAATACAGAGTGCTGATTGGTGCATCCACAAACCCCGAGCTAGACACAGAGTGCTGATTGGTGCATTTACAATCCTCCAGCTAGACATAAAAGTTCTCCAAATCCCCAGCTAACTAAGGAGGCCAGCTGGCTTCCCGTAGTGGATCCCGCCCCTGGCCATGAAGGGAGCTGCCTGCCAGTCACATGCGGTGCGCCTGCACTCCTCAGCCCTTGGGCGGTGGATGGGACTAGGCACCGCAGAGCAGGAGGCAGCACCCCTTGGGGAGGCTCCGGCTTCGGGGGAGACCAGGGCGGGAGGGCAGGGAGGGGAGGTGAGAGTCTCAAGGTTTGAGGCTTCAGGCTCGGGCATGGCAGGCTGTAAGTCCTGGGAGGCAGCTGAGGCCTGGCAAGAATTCCAACGCTGTGCGGGTGGGCAGGCACTGCTGGGGGACCCAGAACACCCTCTGCAGCTGCTGGCCTGAGTGCTAAGCTCCTCATTGCCTGGGGCCAGCAGCGCCTGCCTGCTGCTCCCAGTACAGGGCCTCCGAGCCCATGCCCACCCGGAACTCATGCTGGCCTGTGAGCACAGTGAACAGCCCCAGTTCCCGCAGGGGCCTCTCCCTCCACACCTCCCCACAAGCAGAGGGAACCCTCTCCAGCCTCCGCCAGCCCAGAGAGGGGCTCCCACAGTGCACCGGTGGGCTAAAGGGCTCCTTAAGCGTGGCCAGAGGGGACACTGAGGCCTGAGGAGGTGCCAAGAGCAAGGGAGGGCTGCTAGCACATTGTTACCTCTCAATACCATGGCATAGACCATCAAATAGGAACATAGACCATTCAATAATCATTTCAGTGTTCCCTCAAATATAAACAATCTACAAGTTATTACATTTCTGATAAATGTCAGATAGAATAATAAACCAAAGCCAGTATTATAAAAAGAGATTATGATAAGACAAAAAAAACTTCAAAAATATTTTAATATCCTCAGAGAGGTAGGTAAAGTTAATATGTGAAGAAAACCAGAACATTGGGGATCATCATCCATTCAATAAATGATTTTTTGAAAAGTTGCAGACATGTTTAATGAAGACAGAGATGATATATTTATTACAAGTTGTGAAGGTAAAATGGAGAGTTTTCTAATCACAAAAGTAGAACAATATAGAGAATTGGAAGAAAAAAATAAGTAAATTAAAGATTCTTTTCAGGAGATAGCTGAATAAAAGTTGTTCCAGAACAAAGAAAACAAAGAATGGCAGGAGAATATCAAAGAAATAAGAACATTTTTCATAGTTATAAAATATAAGGTTTCTAAATAGAAAATAAAAACTGAATGCTAAGCATAAGGAACAAAATGGAATAATAGCACATTTTTGGTGAAACATAAAAAATAACAATGTCACGATCTCTAAAAGCTTTCACAGAGAATGAAAAGTCAAACCACATAAAAAGAATGAAGGAATCAAACTGGGCTCCACTTAAAAATGGACAAAGAAAACTTTTAAAATGCTAATGAGAATGGATGTCCAACCTCTATTTTTCACGCAGAGAAGTTTATAATCAATTGTAAAGGTTCATTTAAATTTATTTTCAAGTAATTATGATGGTATAGTTTAAATGTGTCCCCTCTAAAATTCTCATTTTAGTCTAATCCCTGTTGCGGTGATGTTAGGAAGCAGAGCCTTTTGGGAAGTGACTAAGTTATAAGGGCTCTGTATTAGTCTGTTTCCACACTGCTATAAAGAATTACCCAAGACTTGGTAATTTATAAAGGAAAGAGGTTTAATAGACTCACAGTTCTGGGGAGGCCCCAGGAAACTCATAATCATGGTGGAAGGCGAAGCAGGCACCTACTTCACAAGGTGGCAGGAGGGAGTGAGTTCAAGAAGGGGAAATACCAGACAGTTATAAAACCATCCAATCTCATGAGAACTTACTGACTATCACGAGCGCAGCATGGGGGAAACCACCCCCATAATCCAATCACCTCCAATCAGGTTTCTCCCTTGACACAGGCACATTACAATTCAAGATGAGATTTGGATGAGGACACCGAGCCAAACCATGTCAAACACCATACTCATGAACAGATGAGTACCTTGTTAAAGGGCTGGAGGGAACTGGTTTAGGCACTTTTGCCCTTCTGCTATGTGAGGACACAGATTTCCTCCCCCTCGTATGATGCAGGAACAAGGTACCATCTTGGAAGAAGAGAGACTGGGCCCTCACCAACCAGCACCTTGATTTTGGACTTCTCAGCCTCCAGAATAGGGAGAAATAAATTTTTATTGTTTATAAATGACCCGGTCTGTGGTATCTTGTTACAACAGCACAAAATGTCTAAGACAGGAGCATATTACAAATAAGCCTCTCATGGACTTAATGACATGAAGATGCTTAGAAGATGAATATTACCAAAACGAAGTGGAAACCAAGAAAGAGGATAACATGTTGTATCCATTATGGCTCTTGGTTGCAAATGAGAAAAATTCACTTGAACTGTTTGAATGAGAAAGGTGTTCATTAAAATACATTGTTTATTCAAATACTTTGGGATGGCTAGATTGTTTGTTGACTTGTATGATACAAGGCTAGGAGCAACAGAGAGAGGGACAGATTCTAACCACTTCTGAGAACTTTCTAATGAAAATATCACTGCTCTTCCTGTTTACAGTGTTGCACTTTCATGCTCCGGACTGAAAATCAGAGGTCCCATGAACTCCAGAATTCAGTATTTCCACATGCAGCTGCCATACCACATAGCTCCCATGCACTAACTGCCAAATCAGCAGTGGGTGCAACTTATTGGATGAATCTAAGTCATATATGCCTATACCCTAGTAGAGTTTGGAAAATGTAGATTTTTTTCATGATCCATTGGAAAGGAAGTAATCACAATGTGGAAAATTAAAAGTGAAGAAAAATTTACTTAAACTTTGTTGGGGAGCCATAAGTTAAAAATAAAATTGGTTTTAACAGTATAACAGTTGTCTACTATGCAAAATAGGTGCTATAACAAAGGAAGGAAGCAACAGGAATATGCAGATGTGAGATGAATGACAGTCCCTGGAAGATGACTATGAAGTAGGCGTTTAGCACATAAACATTAGCATCAGACAGTGGTGGGCATCAAGAGAGGCATCTCCAAGAAAAATAAATGGCTTTGTTGTATTTTCTGAAATGTTTAAACATATTAAGAGAGGATCTTCAGTGCTGGTGGAAGTCTGGACATAAATAAGTGATGTGGCTGTGTATGCAGATTGCTGCAGATGGTCCCAGGAACATCAGTCCTCCCTGTCATCACATCTGCATAGCACTCCCCATATTGACCCTGGTGTTGGCATGTGAATTGCTTTGGACAATGAAATATTAGCAAAATGTCACAAGCAAAGGCTTACAAAGTATGTTCTTGAACAATGGAGCTTGCCTTTCTTTTGCTGCTGTTAACTCTTCTGCCATTTGAAGAAGGCCAGGTTGGCATATTGAAGATACATGACATATTTAAAAAGCAGTCCTGAACACTAAATATGCGAATTAAGGAGTTATGGACATCCCTACCTCAACAGACTGACCAGATGATCGCAATAACATGAGTAATTCATACAAGACCATTAGAATTAGTCATCTTAGCTCAAATTTCTGAAGCACAGAAAAACAAAATGGGAAAACGAAATGTTGGTTTCACAAGTTAATAAACTTGGGGTGGTTTTTTATACAACAAAAGTAACTGAAAAATAAATGATTATTTATGTGCAAGAACCTCCCATAATTGAAATCCATAATAGCTATCATTGAATATAAAGTTGGAGGGCTAAAAGAGTGTTTAATAGAGAAAAGGAAATGCTGGCAAAGACTGGAACTTTTTAAAATGCTATTTTAGGCCTACAGGCCATTTTTTCTTCATTTTGAGTTGATTTAATAACATTTACTTGAAACTGATGACAGCCAGAGGAAAAAAAAAGTTTTCAGATAAGCACAGTAAAAAAAATGATGACTGACAAAATTGTACACAAATTAAATGATTGTTTTTATAAGTAATAAAAGTTGGGGGTAAGTTTTAATGCAGCAATACATATCTGAAAGAATGGAATATATGTGTGTAGTTTGAAATCACCTCTTTTAAACGTAAGTTATAGGTAGTTGTGTCAAAATAATAAAGCTTTCTGGATACGCTCTGTTTCCTACTGTGCCAATCA